>NC_037689.1:104852146-105192856 GCF_003255815.1 Theropithecus gelada
TTTTTTTTTAGTAGAGATGGGGTTTCACCATGTTAGCCAGGATGGTCTCAATCTCCTGACCTTGTGATCCGCCCGCCTCAGCCTCCCAAAGTGCTGGGATTACAAATGTGAGCCACCGTGCCTGGCCAATATTTTCTTTAGTCATCAAATATTTACAGATCTGTGACCCCTCACCTTAAAACTTATGGATGGTCTCTTCTTTGTACCGTAATAGGCTTTCAGGATTGTGGTTAGGTCATTGATTGTACTGTCTTTCATTATAATTATTTGTGTATTTATCTTGAGTTGTGCTAGCTATTAAACTCCCTGAACATGAGACTATTTCATTAATTGGTATAGCTCTTATAATAACTAGTACAGGTCTCTGCATATAATAAAGACTCAATAAATAACTCCAAGTGATTTGAATTGTGTTTCTGAAGTACATGACACTACTAGCAGTTAGATGTATAAAATACAGAAAAGGTTCTGAAAGAGTTCATAATTTAAGGAAGAAAAATGAGATACATCAGCATGCTAATAGAAGTGGGGAGGTATGGAAACAAGTCCTTTTGAAAAATGTTTATTTTTAAACTTCTTTTGATACTCTCTAGGTGCCTTGGTGGATCAGGCAGTCTTTGAAGAACTTATCAGGGATCACCTTCCTCAGCTGACAGAACACATGACTGATATGACATTCTTTTCCTCAGTTTCTCTCTCTTGGTTTCTCACACTTTTTATTAGTGTGCTACCTATTGAAAGTGCAGTGAATGTGGTGGACTGTTTCTTCTATGATGGAATAAAGGCCATTTTGCAACTGGGATTGGCAATACTTGACTATAATTTAGACAAACTGCTGACTTGTAAAGATGATGCTGAAGCTGTGACAGCTTTGAACAGGTATTGTAAGAACCATGACATTTAAATCTGAAGGAAATTTGAGAGATGATGTTGTTCAATCCCCATGTTTTACAGAGGAAACTGAGCCCTAGAAATTTCAATTTGCCTGACATTACAAAGCCACTTGAATGAAACAGCTATGCCTAAAGTCCAGTCCTCTATCTCCAGAAAAAATACAGCAAGAATAAATCACTTTGAAGTGAACTACTAAATTATGTACACATTTACACTAATATTGTTGATTCAGTATGCTAGGACTTTCATATTCCCAGTTTGAGCTATAAAGTGTCTATGTAGAAGTAGTTCGAGCAGGAAAAGGGTAGTTGATAATGTTAAATATCCAGTGGTTGGGAAGTTATTCTGGTTTCTATGTGGTTGCAGGTGGGTTGAACTTTATTTTCCTAGTAACTTTTGTAGGGATGCTATTTTGTATTGGAGCACATGTGTTGTATGTGTGTGTATGTGTGTATGCTAAATGAATAAATATTTGAATGGGCAACTATCGTAATGCCACATGAAATCCCATTATATACAGAATAAAATACAAACATCTTACTCTGGCATTCAGAACTCTGTGGTAAGGGCTCAGTTTACCTTTCTTCACTTATTTCCCCCTATACACTTCTACATACCCTATATTCCACTCTTACTGGGCTATGTGGTATTTGCCAATTACTCTCTGAGTCTGTTTGCTTCCTTCAAAACCCCAAATGATTCCTTCACTATCCCATTTCCCTCAGCCATGCCCTCCTAACGCTCAACCATCTTCAAACTCCACTTCTTGACCGGGCGTGGTGGTTCACGCCTGTAATCCCAGCACTTTGGGAGGCCGAGGCAGGCAGATCACCTGAGGTCAAGAGTTCAAGACCAGCCTGGCCAACATGGCAAAACCCCATCTCGACTAAAAATACAAAAATTAGCCAGGCATGTTGATGGGTACCTGTAATCCCAGCTACTTGGGAGGCCGAGGCAGGAGAATCATTTGAAATCAGGAAGCGGAGGTTGCAGTGAGCCAAGATTGCGCCATTGCATTCCAGCCTGGGTGACAGAGCAAGACTCCATCTCAAACACAAAAAACAAGTTCCACTTCTTCATGAGACCTTCTCTTGTCCTTTCAGTTGAAAGTAACCTCTACCTAGGGAGAAATTAGGTGTCATTTCTCTGCTTTAATAATGGTAGTTCCACTAATTATTGTATTACTGTCACTTTTCAATAGGTTCTTTGACAATGTCACTAATAAGGATAGTCCATTGCCTTCAAATGTTCAGCGGGGTTCAAATGTGAGTGATGAAAAAACCAGTCATACTAGAGTGGATATTACAGATTTGATTAGAGAATCAAATGAGGTAAGTTTTTTCATTCCATAAATATATTACCTAGCATATTTAAAATGATTGAACTATGGTATATCTCTAGTGGTATATTAAGTGTAAGATAATAATGCAAGTAGACATACAACTTAAAATCCAACTTAACTTTTAAAATGAGTTTTGTGAACTGTTCCTAGGTTGTGTAACCTCCTCTGCCTCAATTTGTTTTTCATTAAATGAAATTAAATTCACTTGCTTTCACAAATAATGACTACTTTAAACATCTATCTCTGTATCAAAAGGTGAATTATTCTCATTATTATTGTTCACTTCTTAGAGATTACGAATTTTACCCATATTTTTGTACTTAGTCTATGTACATAGTAGATGGAATTCTCTCCAGTGAATATATTTAAAAACTGAACGTGGGAGGTGAAAATTTGCAAAATCATTGAACAAGTCAGGAAATTACCTAGAAATAGAATCAAGGCCTCCAAGAATTGAGTCTGATAAAACTGAATTGTAAAAGAAGAAGTGGATGTTTATTATGAATGAATATCTACTGAAATCATATCTCTTGCAGAAATATGGTAATATTCGCTATGAAGATATACACAGTATGCGCTGTCGAAATAGGTTGTATGTGATACAGACCCTAGAGGAAACAACAAAACAGAATGTGGTAAGTATGCAACCAATGGGGAAAAACCAGTTGGAGTAATTTTTTTCTTTAACTTTCTTTAGAAATTATCATTCTGGGCAAATAAAAAGGACTAAACTTTTGAGCTAGATCCTTGCCAAGGTTTAGCCTATGGTAAATTATTTTTTAGAGAAAATAAATTATTTTCTTCAGGTTGAATTATGTTGCCTTCTCCAACATGTTTTGTACTATTTGACCTTCAAGACCACTGAGACAGGGTCTCGCTCTGTTGCCTAGGCTGGAATGCAGCAGCATGATCATGGCTCACTGTAGCCTCTACCTCCTGGGCTCAAAAACTCCTTCTTCCTCAGCCTACTGAGGAGCTGGGACTGCAGGCACACACCACCATGCCTGGCTGGTTTTTTAAATTTTGTTGTAGAGATAGGGTCTCAGTGTGTTTCTCAGGCTGTCTCAAACCCATGGGCTCAAGAGATCCTCCTCACCTAGGCCTCCCAAAGTGTTGGGATTACAGGCATGAGCTACCACACCTAGCCTGCAGCTCAGTGTTGAATGCTATCATGTTGGCATTTAAGCATAACATATTTGTGATGTGCTGCATCAGTAAGAACAGCTGATCTACACAGTAGTCAGTGCTCCAATGAATATTATTATCCTTGGATACCTAAAGTAAATACTATGTTTTAAATACTTGTCTTTTTAATATTTGGATGGCTCCATAAGCAGCTGTTAATATTGGTTGCCTTTGGTGAATCAGATTAATAGATTGCTGGTCAGAAGGAGGAGAGTTTTACTTTGCTGTTTATATTCTTCTGTACTGTTTGAGCTTTTATCATGGCCATGTGTTGTCTTGTAAACCTACTTGCTTAAAGGCCAAGGTCCTCAGAGATACAAATCTGGGAAGACTAACATTTCTGAAGATTCCAGGTTTAGATTTCAATTGAATAATTCAGTGAGGTTACTGTGACATGGTTAGCATAGGGCCCCTTGTTTTAGTTTTTATATGTTAGCATTTTTTTTTAATTTACTGAAGTAATACATGCTCACTGTAAATAATTTAAGCATTACATCAATGTAAAAAGTAGATTCCCCACCCCAGAAGTAAACATCTTAAAATAATTTGGCATATATCCTTTCAGATCTCTTCTCTAGGTGTCTGCACACATACATGTGTATTGGAAGGATATAGTTTTTGAAATGAGATCATACTAGTCGCTTTGCTCTGCAACTTTTTTCATTCAAAAATAGATCATGGTTATTGAATATCAGTAAATATAGATCTACTTCACTCTTCCTAATGCATTGAATAGTGTACCATAATATGGATATGCTATAATTTACTCATTGTTGATGTACATTTAATATGTCTCCCTTTTTTGCTCTTACAAAT
Source organism: Theropithecus gelada (assembly GCF_003255815.1). Lineage (NCBI taxonomy): Eukaryota > Metazoa > Chordata > Mammalia > Primates > Cercopithecidae > Theropithecus > Theropithecus gelada. The sequence continues at coordinate 104,856,384 of NC_037689.1, forward strand.
AATACTGTATGTAAACATTCTTGTATATATATTCTTTGCAAGATAGATATCTGGAAGTGGAAGCTGGGTAAAAGGGTATGCCCATTTAAAATTTGACAGGTCCCTGCCAAATTATGCTTCAAAAGATTTTGCCAAATTGTAATCCCACCAGCAGCCTGTAAGAATGTCCCTTTCCCCACATTCTCACTAACACCAGATATTTAAAATCTTGAATTTGTTGGCCAGGCATGGTGGCACACACTCGTAGTCCCAGCTGCTCAGGAAGCTGAGATGGGAGGATCACCTTGATCCTGGGAGTTCCAGGCTACATTGAGCTATAATCATGCCACTGCACTCCAGCCTAGGCAACAGAGCCAGACCTTGTCTCTAAAGCAAACAAAACAAAATCTTTAATTTGTGCCAATGTGATAGATCAAATATCACTTTTCATTTAAGGTTTCAATTCACTGATCACATATGTTTATTAGCCTTTTTAATTTAGTCTCTTAATTGCCTATTCATAGCCTTTGCCTATTTTTCTATGAGATTGTCTTAAGTATTGATTTGTAGGAGCTCTTTTGACTATTAGTAGTACTAGTTCTTTGTCAGCTATATTTGTGGCCTAATATTTCCTCCTAGTCTTATTATTTCTTTCATTATCTTTATAATGTCTTTCAGATTATACAAGTTACAAATTTTCATGAAGTCTTTCTCTTTTTTATTACATGGTATCTGGGTTTCATATCAAACTTAGCAAGCTTTCCCTATTTAAAATTACATAAATTATAAAAATATTTTTTCATATTGGCTTATAGTACTGGTATTGCTTTTTTAACATTTAGAACGTTAATACACCTAGAGTATATTTTTGTTTATTATGTAATATTATGTTTTCTCCAACTGAAATCACTTATTTTGTAAAAACCAATTATTAAATAGTTTATTTAACTCATAGTACTCTACTTTTTTCATATGCTAAATTCTTACGTACATACATGGGCTTTATTTCTGGACTTTCTTTTTTTGTTACTACAACAGTACCACACTGTTTCAGTTACTGTAGTTTGTCTATTTTGAAATCTGTTAAGGCTTTTATTCATTGTAACAATCTGTCTTTTTAAATGTTCTTTAGTAAGCATTTTTAGTTTTCATCATGTAGGTCTTACACATTTCTTTTGGGTTTATTCTACCCCTATATATTTTGTGGTTTTGCTGCTAATATGAATGAGATCATTTTTCCTTTACATTGCCTAATTGTTTATTGGCTGTGTGTGTAAAAGTTATTGATTTGGGTATGTTGCTTTTCTAAGTGGTCGCATTATTGATTCTCATTAATTGTACTATTTTTTTTAGTTGACCTCGAATTTTCTGAATAGACAAGCATGTCATTTCCAGTCTTAGAATTTTGACCCTTCCTAACATTTATACCTCTTTTCTTTTTTCTGTGTTATTGCATTAGGTAGGATCTTCAGAGAATTATTGAATAATAGCAGTAGAAGCAGGCTTCCTTGTTTTTTTGTTTTGTTTTGTTTTTGGTTTTTATTTTATTTTTTTTTTTTTGAGAATGAGTCTCTCTCTGTCACCCAGGCTGGAGTACAGTGGCACAATCTCGGCTCACTGCAACCTCCACCTCCTGAGTTCAAGCAATTCTGCCTCAGCCTCCCTAGTAGCTGGGATTACAGGTGCCTGCCACCATGCCCAGCTAATTTTTGTATTTTTAGTAGAGATGGGATTTCACCATGTTGACTAGGCTGGTCTCAAACTCTTGAGCTCAAGTGATCCACCCACCTCGGCCTCCCCAAGTGCTGGGTTTGCAGGCATGAGCCACCACACCCAGCTGCATGTTTTTTATATAGGTAAATTATGTGTCACAGGGTTTCATGTACAGATTATCTCATCACACAGGTAATAAGAATGGTACTCAATAGGTAGTTTTATGATCTTCACCCTTCTCCTACCCTCCATACTCATGTAGGCCCCTGTGTCTATCGTTCCCCTCTTTGTGTCCATGTGTACTCAATGTTTAGCTCCCACTTATAAGTGAGAACATGCAGTATTTGGTTTTCTTTTCCTCTGTTAGTTCACTTAGTATAACGATCTACAGCTCCATCCATGTTGCTCCAGAGAACATAATATTATTCTTTTATATGGCTGCATAATATTCCATGGTATATATTGACAACATTTTCTTTATCCAGTCTACCATTGATGGGCATCTAAGTTGATTCCATGTCTTTGCTATTGCGAATAATGCTGTGACATACATACATATGCATGTGTCTTTATGGTAGAATAATTTATACTCCTTTAGGTATATGACCAGTAATGGGATTTCTGAGTTGAATGGTAGTTCTCTGTTATTTGTGATATCTTCAAACTGCTTTCCACAGTGGCTGACTTAATTTACATTTCCACCAGCAGTGTATAAGCATTCCCTTTACTCCACAACCTCACCAGCATCTTGTTATTTTTTGATTTTTTAATAATCACCATTCTGATTGTGTGAGATGGTATCCCATTGTGATTTTGATTTGCATTTCTCTAATGATTAGTGATGTTGAGCATTTTTTCATACGCTTGTTGGCTGCATGTAGGTCTTCTTTTGAAAAGTGTCTGTTCATGACCTTTGCCCACTTTTTTGTGGAGTTGTTTGATTTTGGGGTTTATTTATTTATTTATTTATTTATTTATTATTTATTTTTTTTTTTGACAGAGTCTTGTTCTGTCTCCGAGGCTGAAGTGCAGTGGCAAGATCTTGGTTCACTGCAAGCTCCACCTCCCGGGTTTACGCCATTCTCCTGCCTCAGCCTCCCGAGCAGCTGGGACTACAGGCATGTGCCACCACGCCCGGCTGATTTTTTGTAGTTTTAGTAGAGACAGAGTTTCACTGTGTTAGTCAGGATGGTCTCAATCTCCTGACCTCGTGATCCACCCGCCTCAGCCTCCCAAAGTGCTGGGATTACAGGCGTGAGCCACCACGCCTGGCCTGGTTTTTAATTTTTTAAGTTCCTATGGATTCTGGATATTAGACCTTTGTCAGATGCATAGTTTGCAAATATATTCTCCCATTCTGTAGGTTGTCTGTTTACTCTGTTGCTAGTTTCTTTTGCTGTGCAGAAGCTCTTTAGTTTAATTAGTCCCATTTGTCAAATTTTATTTTCGTTGCAATTGCTTTTGGCATCTTTGTCGTGAAATCTTTGCCACTGCCTATGTCTAGAATGGTACTCCCTAGGTTTTCTTCAAGGCTTTTTACAGTTATACATTTTACATTTAAGTCTTTAATCCATCTTGAGTTGATTTTTGTATATGGTGAAAGGTAGGGATCTAGTTTCAATCTTCTACATATGGTTAGCCAGTTATCCCAGCACCATTTATTGAATAGGGTGTCCTTTCCCCATTGCTTGTTATTGTTGACCTTGTTAAAGATCAGATGGTTGTAGGTGTGCAGCTTTATTTCTGGGCACTTCATTCTGTTCCATTAGACTATATGTGTTTTTGTACCTGTACCATGCTGTTTTGGTTACTGTAGCCTTGTAGTATAGTTTGAAGGTGAATAACGTGATGCCTCTAGCTTTGTTCATTTTGCTTAGTATTGCTTTGGCTATTTGGGCTCCTTTCTGGTTCCATATGAATTTTCTGTAATCGTTTTTTCTAATTCTGTGAAGAATGTCATTGGTAGTTTGATAGGAATAGCATGGAATCTGTAAATTGATTTGGTTGGTATGGCCTTTTTAACAATATTGATTCTTCCTATCCATGAGCATGGAATATTTTTCATTAGCTTGTGTCATCTCTGATTTCTTTGAGCAATGTTTTGTAATTCCCATTGTAGAGACCTTTCACCTCCATGGTTATTGTATTCCTAGGTATTTTATTCTTTTTTTGGCTATTGTGAGTAGGACTGAGTTCTTGATTTGGCTCTCAGCTTGGACAATGTTGGTACATAGAAATGCTACTGATTTTTGTATATTGATTTTTGTATTCTGAAACTTTGCCAAAGTTGTTTACTAAATCTAGGAGCCTTCGGGCTGAGACTATGGGGTTTTCTACATATAGAATCATATCATCTGCAAATAGAAATAGTTTGACTTCCTCTCTTCCTATTTGGATGCCTTTTATTTCTTTCTCTTGTTCTGGCTAGGACTGTCCATACTATGTTGAACCAGAGTGGTAAGAGGGGGCATCCTTGTCTTCTGGTTCTCAAGGGGAATGCTTCCAGCTTTTACCCATTCAGTATGATTTTGGTTGTGGATTTGTCATAAATGGCTCTTATTATTTTGAAATATAGTTCAATGCCTAGTTTGTTGAGGCTTTTTAACATGAAGGGATGTTGAATCTTATTGAAAGCTTTTTCTGCATCTATTGAGATGATCGTGTGGTTCTTAGTTCTGTTTTTGTGATGAATCACATTAATTGATTTGTGTATGTTGAACCAACCTTGTATCCCAGGGATAAAGCATACTTGACCATGGTGGGTTAGCATTTTGATGTGCTGCTAGATTTGGTTTGCTAGCAGTTTGTTGAGGATTTTTGCATCTGTTCTCCTCGAGGATATTGACCTGAAGTTTTCTCTTTTTTTGTTGTGTCTCTGCCAGTTATTGGTAGCAGAATGATACTGGCCTAATAGAATGAGTTAAGGAGGAGTCATTTCTCCTCAATTTTTTGGAATAGTTTCAGTAGGAATGGTACCAGCTCCTCTTTATATGTCTGGTAGAATTTGGCTGTGAATCCATCTGGTCCTGGGCTTTTTATGATTGGTGTTTTTTGTTTTTTGTTTTCTGATTCAATTTTAGAACTTGCTTTTGGTCTGTTCAGGGTTTCAATTTCTTCCTGGTCCAATCTTGGCAGGTTGTGTGTTTCCAGGAATTTATCATTTCTTCTAGGTTTTCTAGTTTGTGTGCATAGAGGTGTTCATAGTAGTCTCTGAGGGTATTTTTTGTATTTCTCTGGGGTCAGTGGTAATGTCTCTTTGTCATTTCTGATTGTGTCTATTTGTATCATCTCTTGTTTCTTTATTAGTTTAGCTAGTGTTCTATCAGTCTTACTTATTCTTTTAAATAGCCAAGTCATGAATTCATTGATCTTTTATATGGCTTTTCATGTCTTGATTTCATTCAGATCAGCTCTGATTTTGGTAATTTCTTGTCTTCTGCTAGCTTTTTGGTTGGTTTATTCTTGTTTTCCTAGTTCCTCTAGGTGTGATGTTAGGTTGTTAATTTGAGATCTTTCTAACTTTTTGATGTGAGCATTTATGCTATAAACTTCCTTCTTAACACTGCTTTAACTGTGTACCAGAGATTCTGATATGTTTTATCCTTATTCTCATTAGTTTTAAATAATTTCTTGATTTCTTCCTTAGTTTCATTGCTTACCCAAAAGTCATTCAGGAGCAGATTGTTTAATTTTTATGTGATTATATGGTTTTGAGCAATCTTCTTAGTATTTATTTTCATTTTTATTATGCTATGGTCCAAGAGCATAGTTGTTATGATTTTGGGTTTTTTGAATTTGCTGAGGATTGTTTTATGTCTGATTGTGTGGTTAATTTTAGAGTATGTGCCATGTGCAGATGAGAAGAATATATTCTGTTGTTTTTGAGGGGAAAAGTTATGTAGATGTCTGTTAGGTCCATTTGGTCAAGTGTTGAGTTCAGGTCCCAAATATCTTTTTTAGTTTTCTGCCTTGATGATATGTCTAATACTGTCAGTGGGGTGTTGAAGTCCCCCACTATTATTGTGTAGTTATCTAAGTCTCTTTATAGGCCTCTAAGAACTTGTTTCATGAATCTGAGTGCTGCTGTGTTGACTGCATATATATTTAAGATAGTTGTCTTCTTGTTGACTTGAACCCTTTACCATTATATAATTCCTTTTTTGTTTTGTGGTGTTGTTGTTGGCCTAAAGTCTGTTTTGTCTGAAATCATGATAGCAACCCCTGCTTTTTTCTGTTTTCCATTTGCTTGGTAGATTCTTCCTCATCCTTTTACTTTGAGGCTTTGGATGTCATTGCATGTGAGATGGGTCTCTTGAAGACATCATACAGTTGCATCTCACTATCTTATCCAACTTGCCACTCTGTGCCTTTTAATTAGGGCAGTCTGGTTACATTCTGGTTAGTCTGTTTACATTCAAGGTTAATATTAATATATGTAGATTTGATCCTGTCATCATGTTGTTAGCTGATTATTATGCAAAATTGATTGATTGTGTAGTTGCTTTATTGTGTCAATAGTCTATGTACTTAAGTGTGTTTTTGTAGTGGCTGATAATCGTCTTTCCTTTCCATATTTAGCACTCCTTTTAAGATCTCTCGTAAGGCAGATCTAATGAACATGAATTCCCTTTGCATTTGCTTGTCTGAGAAGGATCTTATTTCTCCTTTGCTTATGAAGCTTAGTTTGGCTGAATATGAAATTCCTGGCTGGAGTTTCTTTTCTTTAAGAATGCTGAATATAGGCTCTCAATCTTTTTTGCCTTGTAGCATTTCTGCTGAATAGTACACTGTTAGGCTAATGGGATTTCCTTTTTAGGTGACCTGCTCCTTACCTCTAGCTGCCTTTAATATTTTTTCTTTCATTTTGACCTTGGAGAATCTGATGACTGTGTGGCTTGGGGATGGTCATCTTATATAGTATCTTGCAGGGGTTCTCTGCATTTCCAGAATTTAATGTTGGCCTGTCTAGCAAAGTTGGGGAAATGTTCATTTATTTTTGTCTAAGCTAATTCAGAGAACCAGTCTTCGAGTTCTGAGATTCTTTCCTCAGCTTGGTCTATTCTGTTGTTAATGCTTGTGATAGTATTATGAAATTCTTGTAGTAAGTTTTTCAGCTCTATCAGATCAGTTTGATTCTTTCTTAAAATGGTCATTTCGTCTTTCACCTCCTGTATCATTTTATTGTGTTCCTTTGATTCCTTGGATTGGGTTTCAACATTCTCCTGAATCTCGATGATCTTCATTTCTATGTATATTCTGAATTATATGTCTGTCATTTCAGCCATTTCAGCCTAGCTAAGAACCACTGCTGGGGAACTAGTGCAGTTGTTTGGAGGTAAGGTGACATTCTGGTTTTTTGAGTTGCCAGAGTTCTTGTGCTGGTTCTTTCTCATCTGCATGAGCTGATATTCCTTTAATCTCTGAAGTTGTTTTCCTTTGGATGGGTCTTTTTTTTTTTTTTTTTTTTTTTTTTTTTTTTGGCTTTTATCTTCTTTGATGCCCTTGGGGGTTTGATTGTGGTATAAGGTGGGTTCAGTTGACTGGCTTTGATTTTGAAGATTTCAGATGGCCAAAGCTCACCTGAGCTTTCCTGAGATGAGTGCACTACCTCTGTGGGGCTGGTACCAGACCCCCAGCTTTGTTCTCTGGGCCCTCGGGGCTAGGAACCTGCTCTGCCAGAGAGGCCGAGGTGTTCCCAGTCCATTGGCTTCATCACTGCAGTGGAGGTGCTAGCCAAAACACTTAATCGGGGTGGTGGCAGTGGAATCCATGCTTGCTCGTGCATGCCAGCATCCGTAGCAGGGTGGCAGCGTACACATGCATTGGCTCAGGCTGGGTGCCAGTAGGAGCCTTTACCTTAGTTTTCACAGGTGGTATATACTGGCAGAGTATTTTAGTGTTGTGTTTTGGGCTGCAATCCGGTAGGTGGCACTTAAGAGTGTTAGCCAGCAGATGGCTTCTTGCTCTGCTGCATGGCTCCGGGGTAGTGGTCTGTGATTGGGGGCAGGGAGATGGCCCATTCACCTAGTCCACCCCTGGGCCTTGGAGGAACCCCCTCCAATTACTGGCTTCATGCCTACATTTCTTTTGTTGGGTGCTCTGGTTCACAGGACTCCCTTAGGTAGGAGCCACAGTTGGCAAACAGGTCTTATCCTTACTGAGTCGGCCCTGTGGAGGGAGGCACACACCAACCCTCTATCAACCTGCGAACCTGGGTGTCTCATCTCTGAGTGATGCTTGGGCACCACCTAAACCAGAAAGTCCCGCCCAGCTAGAAGCTGCGGGGGTGAGTAGTGTCACCTCATCTGCTGTCCAAGTGCATCCCGAGGGTACCCGGGGTTGCAACTGCCAGCAGAGTTTAGGCAGAAGCTGGACCACTGGGCTGGAAGCTCTAACAGGCATCGCCCACCTGGCTACCAGTGGTGGACCTTGGTGGGGTCACCTGCCCTGCCTTTTGGGTGTTTCCAGGGACAACAGGATGTTGCAGCCACTGGCTGAGTTCAGGCAGAAGCGGGACATCTGGGCTGGAAGCTCTAGCAGGTGTTGCCCGCCTGGCTACCATTGGCAGGAGTGGGTGGGGTCATCTGCCCTGCCAGGAGTGGGTGGGGTCGTCCGCCCTGCCGTGTAGGTGTTTCATGGGACAACAGGAGGCTGCAGCCTCTGGCTGATTTCAGGCAGAAGCGGGAGTGCTGGGTTGGAAGCTGGCACCAAGCCTTGTCTGGTGAGGAGGGTGGACCAATCTTACTGCTCCCAGGCACCGTGACTGTGGCCTCTATTGGGTCTGTGGCGCTAGTGTTGGTCTGTTCCGGGATCCGAGGCTTGTAGAGGTCCCCTTGGACTTAAGAGTTGCCACCACAAACCGTCTAGGTGGCTCTCTGCCTCAGTTTAGAGGTGAGGTGGGAGGATGAGAGTCGTGAGTAGGCAGTTAGGGCAGGGGGATTCTCCCATTCCCAGCCTTACACAGATCCCCATGGAGAGTGTGAATTACCCTTTCCCGTATTGGGGAGCTTCTCCTGACTCAACATTGATGCCAGATAGGCTACTGCCCAGCTTCACTCCTCTCTGCTCTCTGTGTACCCTTGCTGCTTTGATGGTTCCCAGTGTGGTTTCTTAGATGGTCGGCTTTTAGGGTCAGTGTTCACTAAACCCTTTGTTTCCCCTCCATAAGAGAGCAGCACCCATTATCTGCTTCTAGTTTGCCATATTGGCCCATCCCATGCTGGGCACTTTTTTTTTTTTTTTTTAAAGACAGGTTTTTAGACAGTCTCACTCTGTCGCCCAGGCTGGAGTGCAGTGGCATGATCTCGGCTCACTGCAACCTCTGCCTCCCAGGTTCAAGTGATTCTTGTACCTCAGTCTCCCAAGTAGCTGGGATTATAGGCGTACGCCACCACACCTGGCTAATTTTTGTATTTTTAGTAGAGACAAGGTTTCACCATGTTGGCCAGGCTGGTCTTGAACTCCTGGCCTCAAGTGATCTGCCTGCCTCGGCCTCCCAAGTGCTGGGATTACAGGCGTGAGCCACCATGCCCCTGCTGGGCACTTTAAATGACCTCTGTATCCATGCTTAAATTACCCACTTCTCAATGATAGTCATTTGTGATTTTTTTCATCTCACTTGCCAGAAATTTGTCCATCTTATTGATTTTTTTCAATAAACCAACTCTTAATTTTATTTACTGAGTCTACTGGGTTTTTTTTTTTTTAATTTTCCCTATTTCCTCAATTCTAGCTTTTTTCTTTACCTTTGCTTTCAAATTTCTTAGATACCATAATGATTGTACCATTATTGTATCACTTGTTGAGTTGTATCACTTGTTGAGTCCCTGGGTTCATTCGGCAAATAGAGACTCACTAGCTTTATGGACATTCAGATTGTTGGATGAAAACTCTGATTGCCTTATAAACTTCAAAAAATTCTCCTCTGCAATTGGTAAGATGATTTTTTTAAGCAAAAAAAAAAAAAAAAAAAAAAAAAAGTGCTCCTAGAAATACTTAGTACTGCCTATTATTGCCAATTCAGTCACATTATATCACCATGGGTTACAGTGTGTTTAGCTTTAGTAATAAATGGACCCTTTTCTGCATTTGTTACTAAATCTAAGTATTTTGATATTATTTTCCCCAAACCTTTCAGAAAAGCAAACTGTTAGATGTGAGTGTTTTAAGGGTTAACATAAGGAAGTGCTTCTTCTTCATGGAACAGGATAAAATTACATATTTTCTAAGCTTATTACTTATTGGATTATGTTTTTTGGCATAGATAGGGAATGTACATCTCCCAATGCCTTTGAAGTATTTAATGGCAACCTCACATGATGACTAGATATGCTGCTTATGTGACAAGAGAGGAATATATGGAATAAGACTTAGAATAGTGTTACTTATATTTATAGACATTAAGTGGCTGTCCTGTGGCAGTGATTTCTGAGTATGAAGAGATGAAGAGCAAAGTACATATTACAGTAGAATTGAACTAGTCTACTACTACTTTTAAAAGGATAAAATAGATAATAACTTTATAAGATAACTTTTTATTATTCATTTAAGAAGTTAAAAGACAAATATTTTCTTCTAGCAGAGAGAGACTCTAAGTAAATTCAAAGAGAATTTCTTTATTGCAATGTTAAATTCTGTGTACTAAATTGCTTTTAATCTTTTTAAAGTTGCGTGTTGTATCACAAGATGTGAAATTGAGCCTTCATGAATTGGATGAACTTTATGTCATCTTCAAGGTACTGTTGTTCTTTTTTAAATGAAAAATAAAGCTTTTTTAGCAGAATTGTATCACAGCCATTCTAATTATTTTTATCTTTATTTTAGCAAACATGGTTTTTAAAATCTTCCAAAATTACTTTTTCTAATTAGTAACTTTCCCTTTTTATTTATTTTTAATAGAAAGAGCTGTTTTTATCTTGTTATTGGTGTTTGGGTTGTCCCGTATTGAAGCATCATGACCCCAGTCTGCCATATTTGGAACAGTATCAGATTGACTGCCAGCAGTTCAGAGCGTTGTATCACTTGTTGAGTCCCTGGGCTCATTCGGCAAATAGAGACTCACTAGCTTTATGGACATTCAGATTGTTGGACGAAAACTCTGATTGCCTTATAAACTTCAAAGAATTCTCCTCTGCAATTGGTAAGATGATTTTTTTAAGTTAAAAAAAAAAAGTGCTCCTAGAAATACTTAGTACTACCTATTATTGCCAATTTAGTCAAATGTATCACCATGGGTTACAGTGTGTTTAGTAATAAATGGACCCTTTTCTGCATTTGTTACTAAATCTAAGTATTTTGATATTATTTTCCCCAATCCTTTCAGAAAAGCAAGCTGTTAGATGTGAGTATTTTAAGGGTTAACATAAGGAAGACAACGTCCCAATTTTCCCACTCTCAGATGCATGGGTACTACAGAAGGACTTACCCCCACCGCCGCCGACCTCCCCATAAAAATTCAACCACATAGCCTAGAAGAGTGGTAGATAAATACCCAGCAAACATGTTGTACCTACAAACATGTTGTAGACATTATTCCTTTGCTTTTCCAGATACCCCAGCATGCTTTCTTATTGGGGATCACCCCTTGAAGATCAGTTCTGTCTTCCACAGGCCTCATTCAAAAGAAAAGAGAAATCTGAGATTGGGGAAAAGGAGCTAGGAAAGAGAGCATTTTACTTTTTTGATAAAGAGTATTTTGCTTATACAATTATACACTTGAAGGAGAGCATCTGACTGACTAGGTGGTTAATTGTTAGCTTAAGTAACAGGTTTCTAAATCCTAATTTTTGACTAATATCTATATCTTAATCTTTGTTGCTGAAATTGATTCAATGTTCTTTAGATACATTATTATTTACAATTGAATTTTATTGAACAGACATAATGTACAATGGAAGTTTTACTGAGAAGCTTAAGCTGCTTTTTAAGCTACATATTCCTCCAGGTAAGAGTTTACCAGTCTTTAATGATGTACAGCAGGAATTTATTCCATTTTAACAAATATAATTATAGATTTTTTTAATAACTAAACTAATTTTCAACATGATATAAGATCGTTGCTTCATTGTGGCCCTCAAATTATATTATGACTACTTTTGCTAACATAGATACAGTGATCTTCTATGGAAGAGATCCTGTGTAACATATGGGCCCACAAGTTTCCTTCCTGTTAGTAGTCAATTTAATGATAAATAGTTTGTATATAAGAATTACATATCATTTGCTTGTTGGTATAATGTTGAATTGTTGTTGTTGTCATTAGAGTGGAAATTAACTTTAGACAAATTGCCAAACTCGCAAAATACTACAAATTATTCAGAAAAATGGGACAAGGCAGCAGGGATATTAAACATTTTAAAAAGGAAGCACAATAAAAGCTATCATGTATTAAACACTTGCTCTGACAAGTTATTAACTTTACATGCATTTTTTAAATTTAATTCTCACAATATCCCTGATAGGTGGTATTATCCTTCCAATTTTGATGATAAGGAAACTGAGAGCTGGAAAGATTAAAATTTGCCAAAGATCACATCGCTAATAAATTGCATAGCAAACTGAAGTCTAACTCCAAAGCTCACATTTCTTTATATTCTTCCGTACTACCTCAAAATTACCACACCATTCAGTTTACTTGTTTTTCCCACTGATCTGAAGAGGATGCCTTGCCAAGGCCTGATCCCTACTTTGTGAAAACAGTCTTAGGCTTTAAACTGAAGGAGCATTGCAAAAAGTACCTTTTAACCGAGATTGGGTAATTCACAAAAACAAACAGCACCTCATAATTTGTTTAAAGCTACACCTGGGATCCCTTTTCAGCTTTTCTCAGGATAGCCAGGAAATATTCTTTACCAGACCAACAAGCTAAAGGCCATCTTTAACCCTTCACACACTCAAATCACAAGCACAGTATTAAAAGCAAAAGACAAATCACCTAAAAATTTAATTATAAAAGGAGTTTAGAATGTTTAATATTATCATCAACTATGCTTTTAACAGAGAGATAAAAAATAGGAAAAACATTATTTACCTGTTAAAGCACAGGTAGGAAGTAAACTAAAGCACCCAACTTTCTGTTTTCCTTATTATTGAGGATGTTTTTTTAAATGGCTGAAGTCATATTTTCAGAGATTTCTAAATGCCAGATTTAAACAATTTCAACTTTTAATAGCTCTTGGAAAACAATTAAAACAACAAGTAGGAAAAATAATAGAACTCAAAATGATCCAGTACTTCTTGTATTTACTATATTTTATATATATTACGTATATTACAGTATAATTACTATATATTACAGTAGAGTAGAACCACCTCTACATTTCTTCACTTACATCTTTCTTATACAGAAACTCTTTAACACCCGGTTCCCAGATTTTCCTGACCCATTATGAACCTCATCTCTGCCCCTGGTTGTTAATAAATGTAATTTGGGTTATTTATATGTTTTCAGCTTATACTGAAGTGAAATCTAAGGATACTTCAAAAGGAGATGAACTTTCCAAGGAAGAATTACTTTATTTCAGCCAGCTCCATGGTAAATACCTCTTTAAAACTTTAACTGTTTTGATGATTAGTCACCCATAAAGATCTTGTTGACTTAGATATACTTTACCCAGCTAAAATTGGGCTTCATTTTACCTTATGCTTCTTTTGTATTACCACAGCACTTAGCATGGTCCATAAATGTTTGACCGGTTAACCAAATTGCATTTTGGGACTTTGATTTATGGAATTTCTTGCTTATTGGAGACTCAAAAAAGTATTTTGTTTCTACTTATGTTGCAGAGATTTCTAAAATGTATTAGATCATTTTCATGCCTTGATAAAATACAATAGAATATTTGATGATTAAAGGTCATAGCTATTTTTCAAACAGTGAATACTTATTATAAATCACTGTAGGTGTAGGAGACAGGGATGAGTCTGTCTCCAAGACAAAATTTAAAGTGATATGAGCTTATTTTTGTGTCCTTTAGTTTATTTTCATAAATATTCAATGTCCTATAGAGGGATGAACCCTGATTAATGTATATTTATGGTTATTATATGTTAAAGTGTTTGAACATTAAGTTTGAAGGGACCTTACAAATCTCTTCCTTTTATAGATAAAGGCAAGTCAAGTCTCTTCCTTTTATAGATAAAGGCACTGAGGCCCAGAGAGAAGTGACTTGTGCAAGGTTTCACAGTGAGTTATTGCCACAGTCAGGGCTTTGTAGCACACTCTTCTGACTTCCAGTATGTGCTTTTTTCCATCTGATAATAAAAGTAATATAACTGTATTTAAAGAAAGTCACAAAGAAGAAAATACTACTCAGAAATAAATACTTAATATTTGGTATACTTCCTTCTAAGATTTTTTAAAATATGGATTTCCCCCCGGTGTTCTTTTTACTGTGAAAGTTTTGGAATATTTTGTCTTCTGATGATAGGTCAAGTCAGCTAAAATTTGTTTGCAGAACTGAATAAAATAATGTGCTTATATGTCTATATGAAACATTATTTTACTTTCAAAGAATATTTGTTAAACATCTTACAGAATGCAATTGCATCTTTTCTTCTAGTTTCCAAGCCTGAAAATGAGAAGGAAGAAGAATCAGCAAAACACAGCCCTGAAAAAGGTACTATGATCTAGGAGTTATCATTTAATTTATTTAGTTATTGTTTATGTAAATAAGGATAGCTACAAAGGGGGAAAAGATGGATTCCTTTTAAAGGCTATTGATGTCTCAGAAATTATAGAAAATATGATAGTAAATGACCCATATTCATTTAATTTTATTATTTTAAAAAGATTTATTTTTAATTTCAAAAGTAATAGATAATTCTTGGAAAAGAAATTCAGACAGTACATAAGTCCTTTTGCCTTCACTCAACCCTACCCGAAAACATTTTTGCCTATATCCTTTTCAGATCTATTTCTGTGTATACACAACATATGCAGACATCTCTCTTTTTAAAACAAAAATCCATAAGTACTGTTTTATAATTTCCTTTTTTGATTTTGCAATATATCATGGACATCTTTTAATGTCAGTACATTTGTATCTTAAACTCTTTGAATGAATAAGTAGTGTTTCAAATTTTTGAAAAAGAGCCACTACAGACCACTTTGTTTTGTTTATTTGTTTGTTTGTTTTGAGATGGAGTCTTGCTCTGTCACCCAGGCTGGAGTGCAGTGGCATGATCTTAGCTTACTACAACCTCCGCTTCCCAGATTCAAGTCATTTTCCTGCTTCAGCATTCCGAGTAGCTGAAACTACAGGCACCTGCCACCACACCCGGCTAATTTTCATATTTTTAGTAGAGACAGGGTTTCACCATGTTGGCCAGGCTGGTCTCAAACTCCTGGCCTCAGGTGATCTGCCCGCCTTGGCCTCCCACGGTGGTGGGATTACAGGTGTGAACCGCCGTGCCCAGCCTACTTTGGTACAATATATGCATATTAAGAACATAATATAGAAGCTGTTTTAAACTTAATAATATACATGAGAATGAATACATAAAATTTGCATTATTAAGTCGGGGTGTATTGTTTTAATCTAAGTATGTCCTTTCTCCCTCTCTCGCCACATCTTCACTAGTTCCTAACCTTCCCAAAGTAAACGTTTTAGTCTAAACAGAAATGGGAAAAGTATTCTGAGAGCCAGTGGGTGAAATGAAAGGTAATTTCAGATCATTTCCTGGATTAAAAAAAAAATAGACTCTTATATCTCAGTGAAATACCTTTTAATCATAATTATTATTTTTGAAATTTGAGAAAGTATAGTGGGCTGTTCCTTATGAAATGGTTTTACTCCCTTTCTTCAGGCAAAGGGAAAATTGATATTCAAGCATATCTAAGTCAATGGCAAGATGAGCTTTTCAAAAAAGAAGAAAACATTAAGGATTTACCAAGAATGAATCAGGTATAGCATTTTCAAAAAGAAAATTCTAAGTTCTTGCTTTTTTGTATGAATGTGGGTGTAACCTCTAAAATAGCTAACATGCTATTCCCAAAATAGTTAAATAATCTATGTATTATCTAAGTTTCAGATGAGCATGGAAGAGTGGGAAGAAATTTTTTAATGTTTTTTTTTTATTTTTAACACTTAAATGTGTCTAGTGTTTCAGAGAATTCTTCTGCTATGACATGCACCTATAGAAAAAATATATGTGTAATATATTTCCAACTTTATTGGAAATGTTAATTTATTCAGTAAACATTTGTTGACTGTCTACCAGATACCAAACCCAATGCTAGGTACTGGGAATGATAAATTACTGAGATGGGTCACACCCTGGTTCCTACTGATCTTATATCTGAACATAATCTTAAGTTCCTCTTTTTCTTATACACTGCCTAATCAAAATATGTTCTTCTTTTTTTAATTAAAATCTGGTTAGTACAGATACGGAGGATCCCGAGAACTTTACCAAAATGAAAACTGTCAAACAACTTCGTATTTTTCAGTGGACTGTATCATTTGACAATTGAATAAGTACTTTCTAAAATGAGTCAGTATGATATATTTATTCTAGAATTATTATAAATGAACAGTACTATTGTTTAGGGAAAAATTCTCTCAAAGTGCCTTTTTTCCTCTACTCTCACACCACAACAATAACAATCATCAACATAGAAGAAAACATCTGTGGCCAAATGTGTGGGGGTTTTCCCCACCACCAAGCAGTAGATACCAGCTGAGTGTCCTCCAATTAAATTCCAACACTATCTACCTAGAAATAGTATGAGATCCCACAGGTTGAGTGTTCAGTCCCCAATACTGCTCCCTCCTTTCCCCCAGTAACAAGTCTGATCTCCTGAACTTCTGGCTGACCAACTTCAAGTTGGGGTTCCCACTATCCCTTCTTTGAGTTTGATTAATTTGCTACAGAGAGACTTACAGAACTCAGAGAAATCCTTATATTTACTGGTTTACTAAGAAGGATATTTTAAAGAATACAGATAAACAGCCTGAAGAAGAGATACATAGGGCGAGGTCTGGAAGGGTCCCAAGCGCAGGAGCTTCTGTCCCCATGGAGTTGGGGTGTGTCACCCTCCCGGCATGTGGATGAGTTCTTCTTTACCTTCCTCCTGTCAGCCTCCATGCATTCAGCTATCAGAAGCTCCCCGAACCCAGTTCTCTTGGGTTTTTATGGAAGCTTCATGATGTCAGCATTTCTTCCCCCAAGGATATGAGGTACGACCCTTTCTAGGGAGGGTTTAAGACCAACTATCAGAAAGCTACTCGGGAGGCTGAGGTAGGAGAATCACTTGAACCTGGGAGGTGGTGGTTGCAATGAGCCGAGATTGCACCATAGCACTCCAACCTGGGCGACAAGAGCGAAACTCTGTCAAAAAGAAGGAAGGGGAGGGGAGGGGAGAGGCAGGGGAGGAGGAGGGAAAAGGGAGGGAAGGGAAGGGGAAGGGAGGGAAGGAGGGAGGAAGGGAGGGAGGAAGGAAGGGGGGAGGGAGGAAGGAAAGGGGGAGGGAGGGAGGAAGGAAAGGAAAGGAAGAAGGAAGGAAGGAAGGAAAGAAAGAAGGAAGGAAGAAAGGAAGGTTGGAAGAAGATTAGAGTGGGGAGAAGATTCTGTTTTCTGACGCCTGCCCCTGTGGCCTAATACACCCAACATTATAAGACAATACTGTAACAAAGGACTATGGGAGTTGTGAACTAGGAACCCAGAAAAATATATTATATATATATTTATATTTATATAGGAACACTAAAACTGTAGATTAATTAAGAAAGAAAAATGTTACAATATATTATCATGAAGTGTATCTTTTGTATATGATGTTTATTTACAAGTAAACTTTTCTGGTAGGATGATTGACTTGTAGAATTCTTATGTTGGAATTGCTTTTGTAAATTGACAGGTATCTTCTAGGAATATCTATGGATCATCAAGGTGCAATTAGCAGGCAAACCCGTTTATCTGTCAACTTAGGCCCCACTTCAGCCTTTAAAGAGAAACATGTCCAAATGGGTTCCTTGGACTGGGCACGGTGGCTTATGTTTTTTCTATCCCAGCACTTTGGGAGGCCAAGGTGGGAGGTTTGCTTGAGTCCAGGAGGTCGAGGTTGCAGTGAGCTGTGGTTGTGCTACTGCACTCTAGTCTGGGTGACAGAGCAAGACTCTGTCTCAAAAAAAAAAAAAAAAAAAAAGTGTTACTTGGAGTCACCTTGTACTACTAGATAGTCCCAAAACTTATTCTTCCTTAAATTTTCTTTTTTATTTTTGAGACAGAGTCTGGCTCTCTCTCCCAGTCTGGACTGGAGTGCAGTGGCACGATCTCGGCTCACTGCAAGCTCCGTCTCCCGGGTTCACACCATTCTTCTGCCTCAGCCTCCTGAGTAGCTGGGACTGTAGGCGCCCACCACCACGCCCGGCTAATTTTTTGTATTTTTTTAGTAGAGACAGGGTTTCACCATATTAGCCAGGATGGTCTCGATCTCCTGACCTTGTGATCCACCCACCTTCTGGCTGAGCTACCCACTCCAGCCATTTCAGATTAAGTGGAACTCATTTTTAATTGTTACAATTGGTTAATGAATGAATGATTTATGTGTAGGGAAATACAGTGTAACCATAATAGGTCCTTTACCTGATGTACACAGCAAGTCAGTAAACCGAGACATTAGGTTGCAGCAGAGAAAGAGGTTTGATTGTAGGGTTGCTGAATAAGATAGGAGGAGGCCTCAAATCCCTCTCCTCGAGGAGTTTGAGACTAGGGTTTTTAAGGGGTTTGGAGTGGGCCAAAGTGTGGAGATCATTGGTCGAAGAATGCAGGGTGTAATCATTGGACAGGGAGATGAAGAAACTATTCTCATGCTGGTTTTGTTCTTCTGTCGGGGTCTTCAAACTGGTTTGCATCAGCTATTTTGCTGGAATTCAGGATTAAACTTCTTAATTCTTAAACAAAAGCCTTATGATTCTAATGTCAGTGACTTTTCATTACATGGAAGCAGGTCCAAGTGCAGCCTAATTTATGCGTAATTATAACTATATTTCTGTCCAGAATTCTTGTTCACCCTGTGAGGACAGCTCCAAAGGGACTTTGCCTAATTAGAAGTACCACCTGGCCAGCACAGTGGCTCATGCCTGCAATCTGAGTGCTTTGGGAGGCTAAAGTGGGAGAGGATCACTTGAGGCCAGGAGTTTAAGATCAGGCCAGGAGTTTGAGATCAGCCCAGGCAACATAGTGAGATCCTGTCTCTACAAAAAATGTGAAAATTAGCCAGGCATGGTGGCATGTGCCTATAGTCCTAGCTACTTGAGAAGCTGAGGTGTGAGGATCACTTGAGCCCAGAAGTTGGAAGCTGCAGTGAGCTATGATTGCACCACTGTACTCAAGCCTGGACAATACAGCAAGACCTTGTCTAGGAAAAAAAAAAAAAATAGCACCTAACATTTAAGTAATGCTGGCAGGCAAACAGTCCAGGAATTAGTCTGGATAAAATGTACTGCTATTAGGCAATAAGTGAGCATCTAAATGAAATTTCCTTCCATGCTTCATACTCATCTTTTTTTTAAGATGGAGTTTCTCTCTTGTTGCCCAGGCCGGAGTGCAATGGCATGATCTCGGCTGACTGCAACCTCTGCCTTCACGGTTCAGGCAATTCTTCTGCCTCAGCCTCCCAAGTAGCTGGGATTACAGGCGCCTGCCACCACGCCCAGCTGATTTTTTGTATTTTTAGTAGAGACGAGGTTTCATCATGTTGGCCAGGCTGGTCTCGAACTCCTGACCTCAGGTGATCCACCTGCCTCGGCCTCCCAAAGTGCTGGGATTACAGGCGTGTGCCACCACGCTTGGCCCATACTCAACTTTCTAGAACCAAGATTTATTTTGGGATTAATCACCAGTTCTTATAATTTCTAGGGTGAAGCTTCTATGGTACAAATCCTATATAGGAGACTATTCACTTCTAAGTTCTCTTTATATTTGCTAAGTCTAATATTCAAATGTGATATTTTCAACTTGTGTCTTCTAGTCTCAGTTTATTCAGTTTTCAAAGACCCTCTATAACTTATTTCATGAGGACCCTGAAGAAGAATCATTATATCAAGCCATTGCTGTTGTAACCAGCCTTTTACTCAGGATGGAAGAAGTTGGAAGGAAACTACATAGCCCTACATCATCAGCCAAAGGATTCTCTGGTACTGTCTGTGCTTCTGGAGGACCCAGTGAGGAAAAAACAGGGAGCCAGTGGTCATTTGCATTTGAACAGATTCTTGCATCGCTGTTGAATGAACCAGCATTGGTGAGGTTTTTTGAGAAACCCATAGATGTAAAAGCCAAGCTGGAAAATGCAAAAATTTCTCAGTTAAGGTCTAGAACCAAGATGTAAATCCCTAGGAATTGCCTATCATAGACCACCAGTTTACTAAGATTCCTGTAGCTGTCAGCTTGATTCCTGTGAGTAGGGCTCAGGGATTTATCTTGTTAAAAATGTGTCTGAAGGCCAAAATATATATCCAGAAGCACAATGCATCATTCCTTTGTTGTTGATAATGGGCTTTGTTAGCACTTTTTTAAAAAAACAAAAAACAAACAAAAACAAACCACATTTGTTATCTCAAATTTTGATGATATTCTCAAATACAAATATACTTTTTTATATTTCACAATATATGCAATATCAGGGGAATATGCTAAATGTTACCACCAGAGGGCACAAGCATATCACTTTTAGTAAGGAAATTACTAGCTTGTGTTGCTATTTACATATGAATTACTGATGATTTTGAAAAGACAGTGTTATGCTTGGGTGTTAGTGAGGCTGATATGTCATGTCAATCGATAAACCCTACTTTCCAAATTATCTAGAAGATTACCATTTGGGGCCCTTGTTTTCAAGTTATCTAACTGAAATATTATTAACTTTTTAAAGTTAATCTCATTCAGTCTTCTAGTAATAAATGGTTTTTTAAGTACCTTCTACAGTCTTCCTACCTGAGGGGTTCAGAGGCTGCTGACTCACACTGCTAACTCTGTTACTGATAAAAGCAAATCAATAACTCTAAATTCTGGGCCGATATTAAGAAAAAAACAATATTGGATTTGGATTTAAGCTGGATAAAACCAGCCTTCTGAGAAGGGCTAAGAAATGGTTCAATTAAATGTATAGGTCTTAAGAAATCACTAGAAATTCTGGGCACTACTGTTTGTGGCATTTGTCTCAGAGTAGCTTATGAGTGCTTTGGTTCTAGCTGTAGATTTTGGATTTTCACCACTCATGTGTTAATTTACATTAGATAGTAAAGAATGGCTACACTAAGACTGAATTATCTTATAGTCTGGCAAGCACATAAAGTATACTTGTATGTAATGATTGCCAAGGTAACAGAATTGCTGACATCAGTCTAAAAAGTTTTGACTATCCAATTTGATGTGTAATTTCTATATACTTTATGCTGCTTGTATTTCAATCATTACACAGACAGTCCATTTAGAGATAATGGGCTTTGTTAGCACTTAAAAAAAAAAAAAAAAAAAAAAAAAAAAAAAACAGCAAACCACATTTGTCCACTGTCCTGTGCTATTCCTACCAGGGGCAATTTATTAATCAATTGACTTAGGAAATTGGGGGAGAAATCATTCATTGGAGCATCTTTCTTTACAAAAGACGTTGGTTATAAGCTCTTTGACTTTTCTAGATGTGAAACCATGAAAGGGCAGACCTCCTTCAGAGTGACTCAAGAGGTCTCCCTTTCTTGGAGGGAGTTGGTACAGTCAGCCTTTGGGAAGAATCCACTGTGAACAAAGCTCAACACATGGGGCTTCATCGCCCATAGAATATGTTATTTTCAAAGAAGTTCAAGAATTTTCAAGTTGAGCCTTTGAAAATTCCATAAATTGGTTTTAGCTAAATACTTACCAGTAGTATCTTTAAAATGATTTAATAAACCTTGTCTTTTCAAGGAAATTACCACTTAAAGAGATAGTTGGTAAATAAACATCTATGCCTTTTCTCAGAAATGATTTGCTGAACTATGTCCATATTTTAGAGCTTAGTTAATAGTTTATATGGAAACTATTAAACATCTGCTATTATGCAATGATTGTTAAATTACACTGAAGTAGCTCCAGAAAGACACATGTATACAAGGCACTATTGTACACACTTTGTTGAATATTTTGTCAGTTGTATTTACAAAGAAAGGTACTTTCTTAAGAGCATATGTTATTAATATTTGATATGATTTTAAAGTCAGAACAGTACAGATTACTGAGTATATTTTAGCCTCGATTAATTAAAATTCAATACTGAAAGATATTTTTTGAGTTGCAAAATTTTATAAATGCAAAGCAAAAAGAAAACATTTATTTTCTGAGTCTGCAGGAGAAACAAACTAAACATTATAGATTTTTATAGCTGCTATCTTGTTAACCAAACAGGTTGTTCATAATATTAAAAATCTTATGTAGTTGTGTTAAACTGAACCAGTTCATTATACCTTATACATTAAATTAAATATGTTATAAGGTGGCTTTACTTGTCTTTATAAAAATAAATATTATATCTACTAAACATGAAAAATGGTTTACTTAAAAAGATTAATATTGTTTATCATGATACCTTTTTTTCCTTTTTCTTTTCTTTTCTATCTTCTTCTTTTTTTTTTTTTTTTTTTTTTGTCTTTTTATTGAGACAGGTCTCATTCTGTCACCCAGACAGACAGCTCTCATTCTGTCACCCAGATTAGAGTGCAGTACAGCCTTGATCTCTCAGGCTCATGCAGTCCTCATATCTCAGCCTCCCAAGTAGCTGAGACCACAGACACACACCACCATGCCTGGCTAATTTTTTTTTTTTTTTTTTTTGATAGAGATGTGGTCTCCCTATGTAGCCCAGGCTGTTCTCAAACTCCGAGGCTCAAGCAATCCTACCACCCCAGCCTCCCAAAGTGTGAACTACAGGTGTGAGTCACCATGTTCAGCCTTTTTTTTTCTTTTTCTAAATTTCAGTTCACACAGAACTATGATATATTTTTACTTACACTTAACTCAGATATCACTTGAGGACTTCCCTCTTGTATCAGAATTCAATTGCAGAGAACTAGTTCACTCTAGTTAGTTTAGTCAGGAAAAGATTGATTACTGGATATCAAGTGGCTTACATAATTACCAGGAGGATAGACTAACTTGAGCTTTCAAGAACAACTTCCAAAGACACACCACTATCAGGCCACCAAGGGAATTGCTAACTCTTCAGTGATAAGGACACTGCTACTTCCTATTGCTGTCATAAAAAGCCATCATTACTGCTGCTACCTCAGGAACCATGCTTCAACTGCTGTGATTTACACTAGCAAAATAGATGGCAGGCACCCTGCCTCTCATCACCCACAAACTCATGACTAAATTGCAATAGAACAGCCAAACATCTTCACAACTATGTTTAACAGCAGAAATGGCAGAAACATAGCCAACACCTCACTCTTGTCATTCAAGTCTCACATGTGTGCATCTGATTAGCCTCTAATAAATCCAGAATCCTAGTTGCAGAGGAATCTGGGAAATTTAGCTTTTTAGCCTCTACAGTATAGAAAGGCAAACTAAGAGGGTGGAAAGCAAATTAAACAGTGTGTTTGTTTTCTATTGTTGCATAACTAATTCCAGCACACATTTATTATCTCACCATTTCAGTGGGTCAGGACTCTGGGCTCAACTTATCTCGACCTTCTGCTTAGGATCTCACAAGGCTGCAACCAAAGTGTCAGCCAGGATGGTTCTCATGTGAAGGATCATGTAAGGAATAATCCACTTCCAGGTTCACTCAGGCTGTTGGCAGAATTCATTTCCTTGTGGTTTCCGGTCTGGGGCAACAGCTTCTTGCTGGTAGTCACTTGGCAGCCACCATCAGCTTCTAGAGGCTTCAGTCAGTTCCTAACAGCTGCCCTCACCTTCTGTGAACAGTTCTCTGCCACATCGGCTTCCCCCAAAATGGCCACTTACTTTATCAAGCCAGCAAGGGAAGTCTCTAGAGCAAATCTGCTAGCAAGACAGTGTCTTCTATAATGTAACATAATTACAGCCATGACATCCTATCCCCTTCACCATGTTCTGTTGGTTAAAGGCAAATCACAGGTCCTGCGCACACTCAAGGGGAGAGGAGCAAGATTGATGCATGTGACACTGGGGCCCTGTAGCTCCGGTCCCTAAAGGCAAGGCAGATTATTCCAGTAACTACATTCCTAGGCATATAACCATCAAAAGAAGCACATTTTATCCTATCTCTCACATTATGCTGCAGTTTCCACTTCTGTCATCAGAACTACATATTTCTCCCATCCCAGAAACATCAAGCAATGTATTTCCCAGCTCCTAATTCTACTTGTCTTCCTTTTGCAGGTAATGCCATTTCTTTATGACTACTTTTAAGGTCTTGATCTTTCTAGTGTTCTACAGTTTCCTATGATTTATCCAGCTTTAAAAAAAATCCTGTTTTAGATAAATGATTAAATTTTGATAATTGAATATCATTTTCTAAGACCTCTCTACCTTCGGCATAGTCCAAACAGGCAAGTTAAAGGAGGGTATGATAGAAATCACCCCCACCTGCCATACACACACGTTCTTCAAATCTTTGGTACACACTCATCTCTGTGATTTCCCTAGACAGACCCAACTAATTCTACTTGGCCCTTTCTACCACAAAAAGTTCTTACTACACTGATCAGGGAGCAGATGTAGTATATCTATCAGTTGCTGCTTGTGGCTATTTCAAGTTGTGCATTCATGAACCAGGAAATAGCTATATAATATATTTGCAAATACACTAGATCCATTGTAGACTGATTCAAGATAAAACTGTATCTCTTGACTCCATAAGCCCTGCCTCTGACCACTAGTTAACCACTGTGTTCTAACCCCTTCTAATCTCTCCCAGGAATGAATGTGAACTCAGAGTCAGTGTCAAATAATCTCTGAAAGTCCAAGTCATTTGCCCAGTGCAAATTACCCTGGTAAATGGCTCCTCTTCCTAAAAGAAGATTTACAACACATGCTCATGGTGTTGCAAAATCCTTCCTTAAGGTTACCTGGTTTTCCTTCAGGAGCCTCTGAGTGTGTAAACTGACTCAGGTCTGCAAATTGGGTGAAAAACCTTAAATCTCCATAATGATTACTCAAATTAGATCTTTGTTCACCAGACTGCAAATATTTTGCCTATACAAATAAAGTAGGAATTAGTAGGCTACCATTTATTTTAGTCTAAGAGACCTGAAGAAAAATTAGCCACTACCAAACATCTCTGTAATTCAAAACATATAGGTTACTTCCTTGGCCATGCTCTTATCATGCTCACCATGCTCACCTCATCTCTAGTCATTAAGTTCTACCACTTGGTCTCTGCCATTCTAGGTTCCCATTATTCTCATAGGAATTAGCAAGTTCCTGACAATGGCAGCATGAACTAAGAAATTAAGGAGACCTACAAATAATATTGTTAAAATGCTCATACTACCCAAAGTGATCTACAGATTCGATGCAATTTATATGAAAAAATGACATTCTTCATGGAAACAGTAAAAAAAAATTAAAATTCATGTTTGACCACAAAAGACCATGAATAGCCAAAGTAATCCTGAGCAAAAGGAACAAAGCTGGAGGTGTCATACTACCTGACTTCAAAGTATACTACAAAGCTATAGTAACCAAAACAGAATGTTACTGGCACAAAAACAGACACATAGACCAATAAAACAGAATAGAGAACACAGAAATAAATTTATGCATTTATAGCTGACTGATTTTCAACAAAGACACCAAGAACATACATTGAGGAAAGGATAGTCTTCAATAAATGGTATTGGAAAAACTAGATAGCCACATGCAGAAGATTGAAACTAGACCTCTGTCTCTCACTATATACAAAAGTGGAGTCAAAATGGATTAAAGACTTAAATATAAGCCCGGAAATGATAAAATGACTAGAGGAAAATATAGGGGAAGTGTTTCATGACATTGGTTTGGTCAAGGATTTTTTTTTTTTTAATAAGACACAGGTGACACAATTAAAAACACAGATGACAAAATTAAAAATAGACAAATGGGATTACATCAAATGAAAAAGCTTCTGCATGGGAAAGGAAATAACAGAGTAAAGAGACAACCTACAGACTGGGGGAAAATATTTGCAAACTATCCATCTGACATGGAGCTAATATGGAGCTAATATTCCGGAATATACAAGGAAGTCAAACAACAGCAAAAAAGAAGCAACCCAATTGAAAAATGGGCAAACCACCTGAGTAGACATTTCTCAGAAGAAGACATGACCAACAGATATATGAATAAATGCTCACCATTTTCATCAGGGAAATGCAAATCAAAACCACAATCAGGTATCACCTCACCCCAGTTAGAATGACTGCTATCAAAAAGACAAAAATTAACAAATACTGGTGTGAATGTGGAGAAAGGAGAACACTTACACAGTGTTGGTGGGAATGTAAATTAGTATAGCCATTATGGAAAACAGTGGGGAGGTTCCTCAATTAAAAATAGAACTACCGAGGGGAGGGGGGAGGGATTGCATTGGGAGTTATACCTGATGTAAATGACAAGTTGATGGGTGCTGACGAGTTGATGGGTGCAGCACACCAACATGGCACAAGTATACATATGTAACAAACCTGCACGTTATGCACATGTACCCTAGAACTTAAAGTATAATAATAATAAATTTAAAAGTTTAAAAATCCACCCCTGAATAAATGCAGCATTGTGGATAAGAATTAGAGATATATACACAAACCCAGGAAATTTAAAATAAAGGATTCCACAGCAACTATTTTCAAATAAATGTCACAAATGTATTAAGGTTATGAGAAACATGGTACCTGAGATATGACTAGGCAATTAAAAGAAATGTCATTTTGAATTCTCTGACATGTAAAGTCTTAACTGTATTTTGACACTATTTTAACATAAAAATAATAAAGAATATAATTTATAAGCAAAAAAAAAAAAATAGAACTACCATATGATCCAGCAATCCCTCTTCTAGGAATATATCCAAAGGAAAGGAAATCAGTACGTCTAATAGATATCTGCACTCTGATGTTTGTTGCAGCACTATTTACATAACCAAGATATGGAATCAGCCTAAGTAATCATCAATGAATGAATGGATTTTTTTAATGTGGTATATTTTCACAATAGAATACTATTCAGCCATAAAATAAAGTGAAATTTTGTCATTCATGGCAACATGGATGAATCTAGAAGATATTATGTTAAGTGAAATAAGCCAGACACAGAGACACATACTGCATGATCTCACTAATATGTGTGAAATCTCGAAAAAGTTGGTCTCATAGAAGAAAGTAGAAATCGTGGTTACCAGAGGGTTGGAAGGGTAGTGGGGAGGAAGGGATGGAGAGAGATGGATTAGGGAGTACAAAGTTACAGTTAGATAGGAAGAATAAGTTCTGGTGTTAGAATATTAGGGTGACTATGATTAACAATATTGTATTATATATTTCAAAATAGCTGGGAAAGATGGGAGAGAAGGTTTTGAATGTCCTCACCACGAAGAAATGATAAATATATGAGGTGATGGATATGCTAAATACCCTTATTTGATCATTGCACAATGTATACATGTATTGAAGCATCACACTTCACCCCATAAATATGTACAATTATTATGTGTCAAAAATTAATTTTAAAAAAGAAGTTAAGGAGACTTAATTTCACCATAAATCATAGCCTACAAAAGACAGCCACTGTAGCATGTTTCAAGGATACTGGGACTCCTCTCATTAAGGTAATTTTCAATGCCTTGAGTAATAAAGCATCCTCTGGTCCCTGTTGGAAGAGGGACATGGTTAAAATGTAAGTGACTAAATCATATAAATGTACTCCAATGTTTCTGTCTCCTTAAGTCTTTGGAGTACTTCCTCTTCAGCATGCCAAGGAATATCTGCCATATCAACTTCATTTAATATGGGCTAGTTTTGAGCCTTGGCTTCTGTCAATCAACTGATCAAACAGAACCACTTCCAATTAGGTAAGCTAGTAATTGAATTTAGACTCTCTGGTAAATATGCAGATGTTGGTCTATTTGGCCTGATCAAAAATTATTTTTTTCTTCCGTGGTATACCATTCTAAGACACATTTCTACACATATTCTTCAGACTTCTGTCATTGTAAATTAGCAAAATTTTGCAATTCTTGTCTCCTTCCAGGTCAGACTTCATATTTGTACCCTTGGAGCATATGCTTATCTGACTCTAGTTACAAGTCTGGAAGCAATAAGAGGGGGTAGGGGTGCTTTATGAAGAAAGTTTACATTCCCCTAAAAGTAAATTCAGAGTGTTCAAGGAAGGCAGGACCAGCCTTAAACCGGGGCTGCTTCTGCTGGCAAAGCACACTTGTTGGTAAACTACTTAGAGTTATCTGAATCTACCCAAATGTACCCATTTCTTTAAAAAAATATATTATTATACTTTAAATTCTGAGATACATATGCAGAATGTGCAATTTTGTTACATAGGTATACATGTGCCGTGGTGGTTTGCTACACCCATCAACGCATCATCTACATTAGGTAATTCTCCTAATGCTATCCCTCCCCTTGCCCCCCAACCCCCCGACAGGCCCTGGTGTGTGATGTTCCCCTCCCTATGTTCTCATTGTTCATCTCTCACTTATGAGTGAGAACAGGCGGAGTTTGGTTTTCTGTTCCTGTGTTAGTTTGCTGAGAATGATGGTTTCCAGCTTCATCCATGTCCCTGCAAAGGACATGAACTCATTCATTTTTATGGCTGCATAGTATTCCATGGTGTATATATACCACATTTTCTTTATCCAGTCTATCATTGACAGGCACCAAATGTCCCCATTTCTATTCTTGGGTGGTCTCACTCTATCCTGATAAATATCCTTACTTTCACAAAAATGAGCTAGTAAGGCTGTGAGTTCAATGTATACTATAATTTAATGACCCATTATATCAGACTCTGGCCAATTTTCAACTATGTCAGTTCTACATCAACAAGACATAAGGGAATAGAAACTCATAGTTGTCTGTTTCTTGTGCTGACCATGTAAATCCCAGTGTAGCCATTTTCTTTCTTTAAACTCTAGAGCACAGTTAGAAAAAGTTAGCCCACTTCACAATTCTTGGGTTCATTATTAATGCCAAAATAATCTGTAGTGGCAGTTACCTGGTTCATCTAGCCTTGCCTTCAATAGGCACATGGACTACCAACATCCCATATTATAATACTAAAAGAATTATCACTGCTTTCAAACTCAACCAGATTATTTAATCTCCAGTTTCCTATTTCCTTGAAATGTTATCACCTGCAAGCACTCCAGGTACTACATTCTTTATTTATCATCTCAATAGATGCAGAAAAAGCATTTCATAAATTTCAACATCTTTTCATGATAAAAACTCTCAACAAATTAGGTATAGAAGGAATGTGTCTCAACACAAAAACATGTATGACAAACCCACAGCCAACATCATACTGAGCAAGGAAAAGTTGAAAACTTCCTCTAAAAACTGGAACAGGACAAAGATGCCCACTTTCACTACTCTTATTCAACATAGTACCAGAAGTTCTATCCAGAACAATAGGCAATAGAAAGAAATAAAGGGCATTCAAATAGAAAAGGAGGAAGTCAAATTGTCCCTGTTTTCAAATGACATGATCTTATATACAGAAAAAACCTAAAGACTCCACCCAAAAATTCTTAGAACTGATAAATTCGATAAATTTGCAGTATACAAAATCAACATACAAATATCAATAGCATTTTCATACACCAATAATGAACTAGCTGAAAAAAATCAAGAAATCAATCTCATTAACAATAGCTATTAAAAATATAATACCTAGGAATAAATGTAAGAAAGTAAAGGAAAGATCTCTATAATGAAAACTATAAAAGACAGATGAAAGAAATTGAAGAGAACATAAAAAATGGAAAGACGTCTCATGCTCATGGATTAGAAGAATTAATACTGCTAAAAGGACCGTATTTTACACAAAGTGATCTACAGATTCAATGCAATCCCCATCAAAATACCAATGACAGTCTTCACAAAAATAGAAAAAATAATCCCAAAATTTGTATGGGACCAATAAAGACCTTGAATAGCCAAAGTAATCCTGAGCAAAAAGAATAAAGCTGGAGACATCACATTACCTGACTTCAAAGTATACACTACAAAGCTATAGTGGACAAAGCAGCATAGTACTGGCACAAAAACAGACATGGACCAATGGAACAAAATAGAGAACACAGAAATAAATCCACACACCTACAGCAGAGTTCGTTTTCAACAAAGGTACCAAGAACATATTGGGGAAAGGATAGTCTCTTCAATTAATGGTGCTGGGAAAACTGGATATCTATATGCAGAAGAATGAAACTGGACCCCTCCCACCATATACAAAAATTAACTCAAATGGATTAGAGGCTTAAATGTCAGACACAAAAAATATGAAACTACTATAAGAAAACATAGGGAAAACACTTCAGGACTTTGGCCAGTGATTTTATGGATAAGACCTCAAAAGCACAAGCAACAAAATCAAAAATAGACCCAATGAGACTATACCAAACTAAAAATCTTCTGCACGGCAAAGGAAATAATCAGCAAAGTGAAAAGAGAGCCTGCAGAGTGGGAGAAAATATTTGCAAACTATTCATCCAGCAAGGCATCGATATCCAGAATACACAAGGAACTTAAACACATTAAAAAAAAAAAAAAAAAAAAACCTCAAATGATGCAAAAAAATGGGCAAATAAGGTGAATAGACATTTCTCAAAACAAGACATACAAAATGGCCAACAGGTACATGGAAATATGCTCAACATCACTAATCAGGGAAATGCCAATCAAAACCACAATGAGGTATCATCTTACCCCAGTCCAAATAGCTATTATTAAAAAGACAAAAAATAACAAATTGCTGGCAAGGGTGTGGAGACAAAGGGACCTCTTTTTTTGTTTTGAAACAGGGTTTCCATCGGTTGCCCAGGCTGGAGTGCAGTGACATGATCACTCACTGCAACCTCCGTCTGCCGGGCTCAAGTGATCCTTTCACCTCAGCCTCCCAAATAGCTGAGACTATAGGTGTACGCCACCACGCCCAGCTAATTTTGTATTTTTAGTAGAGACGGGGCTTCGTCATGTTGCCCAGGCTGATCTTAAACTCCTGGGCTCAAGCGATCAGCTCACCTCAGCTTCCCAAAGTGCTGGGATTACAGGTGTCAGCCACTGTGCCCGGCTGAAAACGGAACTCTTATATACTGTTGGTGGGAATGTAAATTTAAAAATTAGCCAATATGGAAATCAGTATTTAGATTCCTCAAAAAAAACCTAAAAATAGAAAACCATATGATCCAGCAATACCACTACAGGGTATATATTCAAAGGAAAGGAAATCAGTATGTCCAAGAGATATCTGCACTACCATATTTATTTCAGCACTATCCACAATAGTGAAGATGTGGAATCCACCTAATTGTCCATCAACAGACAAATGGATAAAGAAAATGTGGTACATATACCCAGTGGAATACTATTCAGCATAAAAATAATGAAATCCTGTCATTTGTGGCAACATGGATGGGCCTAAAGGATATTATGTTAAGTGAAATAAGCCAGGCACAGAAAGTGAAATATTGTATGTTCTCACTCATGTAGAAGCTAAAAATGTTGAGACAGAAATAGAGAACAGTGGTTTCTAAAGGCTGGAAAGTGTAGGGGGAGGGGAGGATAGAAAGAAATTGATTAACAGATTTAAAATTATAGCTAGATAGGAGAATAAGTTCTAGTGTTCTATATCACCATAGACTGACGATATTTAATAATTTACTGTATATTTTCAAATAACTAGAGGAGATAATTTTTAATGTTCTCAGCACATGAGAAAAAATAAATGTTTGAAGTGAAGAATACATTAATACTTTGATTTAATCATTACACATTGTATACATGTATCAAAATATCACACTGTATTCCATAAATATGTGCAATTGTGTCCATTAAAAATACCATGAAAAATTATATAAATTGAATCTTATGGCTATAATACAACATGCATCTTTTTAGTTGGCTTCTTTCACTCAACATTGTTTTTGTAATTCATCTATGTTACGTATCAACAGTTCATTCCCTTTTATTGTGTATGATAATTCATTGTATGGCTATATTATGGTTTTTAAAATCCATTCTACCATTGATGGAAATTTGGATTGTTTCCAGTTTGGGAATATAAAAATAATGTGGCTGTAAGCTTTCTTATATTTGTCTTTTGATGCCTATATTTATGCATTTCTTTTGGGTATATATTTAAATATCCGGAAGTGAAATTGCTACGTCAATAGAGTATGTATATGATCAGCTTTGATAGATACTGCTAAACAATGTTCCAAGTGGTTGTGCCAATTAATACTCCAATCAGTCATAAATAAGAATTCTGATCTCTCTATATCCTCACCAACACTTGATACCGTCTACCTTTTTACATCTTAGCCATTCTGGTGGCTGTATAATAGTATCTCATTGCAGTTTTAATTTGCGTTTTCCTAATTATTTTTTAAAGCAAAAGAGGGAATCCTCCCTAACTCATTTTATGAGGCCAACATCATCCTGATACCAAAGCCTGGCAGAGACACAACAAAAAAAGAGAATTTTAGACCAATATCCCTGATGAACATCGATGCAAAAATCCTCAATAAAATACTGGCAAACCGGATTCAACAACACATCAAAAAGCTTATCCACCATGATCAAGTGGGCTTCATCCCTGGGATGCAAGGCTGGTTCAACATTCGCAAATCAATAAACATAATCCAGCATATAAACAGAACCAAAGACAAGAACCACATGATTATCTCAATAGATGCAGAAAAGGCTTTTGACAAAATTCAACAGCCCTTCATGCTAAAAACGCTCAATAAATTCGGTATTGATGGAACGTACCTCAAAATAATAAGAGCTATTTATGACAAACCCACAGCCAATATCATACTGAATGGGCAAAAACTGGAAAAATTCCCTTTGAAAACTGGCACAAGACAGGGATGCCCTCTCTCACCACTCCTATTCAACATAGTGTTGGAAGTTCTGGCTAGGGCAATTAGGCAAGAGAAAGAAATCAAGGGTATTCAGTTAGGAAAAGAAGAAGTCAAATTGTCCCTGTTTGCAGATGACATGATTGTATATTTAGAAAACCCCATTGTCTCAGCCCAAAATCTCCTTAAGCTGATAAGCAACTTCAGCAAAGTCTCAGGATACAAAATTAATGTGCAAAAATCACAAGCATTCTTATACACCAATAACAGACAAACAGAGAGCCAAATCATGAATGAACTTCCATTCACAATTGCTTCAAAGAGAATAAAATACCTAGGAATCCAACTTACAAGGGATGTAAAGGACCTCTTCAAGGAGAACTACAAACCACTGCTCAGTGAAATAAAAGAGGACACAAACAAATGGAAGAACATACCATGCTCATGGATAGGAAGAATCAATATCGTGAAAATGGCCATACTGCCCAAGGTAATTTATAGATTCAATGCCATCCCCATCAAGCTACCAATGAGTTTCTTCACAGAATTGGAAAAAACTGCTTTAAAGTTCATATGGAACCAAAAAAGAGCCCGCATCTCCAAGACAATCCTAAGTGAAAAGAACAAAGCTGGAGGCATCACGCTACCTGACTTCAAACTATACTACAAGGCTACAGTAACCAAAACAGCATGGTACTGGTACCAAAACAGAGATATAGACCAATGGAACAGAACAGAGTCCTCAGAAATAATACCACACATCTACAGCCATCTGATCTTTGACAAACCTGAGAGAAACAAGAAATGGGGAAAGGATTCCCTATTTAATAAATGGTGCTGGGAAATTGGCTAGCCATAAGTAGAAAGCTGAAACTGGATCCTTTCCTTACTCCTTATACAAAAATTAATTCAAGATGGATTAGAGACTTAAATGTTAGACCTAATACCATAAAAATCCTAGAGGAAAACCTAGGTAGCACCATTCAGGACATAGGCATGGGCAAAGACTTCATGTCTAAAACACCAAAAGCAACGGCAGCAAAAGCTAAAATTGACAAATGGGATCTAATTAAACTAAAGAGCTTCTGCACAGCAAAAGAAACTACCATCAGAGTGAACGGGCAACCTACAGAATGGGAGAAAATTTTTGCAATCTACTCA
The DNA here is from genome assembly GCF_003255815.1 of Theropithecus gelada. Classification (NCBI taxonomy): domain Eukaryota; kingdom Metazoa; phylum Chordata; class Mammalia; order Primates; family Cercopithecidae; genus Theropithecus; species Theropithecus gelada. The sequence goes on from NC_037689.1 coordinate 104,890,270, forward strand.
TCTGACAAAGGGCTAATATCCAGAACCTACAAAGAACTCAAACAAATTTACAAGAAAAAAACAAACAACCCCATCAAAAAGTGGGCAAAGGATATGAATAGACATTTCTCAAAAGAAGACATTCATACAGCCAACAAACACATGAAAAAATGCTCATCATCACTGGCCATCAGAGAAATGCAAATCAAAACCACAATGAGATACCATCTCACACCAGTTAGAATGGCGATCATTCAAAAGTCAGGAAACAACAGGTGCTGGAGAGGATGTGGAGAAATAGGAACACTTTTACACTGTTGGTGGGATTGTAAACTAGTTCAACCATTATGGAAAACAGTATGGCGATTCCTCAAGGATCTAGAACTAGATGTACCATATGACCCAGCCATCCCATTACTGGGGATATACCCAAAGGATTATAAATTATGCTGCTATAAAGACACATGCACACGTATGTTTATTGCAGCACTATTCACAATAGCAAAGACTTGGAATCAACCCAAATGTCCATCAGTGACAGATTGGATTAAGAAAATGTGGCACATATACACCATGGAATACTATGCAGCCATAAAAAAGGATGAGTTTGCGTCATTTATAGGGACATGGATGCAGCTGGAAACCATCATTCTTAGCAAACTATCACAAGAACTGAAAACCAAACACCGCATGTTCTCACTCATAGGTGGGAACTGAACAATGAGATCACTTGGACTCAGGAAGGGGAACATCACACACCGGGGCCTATCATGGGGAGGGGGGAGGGGGGAGGGATTGCATTGGGAGTTATACCTGATGTAAATGACGAGTTGATGGGTGCAGCAGACCAACATGGCACAAGTATACATATGTAACAAACCTGCACGTTATGCACATGTACCCTACAACTTAAAGTATAATAATAATAAATAAATTAAAAAAAAAAAAAAAAACTTTACTGAAGTATAATTTACACAGAGTTAAGGCACTCATTTAAAGTATACATTTTGACAAAATGTATAATGTATGAATTTCACAAAATGTATACACCCATGTAACTAACCACACTGCAATCAAGATACAGAATATTTCCATCACCCTGAAAGTTCCCTTGTTCCTCAACCAGGTCAACCTGCCCCACCCTCAGTTCCAGGTAACCTCTAATCTGCTTTCTGTCATCATAGATTTTTCTTTTCTAGAGTTTTATAAAAACTGAGTCATACACTAAGCTTTTTGTCTGCCATTTCTGGAATAATGTTTGTGAGAATCATCCATGCCCATATCAGAAGTTTATTCCTTTTAGTGTTCCATTAGTATAAATATACCACAATTTGTATATCCATTCACCCTTTGATTGTCATTTGGGTTGTACCCAGGTTCGGGCAATTATGAATAATGTTATTAGGAACAGTTGCTTACAAGTCTTTGTGTAAACATATTTTCATTTCTCTAGGGTAAATATTCAGGAATGAAAATGATGGGACATATTTTTTAACTTCCTAGGGAACTTCCAAACTGTTTTTCAGATTAATGAACCATTTTGCATTCCCACCAGCAGTATATGTGAGCTCCAGTTGTTCCACATTCTCACTAGCACTTGGCATTTTAAAAATTTTGTCTTTTTAAATTTGGCCATTCTAGAGGGTGTGTAGAGTATTTCATATTGTCGTGTTAATTTGCATTTCACTGATGTAATGGAGTCCAATGTCACTTAATGTACTTATGGACGTTTCTTTTATCATCTTTTGTGAAGCTTGTTAAAATCTTTCACTGATTAAAAATATTTAAATCAATTTTATTGAGATATAATGCATACATAATGAAATTTTACCAATTTTAAACAGTTTGAGGAGTTTGAAAGAAAGTATACACTCATACAACCACCACTCCAATCAAGATATAGAACATTTCCATCAGTTTAAAAAGTTCCCTCCGGCCCCTTTGAGGCAATCTCCTCCTTCCACCCCTCGCCCTTGGCAACATTGAACAGCTTCCTATCACTGTAGTTTTGGTTTTTCTAGACTTTCATATAAATAGAATCATACAGTATGTAGCATTGTTTTATTTCATAAGATGTGATTTTTATTGTTTATATACTTCTAAAAATAGCTTCTGTGAGATACAATTTATGTACCGCAAATTTCATCCTTTTGTGTTTTTTGTTTTAATTTTTATTTCTGAGACAGTGTCTCACTCTGTCACCCAGGCTGGAGTGCAGTGGCATGTTGATGGCTTACTGCAGCCTTAAACTCCTAGGCTTAAGCGACCCTCCTGCCTCAGTCTCCCAAGTAGCTGGGACTACAGGTACATGCCACCATGCCCAGCTAATTTTTAAATCTTTTGTAGAGATGGGGTCTTGTTCTGTTGCCCTGGCTGGTCTCAAACTCCTGACTTCATATGCTCCTCCCGTGTCAGATCCCAAAGTGCTGAGATTACAGATGTTAGCCACTGTGCCCAATGCAAATCCACCCATTTTTAAATGTAAGATTCAATGATTTTTAAGTAAATTTACAGTTTTACAACCATCACCAAAATCCAAATTTAGAACATTTCCATCACTCCAAAGAGAGCTCCCAATCCTCATTCCCATTCCTGGCCCAGGTAACCACTAATCTATTGTCTACCTTTTGTAATTTGCCTTTTCTGTACAGTGAATATAAATGAAATCATACAACATTTAGTCTTTGCATGTGGCTACATTTACATATAATGTTTTTGAGGCTATTCGTGTTGTAGCCAAGTATCAGTAGTTAGTTCCTTTTAATTGCTGAGTTGTTATCCATTGTATGGATATATTGCTATCTATATATTCATTCAACAATTGATGAACATTTGGATTATTTTCACCTTTTTTCTATTATCAATAATGCTGCTATGAACATTCATGGTATGTTTTTGTGTGGACATGATTTAATTTCTCTTGGGTATATACCTAGGAATGAGATTGCTGCATCATATGGTAGCTCTATGTCTAACATTTTAAAGACCTGCCAAATTGTTTCCCAAAGTGAATGAACCATTTTACATTACCAGCAGTGTATGAGGTTTCCATTTTCTCCACATCCTTGTCAACACTTGTTATTGTCTGTCTTTTTATGTAACCATCCTAGTAGGTATCTAGTGGTATCTCATTGCAGTTTTATTTTGTATTTCCCTAATGTGAGCATCTTTTTATGTTCTTATTACATATTATTGGATGAACTGTGTCCCCTCCAAATTTATATGTTGAAGTCCCAACCCCCAGTAACTCAGAATGCAACCATATTTGAGATAGGGTCTTTAAAATTGTTATTAAGTTAAAATGAGACCATTAGATTAGGGCATTAATCCAATATAAGTGGTGTCCTTATAAGAAGAGACGGATATACAGGGGCACATATGTACAGAAAGACAATCATATGAAAGGGCAGCAAGAATGGCCATCTACAAGCCATCAACAAGAGAGGCCTCACAATGAAACCAACACTACTGACACCTTGATCTTGGACTTCTAGTCTCCAGAACTGTACGCAAATTAATTTCTGTTGTTCAAGCCACACAGTCTGTGGTATTTTGTTATGGCAGCCCTAGCAAATGAATACAGCTAATGATGTTGAACATCTTTTCACATGCTTATTCACTATGGATATATCCTCTCTGGAAAAACATTTGTTCATGTCTTTTGCCAATTTTCTAATTGAATTGTTTGAGTTCTTTATTGTTGAGTTTTAAAAGTTATTTTTCTATTCTAGATGTGAGTCCTTTGTCAGTTATATGGTTTGCAAATATTTTCCCCTAGTCTCTAACTTGTCTTTCCATCTAATTCACAGGACATTTCACAGAGCACAGGTTTTTAATTTTAATGAGGTCTAATTTATCAATTTTTCCTATATAGTATCATGATATTGACATCAAGTCTAGAAATCTTTGCCTAGTTGTAGATACCACAGATTTTCTGCTATAGTTTTCTCTAAAAGTTTCATAATTTCACATTTTACATTTGTTTATAATCCATTTTTAGTTAATTTTTGTGAAGATGTGAGGTTTAGATCAAGGTTCATTTTCTATTTTTGCCTCTGCCTGTCCAATTGTTCCAGTACCATTTTTTGAAATGGCTGCTTTTACGTCTTGGTAAAAATCAATTTCGCATATTTGTGTGAGGATAGTCACCTCAATTTTACAAAGATATTTTTGCTGGATATCAAGTTCTAGATTACTTTTTTGTTTTTATTTTATTTTTTTAATTTTCCAGCACTTTGATAAGCTCATTCTATTGTCTTTGACTTTTATTGGTTCTCTTAAGCTGTCGGTTTTATTGTTGTACTTTTGAGGTTAATATGTCTTCTTTTTTCCCTCCAACTGTCTTAACCCTTAACTTAAAAGTCTAAAAACAATGTAAGCCCTTTAAGGAACATTTGGAAAAAAAGAGGAAATGAAGTAAAATCACATCTAATGTCATCAGCCTAGCACAACCACAGATTTGCGCTTCTGGATACTAAACATTTTAAAGAGGGTTCATTATTCAATCCCCTGCCTATTTCTTTCTTTTTAATCCTACTGTCGTTTTTTTCCCCCCTTTTGAGATGAGATCTCACTCTGTCACCCAGGCTGGAGTGCAGTGGTGCAATCTCGGCTCACTGCAACCTCCGCCTCCTGGGTTCAAGCGATTCTTCTGCCTCAGCCTCCCAAGTAGCTGGGATTACAGGCTCCTGCCACCATGCCTGGCTAATTTTTGTATTTTTAGTAGAGAGGAGGTTTTGTCACGTTGACCAGGCTGATCTTGAACTCCTGACCTCAAGTTATCCATGGTCTCCCAAAGTGCTGGGATTACAGGCATAAGTCACCATGCCCAGTCTAATCCTACTGCCTTCTATTTGGTTAAAGTTGTGGAGTCTCCAGCTGCATGCAATTTTATTGGACTCATAAAAATATATATAAGGAAGCATTGCAAACATCTACATTTATGATTCTTACCTTCTATTCAGATAGGAAGAGCAAAGTTTTCATTTCTACTAACTCCTCATGAGCCTATGTATGGTTTTCTATACATCTAATAGGGGAAGAGTCCACAAAAAGTGTATAATATGTTACATAAAAACTAGTATCTTCACCCTTCCTTTTCTTAAAAGTAAAAAGAAACTCTCCTACCTTTGATCATTTTATTTGTATTCCTCTATCTTCATTTTACTTTTTATGTTTCAGCAAACATTTTGGTCAGTTGGAATTTTGCCTACCATTTTTGGTGGTGTTCTTATACCTGGAATGATTCTCTTATGGATTATTTGTAAGTTTTTCCACTATATTGGAGAAAAAAACACCCTGAAAATTTCCCTCTACCTTTTTGGAGTTTAAATAGTATGAATCCTTCAAGTTGTTTGTAGAAAGAAAAGTCCATTTCCCTAACATGCTGAGTGTCTTCAGAGTGAAATAATATGTAGCCAGGTGCGGTGCCTCACGCCTGTAATCCCAGCACTTTGGGAGGCCGAGGCAGGCAGATCACTTGAGGTCAGGAGTTCAAGACCAGCCTGGCCAACATGAAACTCCGTCTTTACTAAAAATACAAAAATTAGCTGGGCATGGTGGCTCTCACCTATAGTCTCAGCTACTCGGGAGGCTGAGACGTAAGAATTGCTTGCACCCTGGAGATGGAGGTTGCAGTGAGCTGAGATCGCACCACTGCACTCCAGCCTAGGCGACAGAGTGAGACTGTCTCAAAAAAAAATGAATGAAATAATATGTTCATGTTACTCAAATGCACAAGTAGCCTAGCTTCGGAGAAATAACGTGAACTTCAGATTTTGTAAGCCATTGCCAATGGCAACCACCAAATGTCACCACTCCCAGTAATTCAAGCAAAGTTACTGTTCCCACATTTACAGTTTCACATACAGGACCTCTTGGAAAACTTCCCCAAGTTTATTAGGAAATGGGCTATCCAGGAAAAGTGGGCAGACAAAAACTATTTCTACTACCTTTTTAAGTGAAGCCATGAGGTTTAGCTTCTCTAGGAATTTACATGAATGACTTCTATGCAAGATCGCCAAGGGTTTCTCCCAGAAATTTATAGGGCTTGTGTCTGCATTTTGAAAGGCAGAGTATTATCCTGAAGTTGTTTCCACAGTGCTTATTAAAGTACAACTTTATATAACATTTTACAGTTTTCTGAGTGGTTTAATAATGTAACTATATACTGGAACCTCATATAATGTAACTATATACTGGAACCTCATTGCCAAAAACCTGTGCGGTTGATAGGCTAAAGGTTGTCCCCATTTTAGAGATAAGAAAATTAAATCACTTGTCCAACGTATTAGAGAACCGAACAAGTAATAAATGACAGAACTAAACAAGTACCTGAGTCAGTCTTCTGATGCTTGGTGCCCTTTCCTTCCCACCACACTGCCCCCATCTCAGAAGATATTAAATATCCATTCAAAAAATCTGCTAAGTTTGCAAAGAATGGCTTTTTATTTCAGGCCTTTCTTGCACGTGGAAATTGTCATCAGTTTTCCAAGAATATTTTGGTACTCAAGTTTCTATGGTTGTGTTTGAGCAGAGGGAAATTCCACTGTTAGTCCAAGGCAAAGCTCCTACTCCCAGGCTAACAATTTCACTACATGGGCAGGTCACTTCTCGGTATCTGTGAAAGAGTTACACACTACTGAAAGCTCAATATAAAATTTGATTTTCAATTGAATGTGCTCCCAAAATCCCCAGCAGAAGGTGAGGAAATTGAACATGTGCATCCTTTCTGCCCAGTGTAGACACAGGCTGGGACAAGACTCTGACCTTGGGCAAACCTTCCTAGATGTTGTGGGTTCAAGTTGGAGTTTTTATTCCTGAATTCCTGAATCTCACCCTTCTCCTTAACCCTTCCCACCAAGAGAACTATATGTGCAAGGATCAATAGTAAGCAATAGTAAGCAAAGTGTCTATTAATAAACGCTTGATCTGAGAATTCAGCATAGGCTTGGTAACCTTGTTCTCCTCTTTCCTTTGCAGGGTTCTTTGGTTTAAAAAAAAAAATGGATTGGAAAATGCAGCTTAAGCTACTCCCTTCACTCTGAAACTGAGAAGCTAAAGTCTTCAGAACAAATTTGGCCTGACCTAATCATCCAGCAGCAAGTGGAACTGGCTATCTAGTCACAGATGTGTATAATTCTTTTCACCGTGATGACCTAGCTCACCAGTGAGCTGTGGCCCAATGATTGGCCTCAGACCAGTGAGATTAGAAACTCCCATGCAGGAAGAGCAAAGGTGCCTGAATTTGCAGGTGAAAGTATTTTCTCTCACCATGGACTAAGGCTGAAGCACGGAGAGAGGGTTAAAAATGTTTTGCTTCCCTAATATTAGAGAGGGAGTACACTTGCTGTTTCACATATGTCTATTGGGGAGAGATTGATTTCAATGTTGGTTCCCGCTCTCGAGTTGCCATGGTGATGAGCAAGTGAAAAACAAATGATAGCAGAAAGAGAAATTCAGTGCCACCCAGAGATCCAGCACTCCAGAAGGAAGTAACAAGATCTCCCTCTGAGCAGAACCAAGCTTGCCAGTGTCACATGGGGGCTAGGAAGAGGGTGTTTGGGCTCTATGATTTCTTATCTCAGCAGTGCTCATTTTGTCACCAGTGTGTTAGAATGAGAAAACATGGCCACTGTTATTGACAGTCAAGCCTGCATCCTCTGCCCCCAAAGTCATATCAAATGACACCGAGAGCTTTGAGTTATTATCGTACTGCTTCTCTCAGTGCCTACAAACAGATGCTGCCATCAGGACCCATGCTGATGACATGCATCAACACCTCCCAATCTTTGTGCTGACTAGGGACAAGGCTGCCCTTTTGAGACCCTGCCCTGATGGTTATATCCAACACGAAAAGAGTTGCTAAGTCAAGTTGGCTGTGAGTACGGGACAGCAGCTAATTCTTTAGCAGTGCATGCAGCTTGGCTGAGAAGATAATGTTCACCTCTCTGCAAACCCATCATCTAACATTTAATTGTATTCTTGGCATGTTTTGGAGATGTGGCTGTCTTGGGTCACCAGTCCTGGCAACATGGTGCCACTTCTTTTAGGTGAAGAATCATAGTTTGATAGTTTCCTGGAAATACAACCTTGGCCTCAGTAGAAGCGGGAAATTGGTGTCAAAGTGTAGTGGTGTGGCCTTCAAAAGTAAGCTCCGTCCTGGATTACAAGTGCTTCATATTTAGTCAGAGCTCAAGGCCCTGGATGATTGCAAGGGTTGGTAGAAAGCACTGGACTCAACATCGAGATTCTGGAGGTTAGTCCTGACTCCTGCACTGACTTGCTGTGCAACCTTGAGCAAGTCATTTCCCTTGTCATCATCTTCAATATCCTCATTAAAAAAATTGTTACCGGGCACAGTGGCTCATACCTGTAATTCAATTTGGAAGGTTGAAGTAGAAGGATTGCTTGAGCCCAGGAGTTCAAGACCAGCTTGGACAACAAAATGAGACCACTGTCTCTAAAAAATAAATAAATAAATCAGCAGGGCATGATGCCACACACCTGTAGTCCTAGTTGCTCAGCAGGCTGAATTGGAAGTATTGTTTGAGCCCAGGAGTTTGAGGCTGCAGTGAGCTATGATTGAGCCACTACACTCCAGCCTGGGTGACAATGAGACCCCATCTCTAAAACAAAATGAAAAAAAATGAGAGTACTGGGAGTATTAAGAGATTCAAGTGAGATCACGGAGGTAAAGCTGCTTTGAAACACAGAAAGAGCCTAGAAACTGTGTAAAGCAAGCTTATTAACATTCCCAGAATACTGAAGGACAAAGATGTGCAGTCGAAGATTCTTGAAAGTGTACATGGAGAAAAGCAAGTATCTTAGCCCATGTCTTTCCCATAAGCTTCAAGGGAGTGTGTTGACAGTACTTGGGGCACCAGGGCTTAGTAGAGCTAGATAGTGTATTAGTCTGTTCTCATGCTGCTAATAGAGACATACCCAAGACTGGGTAATTTATAAAGGAATTGACTCACAGTTCCCCAGGGATGGGGAGGCCTCAGGAAACTTAGGATCATGGTGGAAGGAGAAGCAAACAAGTCTTTGTTCACATGGAGCAGCAAGGAGAAGTGCCAAGCAAAGTGGGGAAAAGCCCCTTGTAAAACCATTAACTCTTCTGAGAACTCACTGTCACGAGAACAACAGCATGAGGTAACCACCCCCATGATTCAGTTACCTCCCACCATGTCCCTCCCATGACATGTGGGGATTATGGGAACTACAATTCAATTTGAGATTGGGGGGCAGGGGCACAGCCAAACCATATCAGATGGGAAAGGCAAGAGAAGTCAAAATGGTGACGAGTATTATGATACCATGTGTCAAAAAGAACAATTATTAGATGTGTATACATTCATATATACACCTATGCACTATATATAGTAGTGTGCGAACATGTATATATAAATATATATGTATGTCTCTATCACATCTGTAATGTGCCAAGTACTCTGCTAGTCCCTTACATATGCTGTCTCATTTAATTCTTACATTAACCCTGTTAAAATGGTATTATTATCATTCCTATTTTATAGATGAAGAAACTAAGGCTTGGAGACATTTTCTCATGGTCACTTAGCTAACAAGGAGTCGAGCCAGTATTTGAACCCAGGTTTAGTTTTAAGTCCAGAGTCTGTCTCCTTAACCACCAGGCACAAAACAGTGCTGGCCGTAGAATCCTCTGGGTGGATGAGCCCCCTCATCCCGGGCCTTGTGCTGTAGGTTTAGAGTTCAGCCACTAGAGGGGGTTGCCTGTCTTGCTGTTAGCGAACACAAGTTGAATCGCTAGGGACTTGGAGGCCGCCGTTCTCTCCCTTGAGTGGAAGACTTCTAGAAGAACCCAGAGCCTTACTCCAGCTGGTTCCTGGTCTCTCCCTCAACCTCTTTTAATTCATAGTTGGTCCCAGGCCTCAAGGTGTCCCCAGTGATGGGGATAGCAATGCCTTTGTGTGACAGTTTACACACTTCTTTCCCCATAGGCTGCAGGAGGCCAAGGTGAGCTGCCTGCCCTAAGGGACTTTCAGGGCTTCTCTGGGGGAATAAGGAGAAGGGAAGGAGGAGACTAGTAGTTAACAGCCAGGACTCTGTAGTCGCACTGTCCTGTTCTACCCCAGCTTCCCACTCACTGCCTGTGCCACTAACAGGTCACTTCACTTATCTGAGTCCCGGTTTCTTATCTGTAAACATTAGGATGCCCCACCACCACCACCACCCAGTTCAAGATAAAGCGTGTGTGGTGCCAAGTACAGTGCCTGGGATAGCACGGGAGAGCTCAGCAATTGGTAGTTCCTCCCACTTTTCAGCCAGAATGAGACGTGCCCAGCCAGGGCCCATTCCACTCTGAGGCAGCACAGCACTGAGGGGCAGGAACAGAATTCCCTCATCCCCCTCTCACCTCTGGTAGCACTGTGCCCGCAGCCCAGGTGCTATGAGAGTCTGCCACCGCCAGGCAGGAGGTCCCCAAACATTCCTCCCTCAGTGACACCTTTCAGAGGCCCTCAGTTTTTCCTGGCACCTGGCCCAGAGTTCTTCATATCCTATGACTCACTTCCCTGCAGCCAGAACTTAAACCTTTTCTCCCTTGCCCTCCCACAGATTTAATCCTTCAGCAAACCCTGTTGATTCCACCTCCTGAAAGCTCAGGGCTCTGGAGTCAGGCGGCCCTGAATCCTGGTTCTGCCACTTACCATTAATGTAACCTGGAGCAATTGCTGTCATCTCTCAAATCTTGGGTCGGTCATTTATTAATTACGTGACCTTAAGATTCCTTAACCTCTCTGAACCTCAGTTTCCTCATCCATAAAACAAGGAAAATAATAGTGCTTGAGTTTTAGGGTTGCCATAAGGATTAAATGAGGTAAAATGTGTAAAGAGCCTGACACTTAGAAGGTGCCACAGTTTACCAACTGTGTGATTTGGGGCAAATTTTAAAAACCAGTCTAAGCCTCAGTTTTCCCAACTATACCGATCCTTCAAAGTTGTTGTATTAAAGGAGTTAATCCATGTAAGGTTCGTAACAAGAATTCCAGAATTATCAGCTGTTCTCTTATCCTCCTAGGTATCCTGTTGTCTAGTCTTCTCTGGACAGGGAAAGCCCCACTCCCACACTTGTGGGTGTCACCACCTCCTACCCACCCCCACCCCACTGTGCCTGTATGGCTCTCTAGCGGAGAGACAGTTCATCTCCTCTCCTCTCCAGTCTCCTGTCATAAACTACCTGACTTCACTGTTTTACCTGTCATGGCCTGGTGTTGGTTCCTGTATTTTTTTACTTAATCACCGCTGACAAGGTTTGTAGCATCTTCCATGCAGGCACACAAACCCAGGCATAGAAACCCAACTAACTCTTAGTTTTCTCATTAATAAGTGGGGATAATAATAAGACCTATCTCTAGGACTCTTGTGATTACAAGTACCACACGAGACGATGGGTGTAATGTCAGTAGCAAGTGCTGTGGCACCCGCTTTCAGAGCACTCATTCCTTGTTGGCTTTCTGTATCTGGGTTTCTGTGTTTCCATGGAGGTTGTCACGAGCCTTGCCAGCCAGGGGATAAACGAAAAACACAGGAACCAACACCATGTTCCTGATAGGCCAAAACAGTGGATTCAGGTCCGCTAACAACCTTGTTTGGGACGGGGATTGGCCACCATTTGGCAAAAAGGAAGTGGGGAGTAAAGGAGACAATGTATCTACCCACTAGATGGGTCACACAGGCACAGTTTCGAGGAGGGGCTGAGAGGTGAGGTTTTGTAACACCCACTCGGAAGGCAGACGGCTTTCCATGACCAGGCAAAGGAGAATAGGCAACTATTTTAATGAGCATGTGCTGTGTGGGGAAGAGGTGTGATACAATAAAGAACTACAGTCAAGAGTTCAAGACCAGCCTGGCCAACATAGTGAAACCCTCTCTCTACTAAAAATGCAAAAATTAACCGGGCATGGTGGTGCACACCTGTAATTCCAGCTGCTCGGGAGGCTGAGGCAGGAGAATTGCTTGAGCCTGGGAGGTGGAGGTTGCAGTGGGCCAAGATCGCACCACTGCACTCGAGTCTGGGCAACAGAGTGAGACCTTGTCTCAAAAAAAAAAAAGAAAAAAAGAAAAAGATAAAGAAAAAAAACTACAGAGGTTGTAGTGAAAGCGTTAAGAGCAGAGAGTTGACCTTGACACTTGAGGGGAGTGGGCCTATGAATTGAGCCAGCATGCAGCAGATAAGGCATTTGAACCCAGGTACATCTGCTTCCAAAGCCCATGCTCTTAATCATTACAACATTAAGGGCTGGCACATAGTAAGTGCTCAATAAGTATTGTTTAATGAAGGAATTCATAGTGCTGCCTCTTTCTGAAAAGTTTTCTCCCTCCATTACTACTCATGCCCATCTTTCAAAGCCCAGTTCAAATGCAGCCTCACCCCAACAGATGTGTCCTCTCACTGCTGCTACAAGGTGGTAGAAACAGGAGGAAATCAGTGCTAGGATGGGGAAGTACTGGAACACTAGAATGGGCCAGCTGGGTGGAGCTGGAGGAAGGACTCTTGAGTTTTGCACAGAGATTTTTCTCCTGAGTTTGTGCACTGGAGTTGAAGTTGGTACAAACATTGGAAACGCCCATAACAAAGTAACTCATACTGAGCTCTGATTAGTCAGAACAGTGAATTCCAATTACTTAGCAACCACGTATGGGGAGGAGGATTGGAAGCCATTTCAAGACAGGGGACGGAGAGGACAGTGAGACAAAATGTCTGCCCAGTAAACAACAGCATGTGTGCAGTAAGGGAGGTGGGGTTGGGAAATGAGAAGAGTCCATTCTGAGTTAAGAATTACTACTCCAAGGATTTTAGGGTCTTTAAATCCCTGAGGATTTAGGGATTTGTAATTCTATGCTATATAATACCTTAAAACCAAGGATATTGGGATTCCAAGGATTTTAAATCCCTATAACCTATGGTATAAGGATTCGAGCAATTTTTGAGCTATGAAATGCTGGGTGCTTAGGACCCAAAACAAGGATTTTAAACAGAACACTGGACATTTTGAAGTACTAATTAATCTCCCTTCTACTTCAAATCAATCCTGGTTTAACCCTTGGGACAGTGGTTTCCAAATTGTGTTTCCCACAGTCTAGGGATCCCTGAAAGTGCCTCACAGAAAGGGGTGGAGACAGCTACTTTACCAGAGAAGACACCAGCATAAGAATTCTGCCCTCCCCCGCATTATGGCTTCCACCTGGGTAGCTCCATTTTTATTTGATTTATATATTGGGATTCTGCATTCAATTCAAAAGAAAAGTTTTCCTGCTAAAGCACAAAAAATATGTTTACAAACCTCTGGCCTTGGAAAAAGGGAACTGAAACCTGTGGGCTACCATTTGAATGTAGACAGTGGTCCAGGGAGCCACACTTCGCCTCCGCTTTTTGTTGTTGTTTTATTATTATTATTATTGTTTGGGGTTTCTTTCTTTTTTTTTTTTTATTTTGGAATAAACACTGAAAAGATGCTTTTACTGGTAAACTATCAAATGGTGCCAGGAAGATCAAGTGGTGATAACTGACAAATCAGTTATTAGTTGAGTAAATCGTCATTAGCTGACTCTGGCCTATAAGATCATTTCCTTTATAAAATCAGTAATAGCAGCTACTAAGACTACTATTATTATGACTACTACCATTTATTGAGGGTTTGTACTATACGACAGGGGGCATGCTAAGTACTTTACATATATTATCTCATTTAATCCCCACAATAACTCTGAAAGGAAGTATTATTGGCCCCATTTTACAGATGAAGAGACTGAGACTCAGAGTGGATAAGTAACTGGCCCAAGGTCATACTGCTAGCACATGGTAGATTCCACTTTACTTGCAAACAGAAACAGAATGGACTAAAAGAATTAATGTAGTCAAAGGTCAACTGCCTGGAAGCCTTAATTAAAGAACAAGGTTAAATTTTGACCAATAGATGGCACCAGTGTGTGAGTATGGTGGCCTACTCAAGGTTTTGTCCAATGCAGGCAAGTCCCAGCTAGGGTTCAGAACCAAAGCAGCCTGTCTCATGTTGAGGGAGAAGGAAAAGAAAGATGGTCATCGTTTTGCTCCTGAGAGAGATGACATTACCCTCTCCCCTTTGTAGCTAAACCAGGAAGCTGGCAAGTTGAGGAACAATGGTGGTTCCACCAAGAGCTGCTTTCAGAAGACTTGAGAATCTTTTCTCTTTCAGCATTTTCTGAGCACCTCCTTTGTGCCAGGCAGTGTTCTGTGCAATGAAGTCATATGGGAATATCAAATACAGCCCCAGATTACTACATAGGAAAGGAGGCAAATGCTATGTTAGAGGAGGCTCTGAATGTGTGGGGGCACCCAACCTGGTGCCTGAGGGGTCTGGGGAGGCTTCCTACAGCAGGGGTGTCTGAGCTGGTTCTGTTGGATGAATGAGAGTTCACCAGGCATGCGAAAGTGGAAACGCATTCCAGACAGGGTTAAGGACACAGAGGTGTTAGAGAGCATGCCACATTCAAGGAGAGGCAGTGTAAACTTCAAGAGTTGAGAGATGAGTCTGAAGAGACAGGCAAAACCCACACAATTGAAAGGCCTAGAATATCAAGTTAAGTACTTGATTTGTGAAGATATAGCACTGTGTATGAGTGTGTGTGTGTGTATGTGTGTGTGGTGTGAACACATATATTTTTCTGAGTAGAGAAGCCACAGGTTCTCAAGAGGATCTGTGACCAAAAAAAAAAAAAAAAAAAAAAAAAAAAAGCCCAAAAGTGTTGGCAAAGGCATGATATGGTCTAATCTGGTGGTCAGTGTGGAAGATGAATCACAAAGGGACAGCTGGAGGCCAAAAAAAAAAAAAAAAATAGTCGAAGAGTAATTGAAGCAAGGGTAAGCATGAGGGTCTGAGCTGCAGTAAATACAAAGGGAATTGAGGGGAAAAAATGCTAGGATGTAGTAGCCCTCCTCCCCACATGCACACAGCCATCTCTGAGGCTCAGATGAGGCTGCACCTGTCACTTTTCCCCTCTCACCTCCATCCCTACTCCCAACTTTCAAGCTGCCTTTTGGGGGCCTTTTTGTTTCCTTTCCAAGCCGTCCTTGAAGTTTAATCAAGTCTGATTTCACAAGTTGATGGAGGGGGCCTGGCCCCATGCTGGGTCCCCAGCCCTACAACCCCATGAAGAAAAACTTGTCAACTGACCTCAGGTAGGAAAAGCAATGAATTGGCCTTGAGCTGGTCTCTGACCCTCTGCCCATGGCTTCACAGCATGGGCAGAGTTCAGTTAAGAAATCAGCACAGTTCCAAGAAAAAGGAAAACACCCTCCAGTTTATTTTTCTCCTGATTCATCTCATGCCAACACACAGACTTCAATGGACAGCAGGCAAAATGGGGGTCATCCCCAGAGGAAGCCGATTCTCTACACGCCCCCTTCCCTTACTGTAAGACTCATCAAAAAGGCACCCCAACCTTACATGGATCTGCTGTTGGTATTCCTGGAGGTGAAGCCAGAAGTCAGGCTTTCCACAGAGAGACGGGACTACATGCCCACCTGGGAAGGCTGGGGAGTCAAAGGGCCTGAGGAGTGACTACTTCCCTCCGCAAGGGCATGCTCTGCCCTGTTCTGCTTCCTGGAGGCTTCAGCAAGCCTTCCTTCTTCTAGAGCTCCTAGAACCCTCCCATGGTCAACACAACAGCAGCCCAGACAATGAGATGCCAGAGGCCTGGGCTTATAGGCCAGTCAGGTAAGCCAGGGTGAGCTGGGCAGTTAGAGGACCCAATTTTCAGTCCAGAAAGCTCTATCTAATTGATGTCTGTGGAAACTTGCCAGACAAATTGAATCCCAATCAGCTCTGGCTGCCTCCATTTGGATAGGTTAGGGGTAGGGAAGGGGGATGAGCTGTGGCGCTGTAGGATATGGACCCTGGTACCCTCACAACACCCTCTGGCCTCTTTTCATCAGCCTCCTACTTCTCTTCTTCATCCTCCTCTTCTTCATCTTCCTCTTCTTCTTCGTTGTCTGAGTCCTCATATAGGTTGATGGTTGCCTGGACAGGAAAGTTCTGCAGTAAAATCTCCCCAGCACTGTACAGATAGTCGAAGGAGTGGGATTTAGGCCAGAAGAGCCTGTGGACAGAGAAGAAACATGGCCCCTAACTTAGGCAGGTCTCATATGTGCAGAGGGGCCAGTAGGGCCAAGAAAGAAGCTGGCCCCTAAACCCCTTCTCTTGGCTGCAACAATGAGGTCAGAGGGAAAGGAAGAAAGAAAGTTTTGTAATAGAACCTTCTGCAATTGTTACAAAATGGCCCCACGCAGGAAGGTAACCCCTTATGGACCTATAGTGGTGGGGGCGGGGGCCCAGCCCCAGCATCTATCAACTATGGCTCTGACCCCATCTGCTACCTACCCCAGAAGGCTTCTAGCCAAGAATTCTCCAGCCCTGTGGCCCCTATCTCCTTCCACTGAGGATTATTTCACTGACCCATCCATGGGGGATCATTCTTGGGTATTAGTAACAATGCCTCCAGGGAAGACAGCCTTGGCCAAGTCCCTTAACCTCTCTGGGCTCCAACTTTCTCTTCTATGAAACAGCGATCATAGATAGCAATCCCTCCCTTCTCCTGCTTTACAAGACCTTTGTGAAGATTCAAAGAGCTAATGGATCTATGTCAAGTTTGGAGCTTGATGCCAGAAGCTTACCTGACAGGGTGATGGAACTTGGATTCAGCCTTGGTGACCTCAGCAGCTGTTGCTCCGCCAGCAGCCTGTCCAAAGCAAAAGCTAGCATGTGGTTCAAAGTACATGGCTAGATAACTTCCTCGTCTGTACCAGAGGTCAGAAAGCTGCAGGTAAAATGATCTTGAAGAGACCTTAGACATCTCTGGGACCCAGCAACCCCCAATACCTGCCCCTCAACAAGGGGTCTCTCTTGTTTCTGGTTAAAAAACAAGCAGACAGAGTCCTGTGGGTTGTTTGCTTCCGTCTTCTGTTCCAGCACCTGTTTGGAGGCTCTCCAGGGGACAGAGTTCTACTGGAGCAGCAAAGATTCAAGGAGATGGGGTGGGTGGGAAAGCACTGGAGCAAGGTGCCAGGAGGCCAGGCCTCAAGCACCAGCACTGCCCCACACTGGATGTGGGGCCTGCCCAGATCTCTTGTCCACTCTGAGCCTTGGTCTCCTCATCTTTCCAATTGCCACAGAAAACTTGGATCTGCTCTCTATTGGAATCAAATGTTGGCAAAACTGTGAGGATGCTATCTCAGATCTGCACCCTTGGACTGAGGTCAGGGGTTCTCTGGGAAGTGACCTGGTCAGTGTTAATGCATGTGGCTGCATGTCATGCGTCACAAGGGCTCGAACTCACCAAATCCACCAGCTTCCTCATCTGCCTTGGGGAATCATTTGTGGAAGACAGCCAGGGCCTCCAGAGACAAGTTCCTCTGGGACAAAGAGAAGAGATTAATCGGTAGAGGAAGAGACTGAAAGGTGGACTCCCTGAGATAACAAGAGGCCTCCCAAAAGCTTGACTCAGGTGCCATCTGCTCCAGGAAGCCTTTCCTAAGGCTCCTGAGCCCCTTCCAGGACAGATGCCCCTTCTCTCAGCTTCAGCAATGTTGTTATTGCTTTTATCATCCTGTTTTGTAATTGTCTATTTACTTGTCTTTGGGCTTCTTAAGCTCAAAGATATGTTCAATCGTATCTGAATCCTCAACACCTAGCACAATGTCTGGTACACAGCAGCTGTTTCAGTAAATGTTTGTTGAAGGCTAAATGTTTGGAGTAATGAATAGGGGTTAGATGGAAAATATCTTGCCTCCTACTTCCTGCTCCAAGAAGTAGAACTCAGAGCTCTACCATCTTCCTGGGCTGAGGAAGAGGGCCAGAAATGTTCCTGGGCCCACTGCTTCCCCACTGTACTTGCAGAGGTAGGAAAAAAGCCAATGGAAATCTTATGTCATGGTCAGGAAAAAGACAATGTCCCAGTCAAGGACCTCTTTAGACTTTGGTCCTCTTTCCCCATACTCCGCACCGCCACAGTCTAGATTGTGTTAAGCCTAGGTTTCATAGCAGTTCCCCATCCCCCTCAGGGGACTAAGCCACCTGGCCTATGAAGACCTGGCTGCTTCACCTTCAGCTTTGGCAACAGCCACTGTCCCCAAGTCCCCTGTTGCCACCCAGCGGGATTAGTGAGGTGAAAAGCCAGATGAGATATTCCAGCTAGAGATGAGGAGGGAGGGCTATGAGGCCATTGCTTTTCCCCTTCACAAAGAACAGGGTGCCCCGGACATCTCATTTTCCTTCCTCTCTCAGGAAGCCCTCAAGCCTAAGTTCAGGTTGCCAAAGGCCAAGCTCAACTTACCTTTCACTCCCATCTACTTCTTTTCCAGAGGAGAGAAGGGGAGATGGGCTTAGCAGGCCAGGGAGTGCCAGTGGGGCTTGTGCTCGGTCTGGAGCTAGGGCCAGGGCCAGGGCTGGAACAGGGGTGGCAGCAGCAACACAGGCAGCAGAGTCCATTCTTAGGGGACCAGAGCCAGGCGGACTGTGGGGTCCCCTACTTCCCAGAACCTTCTGCACTCTTTTGGCTTTTCCTGGGACACCCTTTTATAAGCCCTGCCTGGTCTTATAAATTATTCCGGGAGGACAGGGGTGGGATGATTTGGGAGAGGGACAAAGATTTAGGGAAGGGGCTCAAGGAGGGAGAGCTGGGTTCCTGGGTGTGAAATCTCTCCCAGTTGAATAAACATGGTGTCAGTGGGAGGTGAGGGATTTGCTTTGCCTCCAAGTCAGAAAGGAAAACACAGAAGGGGCAAATCGCACACCATTTGTGTGAATTCCCCAGGCAGTAGCAAGGCCTGAGAGGGGAAGGAGAGGAGCTCATTAGCACCCTGAAACCATAGAGCTGTCAGGGACAGAGGGCTGAATAGACAGGCCTTTAACAAAGCCAATTCCTGGCAAGAAGAGACAGCTGACTTCTTTAAGGAGAGTGAGGGACTCACTTGTTATTTCAGCTCAGCCTCAAATAGATTTGCCAGGTGGACCTGAATATAGGGTGACTGCCATTAAGCATATCATCTGGGTTAGGGAAAAAAGGGGGCATTCTGGGCAGAGCAGGCCCAGTTGCCTGTACAGTAAACCTTAAGTCTTCTTTCAATGCCCCTCAGCCCCTTACTGATCAGTTCATTTGCCAAAGTGCCCCCTCCAGCCTCAGCAGTAAGTGGCCCAGTGAAGGAGAGCAGGCGGGATTTCACAGGGCCTCTGGGTGAGATTCCAAACCTCAGAGCTCAGCTTCCAGTTCAGGAGCCAGGGTGCTGGGGAGAGGCAAAGTTCTGCCCGACTACAGAGCCGCTGAAGGACCAGCCCCAGCCCTAGGCCTCAGTTCCCTCACATGAAAGATGAGGGTGCTGACCCAGTGGTCCCATAGGACCATGCCAGCCTGAACACTGTCTGACGGGGGCTACATAAATGGGTACTGAACCTGGGCAAGTCCAGAGGCTTGAGCACAGTCCTCGGCCTTAGCCAGCTTTCTGGGCCTTTGCCAGAAAGCTTCTAGTTACAACTACTGGCAGGGACCTTACGCTTCAGAGGTCTCAAAAATATTCCTCCTGACCTCAGTGTCTAGCCCCAGCACAGATTTAGCTTCTTGGGTGTTCATCACAGTCCGGTTTGTAATGGTCGAAAATTAGAAACAACCTCAATGTCCAATAATAGGAAACCAGTTACATTAATTAGGGCAAATACTTGCAACTGAATACCAAGCAGGTGCTCATGATCATGTTCTGGGAAGTGTAATTTTTCAACACAGACAATGGAAAAAAATCAGATGGTAAGAGAGCATGACTAATTTAAGGGCTCCTCATTTCTCTGTTCACCTACCCCTCATCTTCACCTCACTTCCAATTCTAGTCTCACTATGTTCTTTTCAGCAAAGGAAAATTGAAAACAACCTAAATGTCTCACTTTTAAAAGCTGGTTAGATAAATCATTGGGCAGTTACACAATTTCATATTAAAATTGGCATGGTAGAAGAATGAGGGAAAAGTTAACATATTGAAAGAGTGAAAACAAAATAAGTGTCTAAAATATTACTTAAAGGATGATCCCATTTTGGTAAGAAAAAAGATGTAGAATGGACAGCGTGCAGAGAAAAAATAAGACTGGTGAGAAGAAAGAATGCTAGGGTTGTCATTTCTGGGAGTAACAGTGGGGTGGATTTTTACTTTATGTTTTTCTGAATTTTCTAAAAAGTTCCACAATGAACTGATATTATTTGAGTAGTGAAAAGGAAAGGCACTAAAAATAAACATAAACCAAGAAAGAAATGTTTATCCGTGGAGGAGAGAAAGCTGGGTGAAATGACAGATATTTTCAAATATCTGAAGATTAGACTGCAATGAGATTACACTTGTTCTGGGTGACTTCAAAAGGCAGGGCTGAGGCCCATGGCTAGAAGCTACAGGGAGACACATTTTGGCTCAATCAAAGGAAAACTTTCTAATGGCTCAGTCACCACCTAACCCAAGGATCTGGCACAGTCCCAGCCCTCAATAAACACAGGTTTATTATATGAGATGAAATGAGTTCAGTGGAATGTGCTGCCTTGGACTGGAGAGAGCTCTCTGTCCCTGAATTTTCTAAGTGCAAGCTAGATCCCAGGTCCTGAAGAGGGAAATCTTGTGGGGAAAGAGAGGGTTGCTGGGGAGCCGGAGCATCTATCAATCTCTGAGAGTTCTTGCTAAATTTACCTTCATGAGCTGAGCATTTGCTTGTACTGACTGCATCATTGGCTGAAAGGAGGATTGTGGCTCAGAGGAGTCAGGCTGAAAAGACTGGGCTGGAAGGAGATGGTGTGCAAAGGAGAAAGAAGCACAATACCTGTTGTCACACTCTAGGATCTTTTCCACTTGTAAGTGGCCTCCGAGAATCAGCAGAAGGAAGGAGGGAGAGGGCTAAGAGGCAGATATTCCTCCTGAGCTCGGGGCTCATGCCTGACCAGACTCAACCATGCCACCCATCATGCCACCTCCCATCTTCAACTTGTGTTCCTTCAGTCACTCCCTTCACATTAGGAGCTGTCCAGTCCCTTCACTCCTCTGACTAGCAGGCCTCAGGGTTCCACTTACACTCAGCTCCCAGCATGCTCTCCTGGAGCCCAGGGAGCCTTCAGTCCTGTTTCCATGGGTCTTTGTCCTCCCTACACAATGGCTGTGTCTTGCTACCTCCTAGGAATTGCCTCAGCCTCATTTAGCTTGTGGGACATGAAGCCGCTGGCTCCTCTTGTTGGCTTTTCCCTGGCCTGTAAGATTTAAGGCCTGCAAGTGTTGCTGGGTAAAAGTTAGCTGTTCTCCTTTTCACTTAACACAAAACAGGAGTAAACTGGTCAGCAAGGCAGCAGAAAAGGTCTGGATCAACCAAGATGGAGACCTGCCTATCAGAGCAATTAAGATCTTACCTCTGTTCCCCGCAACAGCCCTATAGTGCTTCTGGGTTTTGCCAGTGATTGCTTTTCCAGACCTTTCTGAGAGTACTGGAGTTAGCATTGCCTAACGAAGGGACAGACAGGAAAGGAAAGTGCCGTGGACTCTGCCTCAAGCTTAGCGAGGGAGACAAGACCAGAGGGAAGACAGACTTGACCAATCTCAGCTCGCCTCAGTCATCCTTGAGCATGTTCCCTTGTCAAGGCCCCAGCTCCAGCCTCCACATTTCGCTTTGGCCACATTCCAAGCTTCCTTCACCTCCTTACCATGTTCCTGCCCCTCCCCTCTCTGCGTGGAATAACCTCTCCTTTTACTTCCCTGAGAAAACAGAGGCCTTCAAGCGTGAATTACCTCAGTGCCCTGCCCCATTCCCCCCTCAAACTTGGCCTGCCTTTCCAACTTCCTTCCCCTCCAGCCCTCTCTTCTCAGGGGACAAGGTGCCCCTCTGGTTAAAGGCTAATCCCTTCGCCTGGGCCTTGGCCTCATCCACCTCCTTCCTGGGTCCTTCCTCCAGCCATTTGTTATGCTTCTTGTCTTTGGGAAAGTTCAGCTTCTCTATACCAGCTCTTTCTCTCCTAATTATAAAATGCTTGTCTCTGTTATCCCAAAAAACAAGAACTCCCTCTCCACTGTGTGTTCTCTTGCTCCTTTAACTTGCTCTTTCTCTCTTGATCTCTTTCTCTCCCTCCCTCCCTCCTTTCCTCTATTTTCTTTCCCTCAGTCTCAAATTTATTGAAAGTACTCTACATGCTAGACTTCCGCTTTTCCTGGCTTCCCACTCACACCTCAACCAAAAGGAGTTTGGCTCCAGCCACATTATCTCAGTGAAAGGGCTCTGTCACCAATGACCTCCTAATTGCCAAATTTGATTACTTCTTTGAACTCTGGGTGGCAAAAGACACTGTTGGCCAAGTCCTCATTTCTGAAACTGTCCCCTCTTTTGGCCTGCATGATCACGCTTTCTTGGTTTTCCTCCTGCCTCTGGAACCATTCCTCATGGTCTCTTTTGCTGGCCTCTCTTCCTTTGCCCATTCCTCGAATCAGTGGTTCTCCAATTACACTCCACAAAACAGGCTGATATTATACAGCGATGTTTTCATGGCAAAATGAAAAAAACTTTACTAGGAAAGTTTTTCAATAAATAAATCTTTTCAATTATAAAGGGTTAGGCCGGGCGCTGTGACTCACGCCTGTAATCCCAGCACTTTGGGAGGCTGAGGCGGTCAGATCTCTTGAGGTCAGGAGTTCAAGACCAGCCTGGCCAACATGGCAAAACACCGTCTCTACTAAAAGTACAAACGTTAGCCAGGCATGGTGGCACACACCTGTAATCCCAGCTACTCAGGAGGCTGAGGCAGGAGAATTGTTTGAACCCAGGAGGTGGAGGTTGCAGTGAGCCGAGATTGTGCCACTGTACTCCAGCCTGGTCAACAAAGCGAGACTCCCTCTCAAAAAAAAAAAAAAAAAAAAAAATTTACAAAGGACTCTCCTTCGTTCTGAGATTATGCTCTTCCTAGTTTTTGGTAGTAAAATGTTCTTTGAAATGATGGCACTGATGGAAGTTACTTTATTTCTTTAATGTTTCTACTTTGGCAAAACAAAATGTTAGTTTATCTATGTCGGTCTCATAAATGTTTATTGAATAAATGAAAGAATGAGAGTTATGTTTCCCACTGAAATTTTCCCAATGGGTATCTCAAACTTATTCCAAAACTGAACTGTTTTCTCCCAGGACAAATCTCCTCTGTACCTACCTTGGAAACCAGCATCATATTGACCCAGTTACTCAAGCTCAAAACTTTGGCTGCTGATTTCAGTCTTCACCATTTCTGACTTTTGTCTCCTCCATGTTCTGCACTCCTCCACTCTCCCAATTGTTTCTTAAATTATGGCCTCATCCATCCTCTCTCACCTGGATGCTCAACCAGAGCTTCCTCAGTTTTCCCTGTCTGTGAGTTAGCCTTTCCAATCCATTCTCCTCACAGCTGCCCCAGAGGTCTTTCTAAAATACATAGCCAAGTATGGTCTTCTTCTCCTTAAAAACTTCCAGTGCCTATAGAAAATGTCCAAACTCCTTCATGTGGCAGTTAAAGCCCTTTGACATCTGAGCTCAGCCTGCTCTCTGGTCTTCTGCCTCAGAAGGCCTTCCACACGCCGTCCACTGCAGCCTCCCTCGACTCTATCTCCATCCCGCAAACATGCCATTCACCTGTAAACTTTTCAGGGTTTAGGGCCTCTGGAGGGAAGGCTCAGGATCATTCTTGGGACAGTGTATTTTTTTTCTTTTTTTCTTTCTTTCTTATTTTTTTTTTTAGACAGGGTCTCACCCTGTCACCCAGGCTGGAATGCAGTGGCACGATCACAGCTCACTGCAGCCTTGACTTCCTGGGCTCAAACGATCCTTCCACCTCAGCTTCCCAAGTAGCTGGGACCACAGGTATGTCCCAACACCCACGGCTATTTTTTTTCATATTCTATAGCAATGTTTATATACAAATGCATTGTATATCAAATGAATACACTGATACCAAATGCATGGACTGGGCCATGCTATAAAATATATTTCTTACTGTGGGTGACAGTCAAAAAGTTTGATAGCACTAAGGAGAATAGCACAGATGTTATTCTGTGATTAATTTAGTTAGTGCTGCTCACGTCATTGTCCTTTGCTCTCAAAATGGTTCTGGTCTCATTGCCGGGTGTAACAGAGGTCAAGAGACTGGATACTGCCCAAAGATTTCATGGAGGAGGGGGAGATTGAGCTGGACTGGGTTTAAGGAGGCAGAGAGCAGGTGGAAATGCAATTCTGGCAGAGAAAAGTGACACAGAGGTGGATAATAAGTAGAGAACATTTGTTAAACATTTATATGCCAGGCATTGTTCTAAGCACTCTGCGTGAATTAATTCAAGTCTCACAAACAACCCAGTGAGGAAGATACTATTAAAAGCTGCATTTTAAAGATGAGACTGGGGAACTTACCCAGGGTCACAGACCTAAAAGTGACAAGATTGGGATTTGAACTCGGGGAGTCTCTGTGCTCCTAACCACTGCCCAGTCCTACCCTGCCACTGGGGAACAGTGGGGAGAGTGGGCTGTCTTGGGAAGCGAGAGCCTAGGCCAGCGGGCAACAGAGGGAGGAGAACGTTGAATGCCAGGTTGAAAGTTCCAGCAACAGGTTCTGAACTCCTCTCCAGAAAGGAGCTCTTCCTCTTTCCCTCTGGCCTCTGCCTTGCAAGCTGGGGCTCCTGGGGTTGAAGGCAGGAGGCCTAAACATCCAGTGAGGGTGCCTGGTGGAGGCCCGAAGTAACACAGGGCCTGCTCTGAAAGAGGAGCAAAGGAGAAGTTTCTCTCCCCAACCTGGGCCCGCCTCCAAATCATAAATAGCAAATGGTGCCTGGGGCCTCTGCCCTCCAGTCCAAATGTCCCAAATGTGCCAACTCTTATATGCAGTCCCTTGGGTTCCTGGGACGGGGAGTCCCCTCTGGAGAACAGTTTGTTCCTGGGTCAGCTCTCTTCCTACACCCTGCGCCGCTTGGTCCACCATTTGAGCCAGGGCTGTGGCCCATGTGGTGCAGATTCTCTTGGCAGAACCTCTCGCAGCTCCCCATTTGCTCCTCATTTGGACTGCAGAAGCCTAGAAAAACAAAGCTCTGAGGAAGAAGGTGGGCAGGAGGGAGGTGTTTGGAAACGTCACTCCCAGCTGGGCTCCATCCCTTCTCCGTCCTGTCCTTCCATCCAGCTCCTCCCCTGGCTCCTTGGGCCAGCCTCTTCATCCTTTCTTCTCTGAGACAGCCCCTTTTCCCAGCCTGGCCTGAGACCTTGGGAAGATGAAGCGATGCTGAATTCTCAGTAGCGCGGTCTTTCCTCTTGTCCTTTTAGTCTTGGTGTCCTGATGATCCTGGCTAAGTAAGCAAAAGATACTAGTAACTAGTGGCAGCTATTTTCCTGGGATGTGGATCCTGAGAAACTAACAAAAACAATGACAAGAAAAATAGCTCACATCTATTGACTGCTTACTGTGTGCCAGGCACCATGCTAAGTGCTTTATTGTTTTATTATTGACTCCTCACAAAAATCTTATGAGGTAGTTACTATTATTACTGACATTTAAAGGTGAGCAGAGGCCGGGCGCAGTGGCTCATGCCTGTAATCCCAGCACTTTGGGTGATCTGCCCGAGATGGACGGATCACCTGAGGTCAGGAGTTCAAGACCCTCCTGGCCAACATGGCGAAACCCTGTCTCTACTAAAAATACAAAAATTAGTTGGGCATGGTGGCTTGGGGCACCTGTAATCCGGCTACTCGGGAGGCTGAAACAGGAGAATCACTTGAACCCCGGGAGGTGGAGGTTGAAGTAAAATGAGATCGCACCACTACACTCCAGCCCGGGCAGATAGAGCGAAACTCCATCTAAAAACAAAACAAAAAAAGCCATAAAAATAAAGGTGAGCACAAAACTGAGGCATGGAGAGATTAAGTAATTTACCCAGGCTCAAGGAGCTATTGAGAGGTTTGTCTGCTACTCTAACTCAGGGCCTTCTTGTCTAATGCCTGTACTTTTGCAGTCAAACTTAAAGTGGAAAAAGCTTGGGCCCTACAGCTAGACTTGGGTGTGGGGAAAAAATAATGGTTCCTACTTCACAGAGTTGCAGTGAGGACCAAAAGAAATAGTGCATGAATTTTGCTTAAAACCTGACATGTAGTTAGTACTCAGTAAATGGTGACTATTATGATTATTCCTTTTGCCCCTCCATCATTGCATACATTGTGGCTATATAGAGCACAGGGTTTAGAAGTAGGCCTAGGTTGGAAGCCTTCCTCGATCCTTTACCATGCAGGTAATGTTGGGTAAGTGAACCAATTTCTGAGCCTCAATTTCCTGGGGATGAAAACAATAGTACCCATCTCCCAGGACTAGAGTGAGGATGAAATAAAATACTGTATGGAAGCTAGTGTTCCTTTTCTGTCTCACATACTTTCAGGTGTTTTGCATACTGGGCCAGATTTGGCTTCCCAGAACATAGCTTCCATCCTGCTCAGACACCCGCAATGGCAGCTCATGAGTGATGGGAATAAAAGGCATTTACACGTTTTCCCTATTCTTTCAAGCCTCACCTCTGACTCCACCCTGTTCTCCCCCTTACTTCCAGCAGGCTTGTTACTATAGTATCCCTGCACATGACCATCTCCACACCCCTAACCCCTTCCAAGTCTAGAACACCTCGCTTCCCCATGACACAAATTCTGCCCTCCCTTCCAGGTCCTCCTTGAATTCACACTGACTTCAGGAAGCCTCCAAGCCACGCTAAGATCTGCCTCCTTCTGCAGGCCTCTCATTTGAGCTTTCCCCCATGTAGGGGTGTCAGCCCTTTTTTCAGTCACTGTTTTGGATAGGAAGCAAGCCTTTGTATTGAGGTGCTGTGGCTTAGTCTCGTCTCCTCCCTCCCATCAGCACCTGGCCCAGGACTGGGGACATGGCAGGCATTCATTTCATGCAAATGGAATGGTGTTGACACAGGTAATTGGTCTGAGAAGACTAATAGATTTAGTCTAGCAAGTAGCCTTGGGGCTCCACGGTAGGGTGGCAGACAGCTATGACAGGTGCATGGGCCAGGGTGGGATTCTCTGTTCGCATTGGGGTCTCGTAAGACAGAGCACTCAAGATCCCAGGATACGAGTAGTTATAGAGGGTCGCTGTTGACTTGGCTGGGACAGCTCATGAACAAGGCAGGTCAGGAGTAGGAAAGGGCACAACAACAGCAGAGGTCCTTTGGGAAGGAACCTAGGAATCCTCTCCTCCTCTTCATGCCCAGCTGTCTCCTCTACTGACAGGACATTTCTAAGCATTATTAAAATTTCATCTCCACTCTTTCTCAGGCCTCTTCCCTCCCCTTCCAGTCTCAGCCTAGACCAGCAGCCCTAAAAATGTGGTCCAAAGATCCAGGGAGCCCCTAAGATTCAGGAGGTTCAGTCAAAACTGCTTTCATGGGGCCAGGCATGGTGCCTCACACCTGTAATCCCAGCACTTTGGGAGTCCAAGGCAGTAGGATCTTTTGAAGCCAGGAGTTCCAAACCAGCCTGGGCAACATATGAGACCCTGTCTCTACAAAAAAAGTAATAAAAACTAGCGGGGCATGGTGGTGCACAACTGTCATCCCAGCTACCCAGGAGGCTGAGGTGGGAGGATCACTTGAGCCTAGAACTTCAAGGCTGTAGTGAACTACGATTGCACCACTGCTCTCCAGCCTGGGCGATAGAGTGAGACCCTGTCTCTAAAAACAAACAAACAAACAAAAAAGATCTCGTTTCATATAGTACTAAGACGTTATTTGCCTTTTTTTGCTGTGTTGACATTTGCACTGAGGATGAAAAAGCTATGGTGGGTGAAAGTGCTGGCGACTTAGCATGGATCAAGGCAGTGACACTACATTGTATTCATGTTCTTCTTTGTCACCAATGTATTCCTGGTAGAAGAAATGTCAGGTTCATTTAAGAATGTCTCCTTATGGCTAGCCAATTTTCCCAGCACCATTTATTAAATAGGGAATCCTTTCCCCATTTCTTGTTTTTCTCAGGTTTGTCAAAGATCAGATGGCTGTAGATGTGTGGTATTATTTCTGAGGACTCTGTTCTGTTCCATTGGTCTATATCTCTGTTTTGGTACCAGTACCATGCTGTTTTGGTTACTGTAGCCTTGTAGTATAGTTTGAAGTCAGGTAGCGTGATGCCTCCAGCTTTGTTCTTTTGACTTAGGATTGTCTTGGAGATGCGGGCTCTTTTTTGGTTCCATATGAACTTTAAAGCAGTTTTTTCCAATTCTGTGAAGAAACTCATTGGTAGCTTGATGGGGATGGCATTGAATCTATAAATTACCTTGGGCAGTATGGCCATTTTCACGATATTGATTCTTCCTATCCATGAGCATGGTATGTTCTTCCATTTGTTTGTGTCCTCTTTTATTTCACTGAGCAGTGGTTTGTAGTTCTCCTTGAAGAGGTCCTTTACATCCCTTGTAAGTTGGATTCCTAGGTATTTTATTCTCTTTGAAGCAATTGTGAATGGAAGTTCATTCCTGATTTGGCTCTCTGTTTGTCTGTTACTGGTGTATAAGAATGCTTGTGATTTTTGCACATTAATTTTGTATCCTGAGACTTTGCTGAAGTTGCTTATCAGCTTAAGGAGATTTTGGGCTGAGACAATGGGGTTTTCTAAATATACAATCATGTCATCTGCAAACAGGGACAATTTGACTTCTTCTTTTCCTAACTGAATACCCCTGATTTCTTTCTCTTGCCTAATTGCCCTAGCCAGAACTTCCAACACTATGTTGAATAGGAGTGGTGAGAGAGGGCATCCCTGTCTTGTGCCAGTTTTCAAAGGGAATTTTTCCAGTTTTTGCCCATTCAGTATGATATAACTGGATCCTTTCCTTACTCCTTATACGAAAATTAATTCAAGATGGATTAGAGACTTAAATGTTAGACCTAATACCATAAAAATCCTAGAGGAAAACCTAGGTAGTACCATTCAGGACATAGGCATGGGCAAAGACTTCATGTCTAAAACACCAAAAGCAACGGCAGCAAAAGCCAAAATTGACAAATGGGATCTCATTAAACTAAAGAGCTTCTGCACAGCAAAAGAAACTACCATCAGAGTGAACAGGCAACCTACAGAATGGGAGAAAATTTTTGCAATCTACTCATCTGACAAAGGGCTAATATCCAGAACCTACAAAGAACTCCAACAAATTTACAAGAAAAAAACAAACAACCCCATCAAAAAGTGGGCAAAGGATATGAACAGACATTTCTCAAAAGAAGACATTCATACAGCCAACAGACATATGAAAAAATGCTCATCATCACTGGCCATCAGAGAAATGCAAATCAAAACCACAATGAGATACCATCTCACACCAGTTAGAATGGCGATCATTCAAAAGTCAGGAAACAACAGGTGCTGGAGAGGATGTGGAGAAATAGGAACACTTTTACACTGTTGGTGGGATTGTAAACTAGTTCAACCATTATGGAAAACAGTATGGCGATTCCTCAAGGATCTAGAACTAGATGTACCATATGACCCAGCCATCCCATTACTGGGGATATACCCAAAGGATTATAAATTATGCTGCTATAAAGACACATGCACACGTATGTTTATTGCAGCACTATTCACAATAGCAAAGACTTGGAATCAACCCAAATGTCCATCAGTGACAGATTGGATTAAGAAAATGTGGCACATATACACCATGGAATACTATGCAGCCATAAAAAAGGATGAGTTTGCGTCCTTTGTAGGGACATGGATGCAGCTGGAAACCATCATTCTTAGCAAACTATCACAAGAACAGAAAACCAAACACCGCATGTTCTCACTCATAGGTGGGAACTGAACAATGAGATCACTTGGACTCAGGAAGGGGAACATCACACACCGGGGCCTATCATGGGGAGGGGGGAGGGGGGAGGGATTGCATTGGGAGTTATACCTGATGTAAATGACGAGTTGATGGGTGCAGTAGACCAACATGGCACAAGTATACATATGTAACAAACCTGCACGTTATGCACATGTACCCTACAACTTAAAGTATAATAATAATAAATAAATTTTAAAAAAAAAAGAATGTCTCAATGAAACAGCAAAAGTTATTAATTTTTATTCAATATCAAACTTTTGAGTATGTCTTTGTAATCATCTGTGTGACAAAATAGGAAGTACATATGGATATATAAAGCACTTTTGCATACTGAAGTGCAATTGTCATGAGGAAAAGCACTTGCACAATTGACTTGCAAGCTAAACTAGCGAATTTTTTATGGAACTCTTTTTTTTTTTTTTTTTTTTTTTTTTTTTCCAGACGGGGTCTGGCTCTGTCATGCAGGCTGAAGTGCAGTGGTGCCATCATGGCTCACTGCAGCCTCGATCTCCCAGCCTCAAGCAATCTTCCCACTTCAGCCTCCCAAGTAGCTGGGACTATAGGCTTGTGCCACCATGCCCAGCTAATTGTTTTATTTTTTTAGTAGAGACATAGTGTCGCTATGTTGCCCAGGCTGGTCTCAAGCTCCTGGGCTCAAGCGTTCCACCTGCCTCAGCTTCCCAAAGTGCTGGGGAGCACTTTATTTTTTTACTTGAATGATTGACAGATAAATTGTGGTTATTCGAACTTGGGTGCTTGGCAAGTATTTTGTTAAAAATGGACAAAATGATCCTGTCACCTCAAGGAAAACAACTGTTACTATTTGTTGTCAATGATAAAAGTTAAGCTTTCAAGGAAAAAGCAAAATTTTGGAAAACCTGTATCAGCCACTGTGAACTTGCGAGCTTCTCAATATCCTAAAGAGCTTTCTAATAAGATTAGTAGGGATATTAATGAATGTGATTTTTTAATATTGTACAATCAAAAAGCGAGTCAACAATGGGAAGATCTGCATAACTGGGTAGACAGATATTTTCCAGATGACTAATGCATGATGTTACAAAATCATGCATGGATAACAGATCCATTCAAAGTGCAATTGATTTTTTTTTTTTTTTTTTGAGACAGAATCTCACTCTGTCGCCCAGGCTGGAGCACAATGGCACAATCCTGGCTCACTGCAACCTCCGCCTCCCAGGTTCAAGCAATTTCCATGCCTCAACTTCCCAAGTAGCTGGGACTATAGGCGTACACCACCATGCCTGGCTAATTTTTGTATTTTTTGTACAGACAGGGTTTTGCCATATTGGCCAGGCTGGTTTTGAACTCCTTACCTCAAACAATCCACCCACCTCAGCCTCCCAAAGTGCTGGGATTACAGGTGTGAGCCATGGCACCTGGCGGACCAGTAGATGTTAATGTAACAGAGTACAAAAGGTTCACTGATATAGTTTAGTTTCAGATTCAGCATTGCAAAGAAACATTAAGAAAAAACCACTTGTGAAGTTTAGGTGTAGTTATCAAGAATCCCCACACCATTTATTAGTTCTCTATTGCTGCCATAACAAATTACCACAAACTTAACAACTTAGTATGATACCCATTTATCATCTCGCAGTTATATAGGTTAGAAATCCAGGTGTGTTCACCTGAGTTCCCTGCTTAGGATCTCACAAGGCTGAGGTGAAGTGGTCAGCTGAGCTGGGCTCTTATCTGGAGGCTCTGGGGAAAAGGCCCCTTACAAGCTTACTCAGGTTGTTAGCAGAATCCAGGTCCTTCAGGATGTGGGTCTGAGGCCCCCTTGACTTGCTAGCTATCATCCAGAGGCTGCCCGTGGCTCCTAGAGGCTACCTACACTCCTTCTTACGCAGCTCTCTTCATTTGGAAACCATCAACAGCATAGTCAAGTTTGCATCTCTCTGACTTCCGACTTCCTTTTCTGCCACTAGAAAACCTTTTTTTTTTTTTTTTTTTTTTTGAGACAGGGTCTCGCTCTGTGGCCCAGGTTGGAGTGCAGCAGTGCAATCTCAGCCCACTGCAACCTCCACCTCCTGGGCTCAAGTGATTCTCCTGCCTCAGGCTCCCGAGTAGCTGGGATTACAGGTATGCACCACCATGCCTAGCTAATTTTTGCATTTTTGATAGAGGTGGGTTTTGCCATGTTGCCCAGGGGAGTCTCGAACTCCTAAGCTCAGGTGATTTGCCTACCTCAGCCTCCCAAAGTGCTAGGATTACAGGCGTGAGCCACTGCACCCGGCCACGAACCCTCTTTCAAAGGACTCCCGTGATTAGGTGAGTACAACCTTGATAATTTCCCTTTGCCATATAACTAACACAAACATGGGAGTGATATCTCATCAGAAACACTCCCAAAAGAGAGGGAATGTATGAGCAGGTGAGGGTCATTTGGGGGTCATTCTTAGAATTCTGCCTATAAAGGCTATTAAATACCCGCCTTCTCTACCTCCCTATCTTTGTGGGGCTGGATTTTCTTCACACACTTCAACCAAAAACCACATATTGCAACAGCTGGAGTGCAAGAGCAGATATGAGAATCCAGCTGCCTTGTGCTCAGCCAGACATTAGATTTGCAAAAATTGAATATAATGCCACTTTCTTGCCATTTTTTTGTTTTGAAAACTATAATTGTCATAAATATATATTATTTGTTATAATGTAATAGGTTCATAATTTTTATTTTAAAGTAATATATAAATAGTTAAAATGTAAGTTTTAATTTCAAATATATTCAATGTCAATAGATATAACCCTTTGGAGGTTAGGCAAATAAAAGCCCTTTGGAGTCCTCAATAATTTGTTAACTAATATCTTTTATTTGTTTTTTTTTTTTTTTTTTTTTTTTTTTTTTTTTTTTTTTTTTTGAGACGGAGTCTCGCTGTGCTCCCAGGCTGGAGTGCAGTGGCGTGATCTCGGCTCACTGCAAGCTCCGCCTCCCGGGTTCACGCCATTCTCCCGCCTCAGCCTCCCAAGTAGCTGAGACTACAGGCGCCCGCCACCACGCCCGGCTAGTTTTTTGTATTTTTAGTAGAGACGGGGTTTCACCATGTTAGCCAGGATAGTCTCGATCTCCTGACCTCGTGATCCACCCGCCTCGGCCTCCCAAAGTGCTGGGATTACAGGCTTGAGCCACCGCGCCCGGCCTATTTGTTTATTTTTAAATTTGCATAGATATTAAGGTTCTGAATGACAAAATGTGGAGGGATGTATAAAATTCACTCTTTTGGGTGTGCAGCTCCATGAATTTTGACAAATGCATAGAGTTATGTAACAACAATTAAGAGTTTCAAAACCCCAAATAATTTCCTTATGCTACACCATTGTAGTAAACCCCTTCTACCACCCCAGCCCCTGGCAACCACTAATCTATTATCCATCCCTACAGTAGTGTCATTTCAAGAATGTTATATAAATAGAACGTAACAGTAAGCAGCTTTTTGAGTCTGGCTTCTTCCATTCAGCATAACACATTTGAGTTTCACCCATGTAGCTGTGTGTATCAATAGTACATTCCTTTTGATTGTGGAGTAGTATTCTATTACACAGATGTACCAGTTTATTCATTCACTAGTTGAAAGACATTTAGATCATTTCCTAAATAAGAGTGTAAAGTGATCCTGAGACCAAAATGTTGAGACCCATTGACAGAATGTGCTCTTCCCAGAGGTCTCCTCAATTTGGGATTTTTGTGGACCAGTGCAATTACAAAATTTTTTTATATGAGGGGGAATCAGCATATGGTTGTCAAACTTTTTAATTTTGTAATTAAGGGCATTGAAAAATACTACCACCTCTTATTTTACAAAAGAAACCTTAATACCAACTTTTCAAAGAATAAGTCCGGAATGACAAGTAGCCTTTTAAATTGAATAAGCTTTAAATAATTTACAAATCTTGCTACATTGGCCTTTGTTTCCTCCTATTGGTGATCCTCTACCACTCCCTTCCTTTCATCTTAAGTCTATGCATTAGTGCTTAGGAAGCACTTGCTCAACATTTCTCCTCCTAGATCTGCTTATCCATTGCCTCTCAAACCTTTATTCTCTCTTTCCTCCCAGACATGTCTTCATGAGCCCTTCTCCTGCCTCCCTTCCCAGAACTTACCTTCTTCACCCACCTTTCCCTTACATAATCATTTTCTCTCTCCTTCCTCTTCTCCCAGACCCCTTTCTTCCCAGACCCAGCTACTGTTTCCCTTCTTACCACAATCTCTTCTCAGTCTGATCCCATCAATTCAATGGTGCACCTACTATGTATTAGACTAGAATAGTGATGAAAATAACAATTGAAAGCCAAACCCAATTTGCACAACAAATCCCCATGACACATGTTTACCTACATAACAAACCTGCACATATACCCCTGAACCTAAAATAAAAGTTAAATTAAGAAAAATTTTAAAAAAGAAAGCCAAACCCTTCAGGCATTCACAGTCCTATGCAGGAGCAACAACAAATGCAATCCGAGACAATTGCTGGGGGGGTGGTGGATAACAAGATGCTTTGGGAGCACAGAGGAGAAACATCCAACCAACAGACCCCAGGAATCAGGGAAGCAATGCTTAAGCTGAGCCCTAAAGGATAAGGAGTTTTCCAAACAAAACCAGCTGAAGGTGGAGTAGGGTCAGGGTCCAGAAAGAGTTCCAGGCAGAAGGAACAGGACTTGTAAAGGCCTAGAGGGAAGGGAGAGCACTGTAGGCTTGAGAAACTGAAAGGAGGCCAGTTGGGAGAGTGGGGAGTGAGGAGAGTAGTATGAAACCAGTTTGGAGAGCTAGGTGGGGGCCAAATCATACTACTATGTGGAGAATGGACTGTAGAAAGTCAAAAGGAAAAGTAGGAAAATCAGAAGGGTATTGCAACATCCCAGTGAGAGATGATGCTAAGGGGAGTGGAAGTGGAAACCAGCAGATGGACGAAAGAGCTAAATTTTGGAGGTAGAATGGGAAAGACTTACAGGTCTGATACAATGAGGGTCAGAGAAAGAGAAAACAGTGGAATTAAGGCTAACTCCGAGATTTCTGGCTTAAACAACTGGCTTTCTCAAAGGGAGAAGACTGAGGGAGGACTGGTTTCAGTTCAAAGGGAAATCAAGGATACAATTTTGAGGCTGAGCATGGTGACTCACACCTGTAATCCCAGCGCTTTGGGGGGCTGAAGCAGGAGGATGGCTTGAGCCTAGGAGTTTGAGACTAACCTGTGCAATATGGTGAGACCCCATCTCTACAAAAAAAAATTATAAAAATTAGCTGGGCGTGGTGGCACATGCTTGTAGTCTCAGTTACTTGGAAGGCTGAGGCAGGAGGATCGCTTCAGTCCAGGAGCTCAAGGTTACTGTGAGCTGTGATCATGCCACTGCATTCCAGCCCAGGCAACAGAGCAAGGCCCTGGATATGTTGCATTTGAGACAACTTTCAGCTATCCAAATGGAGATGCCAGTATATAAAGGTCTGAAGCCCAGAGAAGTCTGGGCTGAAAATGATGATTTGGAAGTCATCAGATGATAGAGGATAATTGAAACCACAGAGGATAAATGAGACTTCCCAGAGTGGGAATGCAGAGTGAGAAACGAGGACTTAGGTCAGGCTCCTGAGAAGCGCCCATATTTAAGGGTCTGGCAGAGGTAGAGGTACCAATGAAGAAGTACCCAGAAAGATAAGAGGAAAACCAGAGGAGTGTTGTTATCACAGAGGCCAAGAGGAGAAAGCATTTCAAGAAAGACAAGGTTATCAAGGGCATTGAATGTTGCAGAGAGGTCATGGAAATTAAGGACTAAAAAGTGGCCGTTGGATTTGGTGACATGTGGTCATTGGTAACTGTGACAAGAACTTCTTTTGGTGGAATAGTGAGGGTGAAATATCTCTAAGCCTCTCTCTGCCCTAGACCCTAACTTCTTCTCCCAGAGTCCATCCCTGCACCCTTTTCCTTCGAATCTCTTATTTCTCCTTCTAGACTCCTCTTTTCATAGCATCATTTCCTCCCTCTCCTTCGGGACCTTGCTTTCTACAGAACGCTCTTCGATTTTCTTCCTCAAAGACCCTTTTTCTCTCTTCTCCTTTTCTCTTCCCCAACCCACCGCTTCTCCATACCCTTATTTCCCTCCCTTTATTCTCTCCCCACTCACTTTTCTCCTGAACTAAATGCTGCTTTTCTCAGACTGCTATTTGTTCCTGTTCTTTTAGCCCCCTCTCCATTCCCGCACCCATCTAAGCTCTTTGGATCTCAGCAGGGGTCTTGGCAGAAGGATTACTAAAGAACCTCCCAGGCTCAACACTGAGGAGTCATAATATTTGGCATGATTCCACCAGGATCTGACAATGCCGACCTGAAGGAAACACAGTGTTAGAACCCATTCCTTGAATGATTGCCAATCTGGAAACCACATCCTGCCAACACAGTCTCCTCATCCGCCCTGGCACCTGCCCCTAAGATTCTGCCTTTTCCTATCCTCAACTGCACAGTCACTACGAACTGATAAGGTGCCCTTCTACTACAAATTCTAATATTCTGTGTTAAATCAGCATTTTCTACTTGTCAAAATGCATTCACATTCATTCACCCAGCCTTGGGAATTCGGCTGGGTGAAGCCTGAAGAAAGAAAATGGAGACTTGCCTGAGGTCACATAGTTGGTTAGAGGATTAGCCTGGTATCCCTCCCACCCCTTCAGCCTTGCTTGCCTTCATGCCCAAAGACTCCCCAGGCCTGAGCTCAGGCATGGCTGCCCTTTTAGCGTGTCCCAGCCTGCCAAGAGGGAGTGACCTGGAGAGACCCTTGCTCAGGAGCACTGCCAGGGGGTCAGGGCTCCATTTGTACCTGCAAGGTAGGGATGGGCTGCCTTGGGAAGGAGGATGATTTCTGGTTTGCTTCACTGAGTTCACTGTAGGCAACAAATCTGACTGTTTGCTTTGATATGACTTGAAAAAGAGAATCAAGCATAATGATTATGAGGCAAGCTCTAGAGGTGGCCAGGTTTGGTACCCACGCCTCACTCTGCTCTGTACTAGCACAGAGAGACTATGGATAGGAAACACTTCAGGACAGTGCCTGGCACCTAGCAAGTGTTCAATGAACAGTGACCTTATCATTCGTACATGGGAATCCTTGGGAGGGAGCTGGTGTTGTACATCGCAAAGTTTGCCAAGTTAGACATCTACAGACCTAGATTCCAGGTCTATTACTGCTCAACTAGGGATGTTGGGCAACTCTTTTCATCTCATTGGGCCTAGGTTTCCTCATCTGGAAATAGTAACGGCTGCCCTATTTTTGTAATATGTTGTATTGGCCTTTAAAACATGCACTCTTTCACCTAGCAATTCTATTCTTAAGACTTTGTCAGTATTATGTGCAAAGATGCCAGGTTATAGTGAAAATGAAAATAACAAAATGTCTAGTAGTTAACAAATAAATCATATTTTATATATAGAATGCAGTGCAGCCATGACAGAATGATGTAGTTCTGTGTTTTAATGGACATGGAAATAGGTCCATGATATGTTATTTACAAATGATGGAAGGTTACACAAATTGTAGGTATAGTGTGATTCAATTTTATACAACAAATCCCATCGATATCTTCTACATCAAAATGTTAGCAATGATTATCTCTGGCTGGTGGCATTATGAGGACCTCTATTTTCTTCTTTATAGTTCATTTTCTGAATTCTTTTCAATAGCACCTAGTATTTTTCTACTTAGAAAAAACAAGAAAGCTTTTTTGCATTGGGAGAGTAAAGCCAGTCAGTGCACTCTACTACTCCACAGCACGTTTTTGTTGTTATTGTTGTTGTTTGGATTTTTGTTTGTTTGCTTTGCTTTTTTGAGACGGAGTCTCACTCTGTCACCCAGGCTGGAGTGCAGTGGTGTGATCTCAGCTCATTGCAACCTCTGCCTCCCGGGTTCAAGTGATTCTCCTGCCTCAGCCTCCCCAGTAGCTGGGACTACAGGTGTGTGCCACCACGCCCAGCTAATTTTTGTATTTTTAGTAGAGACGAGGTTTCACCATGTTGGCCAGGCTGTTTTCGAACTCCTGACCTCAGGTGATCCACCCGCCTCAGCCTCCCAAAGTGCTGGGATTACAGGTGTGAGCCACTGCACCTGGCCTTCACAGCATTTTTGAGAGGCTTAAATGACATAGTGCATGGCACTGCCGTGTGTGGTAAAAAGGAGAGCCCTGTCCTTATGCTGGCCTACTCAGTTCCACCTTGTAGGACCTGCTCTTTGAACTCAGAGTCTGAAGTTACAGTACCCATGTTTGCCCTTGAGCCTTGGGACCAACCTTAGGGGTGGGGTAGGGCTGAGGGCCTGCCAGAGAATCATGCTGAGTAGAAAAGTCTGTGCGGCTGCAGGCCATGCAGGGCTGCTTGGGCACTGGCTCACCAGGACTGTGTTTATGCAGCTTACTCCCCACTGGGCTTCAGGGCTGCTAGCCAGGGACACCTAATTGGCAGGACAGAGCCCCCTCCTCTCACCACCCTCAAAGCAGGAATGTTCTGAATTCCTTCTTGGGCCAAATCCCCTCCCCACAAGACCTCTCCTGGGTTCACAGAGGTCACCACACAAAAGCCCAGCTGGAGTGGAGTTTTTGACAGAAAAAAAC
This sequence comes from Theropithecus gelada, assembly GCF_003255815.1. NCBI lineage: Eukaryota > Metazoa > Chordata > Mammalia > Primates > Cercopithecidae > Theropithecus > Theropithecus gelada. The sequence goes on from NC_037689.1 coordinate 104,928,755, forward strand.
ACACACACACAAAACCCACCAAACCCCTTTTTTTTTTTTTTTTTTTTTTTCCTAAAGTACCTCAATCTTTCCCAGCCTCCAGGGGTTTAATTCTGATCTGTAATAAGTCTCTGACCCACAGCTCAGATTTGCAGATGGATTTTGCAAAGCTGTGGTTAACGATTAGAAATCCTTTATCACCTCAGCCCGTGGCCCCTTGTACTTCGCTCCCCTCCCTCAGGATCCCTTTCTCCCTCTCCAGGGGCATCTCCCCCTCCAAGGCTCTGCAAAGAACTGCCCTGTAAGTATCTCCATCCTGATATAGTTGCTGCCTTTTAAATTCACCGAGGTGGGCACTCTTCCTTCCTAGTCACTATCCATTCACCCCATGGTGGAGCCAGGCTGGGCCAGTTTGGGTTTCTGAGTGAAGGGTATGGGAGGGTTGGGTTGGTGGTATTTGTTTCCTCAAAGCTATCACAAAGATTCTAGTCTTTAAAACTTCAGGACCAGAGAAAGCACTCTCCAAATCAGATATTTTCTGGTTTGGGAGGTTAAAAGGACTGGGATAAAAATTGGAGGAAGGGAGCCACACTCTGCCTAAGTGTAGGGGGCTGAGGAGGGGCAGAAGGGGCACTCCCTCACAGCCAGTTCCAGTGCCCTCCTTGGCATGAAGGCTCAGGGAGGTAACAGAAGGTGGGTTCCTAAGTGAAGTCATAAAGTTTCCCCATGAAGCCCTTCAATAACTCTCCCCCACTGGTCTGCAAGTCTGTCATTAGAAATTCCTTCTTTGGACTGAGGCATTACTCTCTTCAAGTGCCCTCTCTGAAAATGAAGTTGGAACCAAAACATTCACAGCACTTCTGCCTGGGGAGATTGTAGGCGATTTTTGTTTTCTAAATTCTGCCTTTTTGTGTTTTCCAGTGTTCTAAAGTGAGAATGCTTTACTTTGATAATCAGGACAAAAATCAACTTCCTTTTCAAACAATTAGAAAATCTCTCAATCCAGTTGCAATTCTCTGAACTGCCATCAATCAATTGATGCAGAAGGAAAGATGAACTGCACTAAGGACAAACTTTTGAGAAAGTAGAGCCTCGAGGGAATGGCTTGGCCACATACTAGTGCCCTTGGCAGCTGGAAGTGAGGTTCAGAGAAGGGGGCAAGTGTCTCAGATTCTTATGAGGGGCAGTGAGATCAAGAGATGGAGAAATGAGGCTGACTGACAGAAGAGGGCTGTGGTGGCCACCATCAGCCCCAGAAGGCCACATCAGTTCCTTCCTTGAGCCTGGGAACCCCAAGTGCCTGTCCCATGTACTCTTAGGAGGGTACTGCCAAATAAAGAGTACCATGCATAAGACTCTTGGAGCAAGAGATGGGGAGAATAGCAGGGAAAGTGCCCAGGTGAGAAGGGGTTAAGTCAGGAGCTGCGGTCAATCTTGACCCTCCTAATCCTCTCCTGCAGCTCCAATCCCCCCACTAGGGAAGATTAAGTAAGGATCCTAAGTTAAACTTTCTTGCCCAGTCCCTGGGCCATGGAGTATGTTGGCCCCATGCCCAGAAGACAAATTCAGCTGGCAAGGCCTAGAGTCTTCTGTACCTCCAGAACAGCCAGTACTTGACTTCTAGGAGGATCCCTCAAAGAGGTTTCTATTAAAGCTGGCTGCTTCTAATAACAGCTCTTCAGTCTTCTATATTTGTCAAAGTGGCTTCCTGTCCCCATGCCTTTGAGACTCAAAATCTTGGAGATGACAAACTAGGGCCTAGAGAAGCTATAGGACTTCCTCAACAGGTTCCAGGCAGAACTGACACAACAAGAAGCTAGATCTTGTGATTCTAACACCAGGACCCTGTCTGCCCTCACCTCTACTGCTCATCAGACAAACAAAACCCTGGCTGAATCCAGTCTGGCTCACCACCCAACCATTTGCCATTTAACTGGTCTTCCTAACCCTGGTGGAAAGCTGAACCCATCACTCCACGCCCCCCGCCCCTGCATGGGGCCATTTTTGCCACTCGAATAAGCTTCAATAACTTGTTCTTCCTCCTGCCTGGGCATGCTGCTATGTCAAGTCAGACTCTAGAGATTCTAAGCCTCAGTAATGGCATTTTCTTGACTCTGTCCTCTCCCTCACCCCAAAATACTTGCCTACTTACTACTACTTAGGACAGGCTCTGGGGAGAGGCTTTCCTCTTGGGGACACTGTTGATTCCCTTGAGAAACTCAAGCTTGGCTCTTCTGCTGCCATCCCAGGAAGGCTGAAGCAGGAGCTGCTCCACTGGGAAGCAGTAAGTAGGTCTTCCCCCTGAAAACCTCAAGGTATCTCACCAATTCTCACTGAAAGCTCAGATACAAATAGGAGGAGGAAGAGAAAAGTACTGAGCCCAGCCTGGGTGAGCAGCAGGGAGGGCCCAAGGATGGTTTCAAGGCAAGGATGCGTCCTGAAAGATGATTTGCAATTATCCAAGCAAATGGTGGATGGTAGATAGCATGCATAAGGGCTTGGACACACAGAGAAAGGCAAAGTCAGAGAAATTCAAGTGCTTAAGTTTGGCTGGATCATATGTGTATGTATGTGTATGCATAAAGCATGAGGTTGGAGGTTAATGGTGTGAGATGAGGCTGTGAAGAAAAGCAGGGGTGAAATAATGGAGGGCTTTCCTGGTTTCCTGGGCTAGCAAGTTTGAACTTCATCCTGAAATACTTAAGAGCTCCTGAAGATTTTTGTTGTTGTTGTTGTTGTTGTTTTTTGTTTTTTGAGACAAAGTCTTGCTCTGTCGCCCAGGCTGGAGTGCAGTGGCACAATCTCAGCTCACTGCAACCTCCACCTCCCGGTTCAAGTGATTCTCCTGCCTCAGCCTCCCAAGTAGCTGGGATTACAGGCACACGCCACCACGCCCAGCTAATTTTTGTAGTTTTAGTAGAGACGGGGTTTCACTACGTTGGCCAGGATGGTCTCAAACTCCTGACCGCATGATCTGCCCACCTTGGCCTCCCAAAGTGCTGAGATTACAGGTGTGAGCCACCGCGCCCGGCTGAGCTCCTGAAGATTTTTAAGCATGGCAAAAGGTGACGTGAGAGTCACAATTTGATTTCAACTTTACAAAGATCTTTGACTACTGGGTGGGTAATTCATTAATGCAGGATTGGGGCAGAAGTGAAATTAGAGAGATCAATTTGAGGTGTCTATGAGATTTCCAAATGGTCAAGCAACAATGGTTGCATAGTCTGAACTATGGTTTGGGCAGTGGCAACAGAAAGAAGTAGATGGATTCACGGTCTATTTCTGAAGGCAGATCTGATGGTACGTTACAATTAATTATATGTCAACAAGAGTGAAAAAGCAAGGATAACTGGCTTGGGTTATTAACTGGATGATGGCCCCACTGAGGTAAGGAACACTGCATGAGGAGCAGTTTGGGCATGGGGAGAGAAAGGGCAGATGATTCCAGCTTTGCAAATGTTGAATTTGAGGCCATTAAAACATTCAGGTAGGGCCATTCCAAGTAACAGTTAACTACACAAATCTTGAGCTCAGGAGAGAAATCTGTGGCAGAGGTATGAATTCAGGAGTCACTGGCATGGAGACAGAGTGGATGAGATAACCCATGAAGAATGTGAAGGATAAGAAGAGCCGTCTAGAAGTCAAGATGAAACCCTGAGGAGGCTACAGGGGCAGAGATAGATAGTTAGACTTAAAGAGTGAGCAGCGGAAGAGGAACTTATAAAGGAAAACTAGAAGAATCATTTTGAGAAGTAGGTAAAATGGAATGGTGCTACAGAAAACAAGGGAGAAGATAGTTTTATGAAGGAGAGAGACAAGGTGAGATGACAGAGATATGATCATTGAATTTTGGAACAAGAAAAGAGTTGATAACTTTGGTGAGAATATTTTCAGTGGAGGGCTAATGGTGGCAGCCAGACTGCAGAGGGCTGAGCAGTGAGTGGGAGGGTGAAGAAGTGGAGACATCAATAATGAATGGCTTAAGGATCTTGACTGCAAAAAGAATGATCAAGATAGAAGTAACAGCTGCACAGGGAGGAGGTAAGGTAGGGAGCTCAAAAAGTAGTAGTAAATATTTGAAGTAGTCATCAGAAGGGTGCTTACCAGGGAGAAGTAAAAGGATTTCCAAGCAGCACTGAAGGCCTCAATGAGATGCACAGTCATGATCAGGACAGGTACAATTGTGCCAAGGTTAGCAATAAGAAACCAATGTCAAGAAAGACTTGTTAATGAGTGACAGAGGTGAGATTCAAACTATGTCTCTCTCCATTCATCAAATGTTTATCAGCTCCTGCTCTGCAGTGCTTTGCATCAACACTGGCAATGGTGTTTCCAATGCTGATGAATCGTATTGACTATCAATCATGTGCCCAATGCTGTGGAAGCATGATAGACATTTAATATATATTTTTTCACCCTCAAATTGTTAGGATTTGGTTGGAGACGAAATATTCCACAAATATATATATATATATATTATAAATATATATAATATACATTATATATATGGCGAAGCTCTGCCCTCTCTCTCCCCCTTTACCTATTTCTTCCTCTGATCCGCCATCTCTCTCTCCTTCTTCTTTCCCAACATTGGGCAGCACTTCAATGACCCTTACACCGAAGCGTTATTGACTCATTTGGGAAGTCCCTATATTTTAGTCATATGGAGCCCCTCAAACCTCTTTGCCAACTTCATTCATTCATTAAGAAGATAGTTTTTGAATTGCTGCTCTGGGTAAAGCAGTGTGTAAGGCACATGAGATACAGAGATAAATAAGATACAGTCTTGCCCTCAAGTAGCTCACAGGCTAATAGGGAAGAATAAGGGTTTAAACAGGAAATTGCAACATAATGCAAAATGTACTATCTCTGCCTCAGTTTCTTCATCTATACAATAGGGATTATTAGTGCCTACCACAAAAAAACTTGTGATGATTAAATAAGTTAGCACGTAAAAAGTGCTTATAATGGTCCCATAAGAAACACTACATAAGTGTTACTATTATTATTATTATTACTATGATGGAAGTAAACACAAGATACTGTAAGAATAGACAGGAGGGGTACTTGACCCAGGCTAGAGTAAGAGACATCTGCACTGAATCCTAAAAGACGAGAAGACACTAAACAGAGGAAGAAGAATACATTAACACTCTGCATAGAACATTCTGTTCTATTTCTATTTGGGAGCAAAAGACCACATGGCATGATTGAAGACTGGAAGTAATTTAGTTCCACAATGGTATAGACTATGAGGAGGGAAAGGGCAAGAGATGAAGCTTGAGAGGTCATGGAGTACAAGCAAGTTTGGACTTTTACTTTTTAGCAAATGGGGAGCCATTGGAATGCTTTATGTAGAGTAGTGACTTGATCAGATTAATGTGTTGAAAGATCACCTTGGCAATGATGTAGAGAATGAACTGGGAGAAAGACCAGTTATAATCCAGGTGAAAGAGAATGAGGAGGTCGTGTATGGTGGCTCACGCCTGTAATCCTAGCACTTTGGGAGGCCGAGATGGGCAGATCATTTGTGGTCAGGAGTTCGGGATCAGCTTGGCCAGCATGGTGAAACCCTGTCTCTACTAAAAATACAAAATTAGCTGGGTGTGGTGGCATGCACCTGTAGTCCCAGCTACTCAGGAAGCTAAGGCACAAGAATCGCTTGAACCCAGGAGGTGGAGGTTGCAGTAAGCTAAGATCACACCACCCCACTCCAGCCTGGGCGACAAAAGCAAAATTCTGTCTCAAAAAAAAAAAAAAAAAAAAAAAAGAATGGTGAAACTCTGAACTAGGGAAGTAGCAGTGGAAATGGAGACAAAGGAACCATAGATTTGAGGTATATTCATAAGATAGAACTGGTGGGACATAGGGACTATAGGATGCAGGAGGTAAGTACAAGAAAGATGCCAAAGATCACTTTCCAGATTTTGGTCTGGCACAAGGGGACGGATAGAAGTATCATTCAGTGAACACAGGGAACCCAGGGAAGAACTGTTTGGGGAAAGCTGCATGGGGGAGGTGATGAGTTCTCTTTTGGACATGTCAAATTCGAGATGTCTATGAGATTTCCCTGTGGAGATTCTGACTAGGTGATTGCTCTGCCAGTCTTGAAGCTCAGAAGGGTCTATCCTGGCAATTCAGATTTGGAGGGTCAGTGGATGGGTAGTAGATTAAGTTATGGGGGCAAGATGAGTTTGCTCAGGGACAGAGTGTTAATTGAGAAAAGGATGGACTTCTGAGGAATACTCACATTTAAGAGATGAGTAGGGAAAGAGAAATCTTGAAGAAGGCTAAAATGGAATAGCCAGATTGTGGTGGGTTGAAAAAGTAGTGGGTTAGGTCAGACGGTGGCTCATGCCTGTAATCCCAGCACTTTGGGAGGCTGAGGCAGGCAGATTTCTTGAGCTCAAGAGTTCAAGACCAGTGTGGGCAACACGGCAAAACCCGGTCTCTACAAAAAATACACATACACACACACACACACAATTAGCCAGGTGTGGTGCTATGCTCCTGTAGTCCCAGCTACTTGGGGTGCTGAGGCAGGAGGATCGCTTGAGCCCAGAAGGTCGAGGCTGCAATGAGCCGAGATCATGCCACTGTACTCCAGCCTGGGTGACAAAGTGAGAACCTGTCTCAAAAAGAAAGAAAGAAAAATCAATGGGTCAGAGGGTCTTATAGAGAATGGGGAAGTGTACCCTTGACCCTTAGTGTCCTGAATCTTGGCAACACTGGGGGCTCCTTGAACACTGCAAAATCTTATATGGCTCTGAGATTCCAAAGCATTGACTCAGATACCCACCTCATGCAAAGCCCTATATTCTAGAGCAGTTTCCCTTTCCTCCGTGGCAGACTCTTGTCCCCCTAACACATGTCCCAGGGAATTTCAAGGCTCCCTCTCAGTCCTGGAATCCTTGTTCCAGAGTGCTCCCTCATCATCCAAGAGGCTGATGATGGGAGCATCTCTTAGGAGACTGGACAGGAAATGTCTGGGCATGTTATACATGCAGGAGGCCTTAGACTAGGCTGCAGAGGGGGATTTGGGCATGGCTGGGAGGATCTGAACTCTCAGAGTATGGACAGAAGGCTTTGCTGCCTACCCCCATCTGCCCTGGAGTAGATTTTCAACATGGGCAGAATGATTCAGGGCTAGGCCACTACTCTCTAGGCCCCTGGAGATTCAAGAGGCCTCTAATAAGCTGGAGTCCAAGGCTACATTCTAGGATCTGTTCCTCCGGATGCAGTCTGCAGTTTGACCTCAGTCTGCAATTGAGGGGCCCTATGGCACTGTTGCTTGGCAATGTATTAAACAGCAGGCCTTAGAGATTAGTACTTGAGTTAACACAGCCACCACAACCGCCACAGCCATCATCACCTTCCCGGAAGGCAGCCACCTGTCTGGCTCCTGGCTTTGTCCAGCTGCCAACCTAAGGCATGTGCCTACGCAGGAGGCGATGACATTTTGGCTCCATGTTCAAAGTTTTTTTTTTTTTTTTTTTTTTTTTCCTTTCTCATGTGTTATTTCTAAAGATAACAAAGGTCAAAAGGCATCCAGCGTTTTCTGGTTTCTCATAAGCTTCTGGTCAATATTTAATCTGGTTTATGGATTTTTTTAGGTCTTCTAGATGCCTTCTTGAGCCTGCCTGTGGCCACCCACAGACACTTGTAAGGAGGAAAGAAGTCAGCCTGGCAGAGAGACTCTGAAATGAGGGATTAGAGGTGTCCAAGGAGCAAGAGCTTCAGCCTGAAGACAAGGGAGCAGTCCCTGAAGACGCTTCTACTGAGAGGTCTGCCATGGCCTCTCTTGGCCTCCAAATTGTGGGCTACATCCTAGGCCTTCTGGGGCTTTTGGGAACACTGGTTGCCATGCTGCTTCCCAGCTGGAAAACAAGTTCTTACGTCGGTGCCAGCATTGTGACAGCAGTCGGCTTCTCCAAGGGCCTCTGGATGGAGTGTGCCACACACAGCACAGGCATCACCCAGTGTGACATCTATAGCACCCTTCTGGGCCTGCCCGCTGACATCCAGGCTGCCCAGGCCATGATGGTGACATCCAGTGCAATCTCCTCCCTGGCCTGCATTATCTCTGTGGTGGGCATGAAATGTACAGTCTTCTGCCAGGAATCCCGAGCCAAAGACAGAGTGGCGGTAGCAGGTGGAGTGTTTTTCATCCTTGGAGGCCTCCTGGGCTTCATTCCTGTTGCCTGGAATCTTCATGGGATCCTGCGGGACTTCTACTCACCACTGGTGCCTGACAGCATGAAATTTGAGATTGGAGAGGCTCTTTACTTGGGCATTATTTCTTCCCTGTTCTCCCTGATAGCTGGAATCATCCTCTGCTTTTCCTGCTCATCCCAGAGAAATCGCTCCAACTACTACGATGCCTACCAAGCCCAACCTCTTGCCACAAGGAGCTCTCCAAGGCCTGGTCAACTTCCCAAAGTCAAGAGTGAGTTCAATTCCTACAGCCTGACAGGGTATGTGTGAAGAACCAGGGGCCAGAGCTGGGGGGTGGCTGGGTCTGTGAAAAACAGTGGACAGCACCCCAAGGGCCACAGGTGAGGGACATTACCACTGGATCATGTCAGAAGGTGCTGCTGATAGACTGACTTTGGCCATTGGATTGAGCAAAGGCAGAAATGGGGGCTAGTGTAACAGCATGCAGGTTGAATTGCCAAGGATGCTCGCCATGCCAGCCTTTCTGTTTTCCTCACCTTGCCGCTCCCCTGCCCTGAGTCCCCAACCCTCAACTTGAAACCCTATCCCCTTACCTTAAGCCAGGCCTCAGAGGATCCCTTTGCCTTCTGGTTTACCTGGGACTCCATCCCCAAACCCACTAATCACATCCCACTGACTGACCCTCTGTGATCAAAGACCCTCTCTCTGGCTGAGGTTGGCTCTTAGCTCATTGCTGGGGATGGGAAGGAGAAGCAGTGGCTTTTGTGGGCATTGCTCTAACCTACTTCTCAAGCCTCCCTCCAAAGAAACTGATTGGCCCTGGAACCTCCATCCCACTCTCGTTATGACTCCACAGTGTCCAGACTAATTTGTACATGAACTGAAATAAAACCATCCTACAGTATCCAGGGAACAGAAAGCAGGATGCAGGATGCAGGATGGGAGGACAGGAAGGCAGCCCGGGACATTTAAAAAACTAAAAATGAAAAAAAAAACAAAAAAACAGAACCCATTTCCCAGAGCACTTTCCAGAATTCTCTCATATTTGTGGGCTGGGGATCAAGCCTGCGGCTTGAGGAAAGCACAAGGAAAGGAAAGAAGATCTGGTGGAAAGCTCAGGTGGCAGCAGACTCTGACTCCACTGAGGAACTGCCTCAGAAGCTGCGATCACAACTTTTGCTGAAGCCCCTGCCTCACTCTGGGGCACCTGACCTGGCCTCTTGCCTAAACCATAAGGCTAAGGGCTATAGACAATGGTTTCCTTAGGAACAGTAAACCAGTTTTTCTAGGGATGGCCCTTGGCTGGGGGATGACAGTGTGGGAGCTGTGGGGTACTGAGGAAGACACCATTCCTTGGTGGTGGCCAAGAAATAATAAGAACCTTGCTATCTAAGAAGCCAGGTGGATGTGTGCAGTGGCTCCAGTGGGTGTTTCTACTCTGCCAGCGAGAGGCAGCCCCCTAGAAAGTCTTCAGGCGTAATGGAAAATCAGCTCAACTGAGATCAGGCCCCCCCAGGGTCCACCCACAGAGCACTACAGAGCCTCTGAAAGACCACAGCACCAAGCAAGTCCCTTCAGATTCCCCCACTGTCCATCAGAAGATGTTCCAGAGTGGCTAGAGGGCATCTAAGGGCTCCAACATGGCATATCCATGCCCACGGTGCTGTGTCCATGATCTGAGTGACAGCTGCACTGCTGCCTGGGATTGTAGCTGAGGTGGGAGTGGAGAATGGTTCCCAGGAAGACAGTTCCACCTCTAAGGTCTGAAAATGTTCCCTTTACCCTGGAGTGGGAGTGAGGGGTCATACACCAAAGTATTTTCCCTCACCAGTCTAGGCATGACTGGCTTCTGAAAAATTTCAGCACATCTCCTCGAACCTCAGTGTCAGCAGAGAGGGCCCATCTGTTGTCTGTAACATGCCTTTCACATGTCCACCTTCTTGTCCATGTTCCAGCTGCTCTCCCAACCTGGAAGGCCCTCTCCCTTAGCCAAGTCCTCCTCAGGCTTGGAGAACTTCCTCGGCATCACCTACTTCATTGAGCCTTCTCTGATCACTCCATCCCTCTCCTACCCCTCCCTCCCCCAACCCTCAATGTATAAATTGCTTCTTGATGCTTAGTATTCACAATTTTTGACTGATCATTATTTGTGTGTGTGTGTGTGTCCAATCTCACAAGTACATTGTAAACCCTTCGGTGGGTGGGGGCCATATCCTAGACCTCTCTGTTTCCCCCAGAGTATCTGTAACAGTGCCGGGCACACACTAGGTGATCAATAAACACTTGTTGATTGAGTAACTGTCTTACTGACTAAAAGGGGCCCAGAATGGGCAAGTGAAACTCGAGGGATTTCGCCTAAGGGGAGGGGAGGGTGGAAACTGGCATTTCTTTCCACAGGGTGGATAGACAATTCTAGACCTTACTAGAAATAATTAGAAAGCATGACAATCTCCTCCCCAAGGCAACTCCAACCTCTTCAACTTCCCCAGGGCTCTTTCCTTTTCATAACAATTGTTTTCAGTTGTTTGCTAAATGATGATGTATTTATTCCTTTCATTCTCTGAACCACTATCATGAGGAAGGTGAAATGGATCTAATCATCTGCATTTGGCAGATGGGGAAACTAAGGCCCACACAAGTAAATAGATTTTCCCAGGGCCACAAAGATAGTGTTAGTTCCCTCAGTATCCTGACTGCCAAAATAGGACCCTGCTGATCCCACACTATTCACAGCCAATAGAAGAGCCTTCTAGAGGTCCCTAAGCTGCCTGAGGAAAATAACTCACAGCCAGCCAGGTAACAAGGAGGGCACACAGGCAATGCTGGTCACCCATGAGGACAATCTGGCAAATCATCAAGTGTACCATCTGGAACTGCCCTCTCCTGCTATGTTGGCCAGCCTGGGCCCTGCTAGCTGCTCTACCAGGAGCATGCCAGGCTTACATTGAGTAAGACACAATACCTCAATTCCAATTCCCCTAACTCTGAAGGTGTGGCAGTTCGGGAGACCAATGATTTGGCCCTGTTCTACCCTCACTAGGAATTAACAAAGCCCCATTCATAAGGGTGTTCACTGTGGCAACACTGACAATAATGGGGCCCTACCTGATTCAGCTTAACCAGCCCCTGGATCTAGAGGGCCTCAGCACATAGCCTGTTGTATCAGACACTACCCTTGCACTTCTGAAGTGAGCCTTCTTTGGTGCAGAGACTAGAATGTCAGCAACCAAATCCATTTAGAGGGAATGGCAGCAGACAGGAATAAGGGTAGAGAGAGAAGGCTCCCTGGGTAAAAGCTTAACAAGAAGTCATGTCTCTGGTCTGGCACCAGGAACCCCAGAGCTCTTGATTGGGGGCCACTGGAGGTTGGAAGATAAAACCACCTTGCTGGCTCTGCTATGCTGAGTAGGCAGCAATCTGGTATGGGCTCTGATGACCTACCATCTGGCTGCTAAAGCACTTGCAGATCCACTGATTTTACTGCATTCTCTACATACTCCAGTGAAGTGGGTCTTTTACAAGAGACAAAATGGAGGCCCAGATATGTGAGTAATATCACTCAGGTCAGTGTCAGAGTTTGAACGTAAGCTTAGAAAGTTCTCACAGCAACATGGGCCCACCATTCTGGTCTCAGAAGGTGTATGAGGACATATTGCTCTTCAAACTCTTGCAGGCTTCGTGTCCCTGTCAGTCACTGGAATATAAGGGCCTTTGCTGGATATAGAGCACAGAGCTTCCCTTCATCTTAGAAGGAGGCTGGCCTGAGGGATCCTCCTACATTTGTTAATCTGGGAAGTTTCAGTGGAAGGAGTTAGAAGTTCATCCTCAACCAGAAAAGCCAGGGAAGACCTAACAAAGAGCAACTGTTCCCTCCAGCTGGTTAAGCAAGAAAGGATTTGCTCTAAGTAGTTTCCTAGAAATATTCCCGACTCCTGGGTCCAGGGCAAACACTTTTCAGTTCACCCCATTGCCTTCCCTCATAAAGTAATTTAGATTAGCCACAGACCTAGGGGATAGTGAAGGCCACTATGTTTAATGCTCCAGCCTCATGGCTCTGACCCTTGCACACGGAGAGATGTTCTGCCCTCTCTCATTCCTCTGATAATAATGTGACTCATATTTTCTCCCCCTTGGAGCCCTAGTGACCCACTGCTATGTGATCATTAATGGGGGAAGGACTGAAACTGGCTTCTTAGTGGAAAGGCAAGCTCCAACTTTCGGAAAGACCTTTGTCCAGCTATTCAAACAGCCATCTGCTGGCCAGCCCACACTCACTGAACTCTTACTCTGTGTCAGGAAATGTGCAAAGGGCTTTGAGGGTGATGAGAGTGAACAAGGTAAAGTTTGTACCCTGTAGAAACTGACAGCTCATCTACAGGAGATAAGACATGGACACCTAACTGTGGTACAAGGCAGCATATGGGCTGTCCTGTGAAAGACATGACAAAAGTGACATAAAATAGGGGTGTCGAGGGCTGATAAAAATAGTCTTGTAAGTCCCCTTAAATTACAATCCATATGAAATGAGGGCCTGCCACTACATGAGCTTTTGGGGAAAGCATGATGAAAACTGCTTCTTGCAATGGAAGGACTCTGGGAAATTGAGCAATCGGGTGGAGAGGCAGTGCTAAGGAGGTAGCAGGGATATGCTGTGCAGTTAATCCGGAATCCTTCTGAGTTTGCCTCACAAGACCCTTATGTGACTTTAAAAGGAGTGACCCTGGGGTTCAGCCTCTCCTCCCTCATCTCCTTCCCTTGCACAAGACTTTGGAACTTGCTGGGGGAAGCACAAGCAGTGCCCATTCAGGTAGCCAGGGGCCTTCTGTCTATGGACCAGAGGAGAAATGCAGGTGTGGGAGAAGGGAGACAGGCAAGAGAAGAGCCTCGTGCTAAAGGAAGGTGATGAGGCCTGGCAGGGCCAACTCTGTTCCCTCCCACTCAGCCCTGGGACCACGGACAGGGGATTCTTTCGTGCCTGCAGCAGCCCACTCTGGGACACAGAGGCCCAGGCTGGGAAGTGCATGTGCTTCTCCTCAGCTGGCTGAAGCCTGGCCTTCACCCAGACTGGTCTCCCTGCTCAAGCGGCTCCCAGCTTTGACGAGAAATTCTGTTATCTCAAGAGGGAAAAGAACCTCAAACAGGAAGTCTAGCAGGTTATCTCTCTCTTCTGCCCTAAGTGGTGGCTCACTATATGCTGTGATGTGATCATTGATAAAATATTAACAGGCTGTTAACAGACACAGTAATGCAGAGGCTATATTCTGACCACTTCCTCCCACCCACAGTCCACCACTTTCCTGGGAACTGCAGCTCAGGAATTTCTTGTTAACTCTCACCTAAAATTCCCTGCTCTGGGCTTCATCATCCCCCGAGACAAGCAGCAGCCTTTGAGCTTGATAAAGCAGGAAGCCACCATGCAAGGGCACATCATCAGGTCCATTTTAGGAGAGAGCTGCTGCTTTCCTGTCCTCTCTGAAGTCCTATTCCTCCAGAATGGCAGCCTCGCCACTTTACGGGTCACCTCCTCGGGAGTTTTGAAGAAGTTTCTGTTTGAAAATTCTCATGACCTTGTGGAGATAACACTGAGAACACTCACATGCTTTAAGAAAGATACTAAAGAGGTTAATGGGATGTGAAATGAGATGCCAAACGAGTACGAATAGTGTGGCGGACAAGCCAGCATTTGAGTGGTAGCTCCTATTCTCCACCAGTGCTTTCGGAGTCTGTGATATTTGACCAAGTTCTGTGTGGGCTGCTCAGGAGAAAGGCCAGTTAAACAAAAACTACAAAGAAGAGGCTGGGCGCAGTGGCTCACACCTGTAATCCCAGCACTTTGGGATCATGACACGAGGTCAGGAGATTGAGACCATCCTGGCTAACATGTGAAACCCTGTCTCTACTAAAAATACAAAAAAAAAAAAAAAAAAAAGAGCCAGGAATGGTGGTGGGCACCTGTACTCCCAGCTACTCAGGAGGCTGAGGCAGGAGAATGGCATGAACCCAGGAGGTGGAGCTTGCAGTGAGCCGAGATCACGCCACTGCACTCCAGCCTGGGTGACAGAGCGAGACTCTGTCTCAAAACAAACAAACAAACAAACACCTACAAAAAGAAGATGCTCTTTGCAGCCTCTTCACCTATATTTATGTCTGGAAATGCCCAATGGAACACAAGAGGATGGATCAGCATCCCCCACAGAGGGATATATCTGATGATACTGTGAAGACCCTACTCCCTTGGTTTAAAGGCACTGAACACTTTGGTTAAAAAAGCAAATATACTGGCTGGGAAAAGAAACACGTTCAGCCACAGATCAGGTATTAACACCAGCATTTGCACTAGTTTCTCAGTTTAGCCTAAAAGGAGCCAGAAAAGATGAGTTCAGTGGGTTTAAAAAATAGAACCAAAATTCAGAAACAATGGACACTGGAATTTGGGGGAGAAGGGGACTTCTCTGAGTAACACACCCTTTACCAAAATGATTCAATAGCTTAAAAATGGAAGCAAGATACAAATCAAGGAAAAGGCAGACAGGATGAGAAAGGTGGTGCCATCCTCCTGCTGGCAATTCCAGAGGTACCTTGTATGGTTAATTTTACTTCTCTGTGTGTAATAATAAACCAATATGTTCTTAAGTGTCACTTTCTCACTCCCCAAGAGACTTGTCCAACTCAGCACTGTCTGGAGAGGGGGATTCAAAGCAGCCAGTGAGAACACCCATGGGCAGAGGCCAGCAAGTCCAAGACCTCCCGGAGTGTAAGAATAGGATCTCGATGGCTGTGTGGATATCAGGAAAGCTGCCAAGTGACAGCTGTGAGTGAAAAACTCAGTCAAGGGGAAATGAATTTCCACGTTGTTTGGAGGGATATTCGTTATATAAGTGAACAATTTCCTGATCATGAGGGCCGTTAAACATTGTGTGGGATTGTGAAACTGTCTTCCTTGGAAATTGCTGTTAGTGTGGGCTGGTTTTAGCATTTTCCTATTAAAAGGAAGACGACAAGAGTAATCATTTTCAAGATAGGCAGGATGGTGTAATAGGCAGTGAGTTTGGGCTCTGGAGTCAGATGAATCTGGGTTTGGATTTTGCCTCTGCACTCTAGCTGGATGGCCTTGGGAAAGCCACTTCAATTCTCTACAATCCAGTTTCCTCATCTATACAATGTGGATGAGAGCTGCCTCTCAGTGTGGTCATGGCATACAGTGGGTACTAACAAATGGGTAATAAATAAGTAGACTGGCGACCTAAAGGTAGGGTCAAAGCCATACCAAAATGTGTGTCTTTAGGGCACGGGGGCAGACAACAAAGTGTATTTTCTGCCACAGATCTGAATCCATGTTATCAAGGGAATGGTCTTTCCCAGGCCAAAAATTCTCAAGATTCTTCCCAAAGTTCAAATATCTTGAAGACTTTGGATGGGTTTCCACTCATAAAATGTGGGAAGCCAGGGGAAAGGCAGACCTGAGAAGTTACAGAGGGAAGGGATAATGGTGGCTCTCATCCAGATCTGTGACCATGTGGATTGGAACAGAACCATGATTAACCAGGTCTCACTGCTAGAGAAAAGGTCAGTCCAAGGTAACTACACACTGCGGTTAACATCCCAAATTTAGGGACAATTGGAGAGATTTCAACAGCTACTTCACCCTAATTCATTAAGCAGGTTTAGCATAGCCCCTCTTGCTGGCATTTCCCAGCCCATGGTTGATTCTGTTCCTTATGCTTCACACTAGATAATCCACTCTCTCAAACCCTCTTGGGTATTTCTGTATTCACTCTCCACCCAGTCTTGTGACTTTGCTTACTCTTCCCTATACCTGTAAAACCCTCCCCACACATCTTCAGCTTTCCAATCCTTCCAGGTTTCCAGGGCCTATCTGGAAGACCAGACCTTCTGCAACACTTTCCTGAGCCTCTGTCTAAAGTTATCTTGCCTGCCTGAGGGCACAATGGACAGATATATGGAAGGTGTTTGGTATGTTGAAAGCACCCAAAACATTTGCACGGTTTTATCTAAAATTGGGTTGCGAATTTCTGGTGAATCATATCAAAACTTTGGGCTTAGGGTTGGGGGCAAGAAACAAAAAAAATTTCTTCTGGAAGATTTTATTTTCTATTAGAAAATGAATGCCATTTATGTATCTTTGGTAACTAAAGCCTTCACATACATAAGACTAAATCAGCTCTTCTTTCAATTATCTAATTTATTATCCAAACATGTTCTCTAAGTTTTGATTCAGAAAGTATAGTTCCTTAATGCCCCCTTTGCCTAATAGAAGTCATGAGTTACAGATGTCCATTTCACAAAGCGTAAGTCATTCTTTGAAGGAAATTACACTTGACTTAGCCTGAGCTCACACCTGGCATTCCTCAGTAGACCCCTGTGCTTCACTCTTAATACAGTACTATAGAAAAGGGTTTGAATTCATATACAGAATTCTGAAAGACATTCTATATGGAGACTGCCTCTGGGAATGAAGAGCTTGTAATTAAGCCTCTGCCTCTGAATTGTTAGCCCAGATAATTTGCAATCACTAAACCTGGGCAAGCAAATTCTCCTGTTCCCTGGGGCCACAAGGTACCTGGTCTAACCCTCTACCAGGTGCCCATTAGTTCATCCAACAAGCACGCATCAACCTCCTAGTACCCAGAACTTGTTTCCTAGAGACTTGTTCTGTTCTTTGCTTGAGGATAGCTCCTTTCTTCTCTTGATACAAACTATCACCACTCTCGGAAAAAGTGAACAGACGCCTCCTCAGAATGTTTTTTTCTCCTTTTAGTTCTCATTCTCAAGATCTGGTCTCTACAGACATCTCCTGATTATGTTTTATAGTTCTCAGTATTTAAAAATTGCATGCCAGGGAGCCTCTAAAAAGATTCAGAATGTTTGTAGTAAAGAATACCCACATTCCTGTTCTCCTTTGGTAGCCTTTCTACCTACCCATACCAAAGATCAGCTAAAGAGAAACACTAGGCCACTGCAGGTCGTGCTGATCGCCCCTTCTAACCTATAGCACTTAATATCTGTCTTTCATTTTCCAAGTTGAATGTCCAGGATTGTCATCTACCTCACTCATACTGCATTTATCCAACCCCTTCTATGAACAAGGTACTGTTTTAGGACCCTGAGGGAGATGAAGATATGAACAAAACACAGTTCCCATCATCAACTAATTACCTCCTAGATCCCGGGTACTATGATAAGTTCTAAGATACAGTGGTTGGCAAAAACAGGCATGGCCCTTCCCCTCATGGAACTTACTAGTGAGGGAGGCAGACAGGGAACATGTATGTTGTATTTACTACTGTGTATCACAAGGCACATAGTCGGTACCCAATATTTATTGAGTGAAAGCAAATGACCAAATATATCATGATAAATTGTGAGGTGCTATGAATTGAGGAAAACAGGAAACAGTGATAGCATAATAGGGAAGATAGAGACAAAAGGCTGCCAGAGAATGCCTGTCTGAGGAAGTGACACACCAAGACCTGAAGGATGGGGACTAGCCAGCTATATGCTAATACTGGAGATGGGAGCATTCTAGTGGAGGGAGCAGTATGGGTAAAGTATGTTTGGGGAGAGGGAATAGCAGGGTAAAGTCTCTGAGGTAAGAGCTTGGCATGTGTCCATAGGAAGACTACAGTGAGCCAGGGGGAAAGTGGCATATGAAGAGGGGTCACAAGAGACAAAGTACAAGTAGGCAGGGGCCTTGCAGGATACTGTAAGTAGTTTGGATTTTATTCTAAGTGTCCATGAGAAGTCATTTAAGGGCTTCAAGCAGGGGATCACGTGATCTAATTTATTACTTTTAAAAAAATCACTGTCTATAGACAACTGTAGGAACAAGAGTAGAAGGACTCCAGCTAGGAGTTATAACAACCCATGGGAGATCATGGCAGTTTGGACTAAGGTAGCTATAGTAAAAGTGAGGAGAGTCAAGACACACTTTGGAGGTAGAACTGACAGACTTGTTGACAGGCTGGATGTAGGGAGTAAAAGAAGAGGAAAATTAGGGATAACTTCCAGGTTTCTAGCTTAAGCAACTGGATGGGTGGAGGTGCCATTTTCTATGATGAGGAAAACTGGGAGAAAGAGAACAGCCCCAGGGTGTATCACTGCTTATTTTTAATGAGGCAATGTTAAGTGTACATGTCAAGTAGGCAGCTGAATATTTGAATCTAAAGCTTTCTAATAGGGAAGACAGGACACGGATGTTTGTGATACAAGCCTTGAAAAGTTAAATGTTCACAGAGAAATTTTTTGTCTAGCTGGGTTAATCAGAGAAGTTTGCAGGAAAAAGTTGGCATTTGAGCCAAAGGAAAGATGATGAGGGAAAGCATTCCAGGTAAAGGGAATGAAATTGCAAAGGTGGAGACGGGAGAAATCTTAAAGCATGCTCAGAAATTGGAAAATTGTTCAGTTTAGACGGAATGTGGCTTGTATCTGGAATGTTACTAGATGACTCTAGAAAGGGTAACTGAAGCCAGATCACAAAGGGTTTTGAGCACCATCCTAGGGAATTTGTACTATACAAGGTGGGCAATTGGGAACGCACTAGCAAGTCTTTGAGCAGAGGCATGACCTGACAAAGTTGTTAAAAAACAAAATTTGGTGACACTGAGTAGGGTGGATTGAGGAAGGAGAACAGGAGGCAAGGGAGGCCATCTAAGAATTTATTTAGATAATCAAGGCATGAGGTAATAAGTTATTTAGGTAATAACCTAAATGTTGATCATGGCAATGGAAAGTTAAACGCAAATGTGGGAGACATTTTAAAGGGGAATTATGATTATGTTAACCTAACAGGAAAGCCAGGAGGAGGCACCTGCTTTTTTCTTCTCAGTATCTTTTGCCTCCACACTAGATCATAACCTCTGGTAAGGCTGGGAGTTATTTTTCAATCTTTCCACAGTGGGATTTAACACTATCAACGAGATCTCATGCTAGTATGGCTTCGTAGTAAATAGGAAACAAAGAGGTAGCTTTGGTATTGAAGTGAATGGACTCACACAGATAGTGGTACTGGAAAAAGCAGTGTGGGGTCAGGACCACAAACCAGGGAATGGGCTGAGAGTAAGCACTAGGAAAGAAAAGTTCAAATTTCCTACCTTCTTCCCTTTAAAGCCTCATTGCCTGCCCTCCTTCCTACTCCGTCCCTTCATTCAGCCAACAAACACTCACATAGGCAGAACCTTCAATGCTCTGAATTTTTTCCTCCAGCAGACTCCCATTCATCTGTGTGAAATCCCACCCGCTCACAGCCCCCATCTGATGAATAAGTCTCACTGAGAGAATGTCAGAATGTGCTACTCTTCCCTCAGTACTATTTACATTTAGACAACTGTGGCCTTGACTATCATAATCCAAATGTCTAACATGAAAATTAATCACATGGCAAGCAAGAGCTGGGGTGAGGTGGAAGGTAACGGGGCAGGGGATATCTTTCAGTACTCATTCTAATGATGAAGCCTGGATCTGGCCTCCCCTCATTCCCTGCAGTCTCACTGGGATATCTACTATGAACCCCCTTTCAAAGGAGGTAAAATTAATTTGGAAAAGTGTTCTGAAGTAACTCTGTGGGGGAGAAACAGAATGAATATCCAAGACATTTCCTCTGGACTAGCTAATCCTTTTGCCACTGCTTGATCTCACCTTCCTTTGATTGTTTCTCCTCTACTTCCTACTTTTTACTGTTGGTATATTTTTATGTGTTCATTGTTCAATGTCTTTTGAAAAGTATCCTGAACTCTTTGGAGAGTATGTGCTATGTAAACACAATAAAGAAATGAATACAATGTCTCCTTTTACAAGATAATAAGTTTTACTATTTCTGATAGTATGAGGTTTACCCCTCACTCAGCACTAGCCTGAAGAGTGAGTAGGTGTATTCTGGGGGACATCAGATAGATTCCACTCTAAAATACTTCCCTAACTACCCGAAATCCTCCCATTAATTTGATGATAAATATATTTTTTAATTTGAGCCTTATAGGTTTGTTTTTCAAGAATCCCTTATTAAAATGCCAATACCAAAGCAGGTGAACAGATCATGATGTAACCTTAGTTCCCTTTACATTAACCCACCACTTCTATCAAACACATTTTTCACATTCCAAATTTTTCCACGCCTTTGTTTATGCTTTTCTTCTTCCAGAGGTAATGCTAAATTTAATATAAATTAGAAATATAACATTACCTTATATTTTCACATAATCTCTCATTTGATATTCAAATCCAAGCCTACTTGATCTTTTTAAAAACAATTTATTTTTTCCAATGTAAGAATAACAAGTTTAATACTGAAAATCTGAAAAAGGCAGGAAGACAGGAAGAAGAAAACTATCAACCATAGTCCTACCACCTAAAGAACACTCATTGACAGTGTGGCCATGCTCATTCTTTAAGCCTTAATTTAGGTCCCATTTCTGGTGTGGTGCCTTCCTTGAACTTCCTCCCCTAGATCTTCCATGTCATATCTGTACCACTCAGTTGTACATATCATACACTTTTGTGTATAATGTGATGTATGTCTTATGTTTCCAACGAGATTGTTACATCTTCGAAGGCTGCAAACATGAGTTATACTTATTAGCTTACCCCCAAAACACCTGGTATACCGGACCCAATATCTGCTGATTGATTTAACCTAAATGAATACAAACCATTTCAGAAAAAGATATAAAATAGACCACATATCCAGGTCATGAAAATTAAAGCTTTCAGGTCACCTAGCTTGGTGACTATTGCTTTTCTATTCCTAGACTCTTTAAAGTCTATTTAAACCGGCCTCTTTCTCCACACCAAAACTGATAAGAAGGAGACTGATTATGAGCCAGGATTTACACAGAGATTCTCTATATAAGGCATAAAGGTGAGGGTGAGAGAGAGAGAGAAAGAAAGACACAGATGGGGGGGAGGGAGAGAAAAGAGAAGAGACAGAAGAGAAGAGAAGGGTATACAGTCTGGTGCTCAATCCAGTATGTGATTTGCCTCCAGCACCGTGTACAGGATCCCATCCACTTGTTCTGAGTCATACCCGATCTCACGAAGCTCCAAGTGAGGGAGGACAGAAGTAAGGAGATAGCTGACGTGGATACGTAGCCGCGTAAGCTTTGCCAAAGCCCTGTATGAAGGAGTGAGGGGGCAGGAGAAGAGATGACATGGAGTCATTAACCAACAGAAAAAAATGAAGCCCCTTCAAAATGGAACCACATTTCTCAACAGTTATGTTTTCATTAGCTAGAAAGAAGAAAGCACAACACCACCAAGCACAGGGAGACTGGCTGCAGCTTTCTAAGAAGTAATTACTCAATTCTTGGTGGCCTGTGAATTAAGGCTTCCTCCTTTGTCTATGGCCAGTAACAGGGGGTCCTGAGGGATGCTTCCCATTAGCACTCACAAGCTGATAACTAAACCCTAGTAATTAACCTTTCTAGGTCATCTCCCTGTGGGGTCCGGTAGGAGACCTGAGCCTTCTGCAGCATTTCCAGGTGTGTCTCTGCTTCCTTCAATTTCTCTTTTAACTCTTCCTTTTCCTCTTTGGTTCTTTCCAGCTCAGCTTTCAGAATCTGGAATTCAGCTTGGCGATAACCCATGTGTTTCTTGCTCCAGTACAAGCCTTCCGCCTCCTGGGTACTGTAGATCACCAATTCATGTTGGACTTTCTTGAATTCAGACTGCCAGTGATTCCTCTCCTGTTCCAGCTCCTCCACCTGCAGTCCAAGAAACAGAAATTCAATGACCCCACAAAAAAACATGCCCAAAACCATTCCTCATATGGTCATCCTGTGATTCCACTATACATATTCCTCTACTTAGGGACCTTTTCAATACCCTAAAATGGGCAGGAAGCCTACTACAGTTACTCTATCTGAAACACCACAGAATAGTTCAAGGGCGTATTTTGTTTAAAGGCCTCAGAACATTAAATAATCAGGGCACCAACATCCCGGTCTCTTGGTTACAATGGTCTCTTATTCCTAGTGGTGAGGTATTACCCTAACCTTTTGCTGGAACAAATTCCTTTCAGCCAAAACACGTTCCAATTTTTCTGTGGTTCTCTTCAATTCTTCCAGCTCTCTCTGGTTCTTCATCTTTGGTGTATTACGACCTTCATTCTCCTCATAGCCTCTTCCTTTCTCCCCAATGGCTGCAGCAGGGATTGCAGCAGAGGCCACAGAATAAGGCACTGGGTTCCAGGATTCAACTGCTTTTCGTCTCTCAGCAAGCTCCTCTCTGTTAAAAGGGATCAGCTGAATGGGAGCTCCTGAATCTCTAACACCTTTGGCAACACCAACAACAGCTACAAAAGGTCCCTTGTTCACTTCCTCTTTGTTTATGCTTGTGCTACTTCTGTTAGATTCTTCTGCCACCAATCTTGGCATCTGATCTTCTAATTCTTCAGGAAGTAGGGACCCCTGGCGTTGGTCTTTGGTCCCTGGATACAGAATTGAAACCTCCCTATTCTGACCTGTATTCTTGCTTGCTTCTGGATATTCTGGGAAAAGGTATGGTGGTGTACTTCTCTCAGAACTCGATTTATCATGGCTGTTCTCCCCTTCTGGGTAGGCAACAGGTGCCTCTACCCTCCTGTAAGGAGCAGGCATGGAATAATCTAGAGAAGGTGTTGTCATCTCATTCTGGAGCCTTCTTCGTTTCTCTACTGGTTCTTCACCTAGGATCCATTTGTACTTACTGCAAGGAGAGGAAATTAAATTGTAAGCTGTCACAGTACAAGTTAAGTATTTTCTGATCCTATGGAGCCCCAACTCAAACTTCCCATATTCAGACCGGCTCTAGATGTTACCCACAGACAAGTTCAGGTTAGGGATACAACTTTACCCACAAGCCTCAACCCTTTCACCAGTGCAATTGGTACTAAGGGAGAGGTGAAGTTGAAAGATGTGAATGGGCAGCATCTGGGTATAATAGGACTAGGTTGACCTTGGTAAGAGTTCTAAAAATAAGATTGCGACCAGCCTGACTTAGAAGTATCCTAAAGATGCAAGTCTAGAAGGAAGACAAAAAACACATACCCCAAATCCCCTAACACAAGAATGGAATAAAAAGGCCATAAAAAGCCTAGAGGAGTATGCAGAGAACAGTGCCAACTCATTAATTTTACAGCGTCACAAATGCCTTCCAGTATCAAATACTTATGTACATTTTTTTTTTATATTGCAGCAGAACCACACAATTCTTTCACCAGCCCACTGGATTGTGGCTAATGCCCCCAGTTCACTTGTAAAAGTTAATTGAATCACAGGGGCCTATTCAGAAACAAAGAAAGTGAATCAGCCAATTCAAGTCATTTCCCCCTTGTAACAAAGAATTCCCGTGCTCAAGCACAAGCAGACACTCCCTGAGTTCTGCAGGAAAGCCCATGATGATGGCCTTAAGTCACCTTCCATTTCTGGCTGCTGTATGCACTAGGGGTTGAAGAACTAATGAAACAACTGGCACCAGAGAAATCCATTGGCAATTTTTAATCGTGCAGCAGGGTGGGAACCCCATTTTTATCCTTACAACTATTCTGCCCTCTCTCTGGATAACCAAGACATTTCAAGATAAAATCAACTTTCAAATTTTCAATGAGAAAGCATCAGACATATGATTTGCCACCTCATACTACCTCAAGGCTGCCCATATTTCCCTGTATTTTCTGAGAACACCTGTAAGACAAACCAAACTGTAGCTTCTTATAATGCCCATATGTTCTTCAGAAATACAACTGATCTGCCATCTTAACAGATCTTGTCGTGTTAGCCTTAGGTAAAAGCAAAAGGACTTAGGACCTATGTAAGAACAACTGTATCCATCTTTGAAGATGTATAAGGACTACTAGTGATGGCCCATTCAGCTGTGTTACTGAAGAAGACAGCAAACAATCGGTTGGCAGGTATAAAGGAAAAGTATATAATACTAAATAGCAACAACCAAGCCTTGTGAAAAGCAATTACAGTCATATTATTTGCCTTCTCTTCGTTTTCCCACCTCTAAGGGTTCTGTCCTTAACTATCTTCTCTTCTGACCCTGTGTTTCTTCTCCTTCATAATCTTATACAACCTCTTGGCTATAACCTCTGGGCAACAACTCCCATATTCTCCCAAACCCTGACCCCCAGTACTGAATTTCCAACTGCCTGTCACATATTTCTTCCTGGAGTCCCACTGATATCTCAAACTCAGTATGTATAAAACCAACCTTTCATTTTTCACCTTCAAACCTGCTCCTTTTCCCTATGTTTCCTATTTGTGTTACAACAGCACCAAACTGTCAGTAATATTTATACAGTAGTTTTATATATTATCAATACTCAAGTTCAGGCTCCCTCTACCTTTCCTGGACTACTGCAATGGCTTCCTCCTATCTCCAGTCTCCCCTTCTCTTACCTCCAGATCACTGTCCCAAGCTAATCTTCCTAAAGCATTGCTCTGATCATGCTACTCCTCTATTCAAAATCTTTATTTATTGCTCCCCACAACATAAAAGCTTAAATGTCTTAGCTCAGTATTGAAGCTTTTCCATGCCCAAACATAGTAAACATTTACTGAGCACTTACTCTGTACCAGATCATGTAAGAAGTGCTTAACATGTATTGCCTCATCTAATTCTTCCAATAAACATAGGGATTATTATCTCCATTGTTTTAAGGGGATGCTCAGGAAGAAGTAAAGTAACTTTCCCAAGATGGCTAGTAAGTATCAGAGCTGGGACATAATTTGGCCCTAGCTTTATCTCTCATTACTCCCTTCACAAACATCAGTCAAACTGGATGCCCTGTAATTCCTCATGCTGCTCCTTTTGACTGGAGTGCCCTTCTTCTACCCAACACTGCATGTGTAAATCCATCTCAAATGCTACTTCCGAATTCCTATAGCACTTCAAACACTCTTATTAAAATGCATCACTTACTACTGTGTGTGTGTGTGTGTCTCCTAGTATAAGTTCCTACACAGAAGGGAGCTTAATTAACCATGCTAGATGGGGAGGAGGGAACAAAACTTTCACATAAGAGGCAACCAAAAAAAGAACTATTATGTGAATGAGGGAAAATAACTAGATTTTACTTATTGGTGCTATACTTCTCCAGAAAGTCTGGCAAGTCCTTTTAGGAATCAATTCTCATACCAGACTTGTATTCACTCATTGAGTAGAGATTAATTATGGGTTTTATATACTAGAAATTCTCCAACTACACAGTTCCCTCTTATTTCCTTTCTGCTCTTTGTCATATTCCTCCATTGTCTGTCAATTTATGGTGCATTTTTGGTTTTCTCCTTTAAGTATTTTACATTTTCTGACATACACCATGTTTCTGCTCCTTCAAAATGCTTTCTGAGAGGCTTCTATAATTAACCACTATCAGTTTTTGTATTCTTTCATTAACCAAGACAGAGAATGATATATTCAAATTAATATATTTCATTTTTTACTCACTCATTTCATAAATGTTTCCTACTATGTTTAAGGAATGGGCAAGAATAAGGACCAAAAATCACAGCCCGTAATACTGTATATATACTCCTTCCAGATGATGTATTTTTCAACATCTTTACTGGGACAGAAATATATAAATTCATTTAAGGTGTACAATTCAACAATTTTAGTATTCTCACAGAGTTGTGTAACCATCACCACAATCTAAGTTGTGAAAATATGCACCACCCCGCAAGAAACCTCCTACACATCAGCAGTTACTCCCCATACCCCCACTGGGCCACTACTCTACTTTCTGTCTCTGTAGATTTGCCTATTCTAGGCATTTAATATAAATGGAATAATACAACATATGGTCTTTTTAAAACTTGCTTCTTTCACCTAAATGGAATAAAACATATGGTCTTTTTTAACTTGCTTCTTTCATTTAACATAATGTTTTCAAGTTTCATCCATGTTGCAGCACATAATCAGTATTTCATTCCTTTTCCTAGCTAAATAATAGTCCATTGTATGAATAGGCCACATTTTATATCCATTCATCACTTGATGGTTATTTAAATTGCATCCACTTTTTGGCTACCATGAATGATGCTGCTATTAAAACATTAATATACAAGTTTTTGTAAAGATACATGTTTTCAGTTTTCTTGGGTAAAAACTTAAGGGTGGCATTACTGAGTCATACAGCATTCTGTTTAACATTTTGTGAAACTACTGGAATGTCTTCCAAAGCAGCTGCAACATTTTGCATTTATACCAGCAAGTGATCCTCCCACCTCAGTCTTCCAAGTAGCTGGAAGTACAGACATACACGCCCAGCTAATTTTTGTATTTTCTGTAGAGACATGGTCTTCCTATGTTGCCCAGGCTGCTCTTGAGCTGCTAGGCTCAAATGATTCTCCCACCTCGGCCTCCCAAAGTGCTGGGATTACAGGCATGAGCCACCATGCCCAGTCTCTTTCTTCAACTGCAATATAAGCATCTAAAAATATAATTTTCCCTCTGAGTATTTCTTTAGCTTCAACCCATACTTTTCATATATTTTGTTTTAATTTTCATCTTTCCAATATATTTTTACATTTTCAATGTGATTTTTTTCTTTTACCCATTTGTCATTTTGGAAATTAAGACATGTGTCATTTAATTTCCATATATTTGTGCATTTTCCAAATTTCCTTAGGTTGTTGATTTCTAATTTAATTATATTGTGATTGGAGAACATCCTTTGTATGATTATCAATCCTTTTAAAAGATTCACTGAGGTCTGTTTTACAACCTAACATACGGTCTGTCTATCCTGGAGAATATTTCATGTGCATTTGAGAAGAATACATACTATGTTGTTGTTGGGTGAAGTTTTCTGTATATATGTCAGGTCTGGTTGGTTCAGAATGTTCTTCAAGTCTTCTATTTTCTTGTTGATCTTCTTCCTAGTTGTATCCATTATCGAAAGTAGGGCATTAAAGTCTCCAACTATTATTGTTAAATTGTCTATTTCTCTCTACATTTTTGCTTTGTGTATTTCTGGGGCTGTGTAGTTAGGTCCATATGTGAGTGTAGTTACTACATCTTCCTGATGGACTTTATCATCAATGAAATGTCCCTCTTTATACCCATTAACATTTTTTATTCAAAAGTCTATTTTGTCTGATATTAGTATAACCAGGTTTGCATGTTGAATCTTTTCTATCCTTTTACTTTCAACCTATCTGTATCTTTGCATCTAAAGTGTGTTTCCTGTAAATAGTATATTTGCATTTTTAAAAATATATAATCTGAGGCTGGGCGTGGTGGCTCATGTCTGTAATCCCAGGACTTTGGGAGGCCGAGGCAGGCGGATCACAGGGTCAGGAGATCGAGACCACGGTGAAAACCCGTCTCTACTAAAAATAAAAAAAATTAGCCAGGCATGGTGGCAGGCGCCTGTAGTCCCAGCTACTCAGGAGGCTGAGGCAGGAGAATGGTGTGAACCTGGGAGGCAGAGCTTGCAGTGAGCCGAGATCATGCCACTGCACTCCAGCCTGGGTGACAGAGCAAGACTCTGTCTCAAAAAAAAAAAAAAAAAAATATATATATATATATATACACACACACACACACACACACACACACACACACACACATATATATAATCTGATATCTGTCTTTTGATTGGATTGCTTAATCCAGTCACATTTTATGTTACTGATAAGGCAGAATTTACATCTGCTATTTAGTTTTTAAATTTTCTACAGGTGTCATGCCTTCTTTGTTCCTTTGTCCCACCTTTACTGTTCCTCTTTTTACGTCATATATCTTCTAGTATAACATTCACGAATCTAATAATACATTGTTATAATTATTACTTTATGCAATGTTACATCTTCCCAGGAAACCAAGAGAAGAAAGTAGAGCAAGTACATATTTAGAGTTTGTTTCATTAACCTTTTTATTTTCAATTTTTTACTATCTGGCATCATTTCCTTACTCCAATGTAACTTTATTCCCATCCACCTCCTTTATGCTGTTCTTGTCAAATATTTTACATGTGTATATGTTATAAGCACAATGATAAATCAATATATATATGCAATTATATACATATATATTGCTTTGCTATTATTTAAATCGGTTAAGAATAGAAAGAGGAAGAAATATGCTATTGTATTGTGCTTTATAATTAACTACACAATTACTTTTACAAGCACTCTTTGCTTTTTCATGTGAATTCAGATTACTGTCTGATATTGCTTGCTTTCATCCTAAAAAACTCTCTCTAGTATTTCTTGTAAGGCAGGTCTGCTGGCAACAAATTCCTTCGGCTTTTGTTTATCTAGCAATGTATTTAGTTCACCTTTATTTCCTAAAGATAATTTTATTGTATTTCAGATACTTGGTTGACAGTCTTTCATTCAGTACTTTGAATATGTCATCACGCTGCCTTCTTGTTCCCATTTTTTTCTCACGAGAAGTCATCAACTTTAATCTTCTTGGGGTTCTCTTCTACATGATGAATCATTTTCTCTTTGCTTTTGGCTTTCAATATTTGCACTATGATGTGTCTGGCTATGAATCTCTGTATTTATCCTATTTTGAGTTTGCTGAGCTTCTTAGATGTATACATTAATGTTTTTCATCAACTTTGGGAAGTTTTTAGCCATGATTTCTTGAAATATTTTTTCTACTTCATTTTCTATTCTTCTTGCACTCCTATTATGCATATGTTAGTGCATTTCATGGCGTTCCACATTTCTCTGAAGCTCTGTTCATTTTTCTTTTCCACTGTTCTTCAAATTTCATAATCTATAACGGATCTATCTTCAAGTTTTTTTTTATTCTTTATCCTTCCAACTGTAATGTGCTGTTTAGTCCCTTTTTTTCATATCAGTTATTATATTTTGCACCTTCAGAATTTCCATTTGATTCTTTTTACAAGTTAAACAGTTATTTGTTGGTGAGAGAGTCCACTATGCTCATTTCTCCATTCTGGAAGTTGTTTCCCCAGATCATATTTTTAAATGTTAATACTGGCCCCTGAATCAATCTTATTCATTTGCAAAATTGTTCTTCTATTTCTACCCCTTGTTTGTTATTTCAAGTATTCCTTTAGACACATTAGAATGTCTCTACTTCTCTCCCTCCACCATTACAGTGCAATTCAGAATTTCTTGTTAACCTTTAAAAATATGAACTAATTAGCCTTTGACATATAGCTTACTCAAATCTAAATATCTAAATAAATTACACTCACTAATTCTTCCCTTCATTCAAATGCTTACGGTTACTTTAGATTTTTTTTTTTTTTTTTTTTTTTGGAGACAGGGTCTTGCTCTGTTGCCCAGACTGGAGTGCAGTGGCACAATCACAGCTGGCTCACTGCAGCCTACGCTCAAGTGATTCTCCCACCTCAGCCTCCAGAGTAGCTGGGACCACAGGCACACGTCACCACACCCAGCTATGTTTTTTATTATTTGTAGAGAAGAGATCTCACTGTGTTGCCCAGGCTGGTCTCAAACTCCTGGGCTCAAGCAACCCTCCTGTCTTGGCCTCCCAAGTGCTGGTATAAGAGGTGTGAGCTACTGCGCCCGGCCACTTTAAATCTTATTTTGTATCACCCATAAGAGAACTATATGTATTTGGCCGGGCGCAGTGGCTCATGCCTGTAATCCCAGCACTTTGGGAGGCCAAGGCGGGCACATCACAAGGTCAGGAGTTTGAGACCAGCCTGACCAACATGGTGAAACTCCGTCTCTTCTAAAAATACAAAAATTAGCCAGGCGTGGTGGCACGCACCTGTAATCCCAGCTACTCAGGAGGCTTAGGCAGGAGAATTGCTCGAACCCAGGAGGCGGAGGTTGCAGTGAGCCAAGATTGCACCACTGCACTCCAGCCTGGGCGACAGAGCGAGACTGTCAAAAAAAAAAAAAAGAAAGAAAGAAAACTTATGCATTTTATATGTAAATATTGGGGATTCCTTACATATCAAACTTTGACCTTATCACTACCCTAGAACAGGGCCTTTCATAAAGTAGGCACTCAAATACAGTCGTGCATTACTTATTGATGGGCATACGCTCTGAGAAATCCATTGTTAGACAATTTCCTCATTGTGCAAACATCATAGTCCTTACACAAACCCAGATGGCATAGCCTACTACACACCTAGGCAATCGCCTATTGCTCCTAGGCTATAAACCTGCGACTGTAGTGAATACTATAGGCAATGTAACAAAATGGTATTTGCATATCAAATATATCTAAATATACAAAAGGTACAGTAAAAATACAGTATTGAAAGTTTATGGGATAACTGTTGTGTATGTGACATCTTGTTATTGAACAAGATGTCATTATGTGGCATGATTATACATGTAGAATGAACGAATAGAAAGGGATTATTTCCTTTAACAGAAATAAGCTGTCTTCCCCTAAAAGGTTATACCTGCTTACATACTGGTGGAACCTATTCTTTTTTTTTTTTTTTTTTTTTTTTTTTGAGACAGAGTCTCGCTCTGTCACCCAGGCTGGAGTGCAGTGGCCGGATCTCAGCTCACTGCAAGCTCCGCCTCCTGGGTTTACGCCATTCTCCTGCCTCAGCCTCCCGAGTAGCTGGGACTACAGGCGTCCGCCACCTCGCCCAGCTAGTTTTTTGTATTGTTTTAGTAAAGACAGGGTTTCACCGTGTTAGCCAGAATGGTCTCAATCTCCTGACCTCGTGATCCGCCCGTCTCGACCTCCCAAAGTGCTGGGATTACAGGCTTGAGCCACCGCGCCCGGCCTGGTGGAACCTATTCTTTATTGCAGGTCCTCTCCTTCCCTTGCTAGATTTGTGGGACTCACAAAGCTGTTTCCAGTGACACCTGTGGAGCTCCTGCTAAACTACCCCACTAGAACTTAAATGTGTTTTCTTGGATACTGTAGGCTTTATTTTATCTAGAGTTAGTAAGCTGAACTACATGACCCAAGGACCCTTATCAGCTTCCTATGCTGATAATAACAGAAGACCTTTGTAACTCTTGATTAAACCTTAATGTTTTATCAGAAATCCTATATATTTTACTAGACTCTTAACTCCATTTTCTCCCATAAAAAGGTAGTCTCAGCCCAATCAATGTGATTCCCTCAAAAAGGGTAACTTGAAATGACACAATCATCATTTACTGATCTTATGTAACATATTTGACATTAGCAACAGCAACTATCACATACCTCTTATGTATCTCTTTCTCTTAAAATAATTTTATTCTCAATAAATTAAAATTACACATGAATGGTCAATGTACTTTACCTGTCCTCTACAGCCAAAACCTCACTCTCGATATAGCAATCTATAAAGACTCATATAAAAATTCCAACAGAGACTGATGAAGTATGCCACCCAATGGAAGTTCTATTGTACTGCATTCATAAAATAAGTATATAAATTAGCATTTGTAATCCCCTTGAGGTTACCAAAAACCACTACAGAGTTACAAAAGAAACACTGGAAAAAAAGGAAAAGTGGTCACAGTAGGGAAAGGATAGTCTTCAAAAGCAAAGACACCTGACACTGCAGCAGCAATGGTGACATATGAGCATCTCCAGGAGCCCAGGGTAAAAAGGTAACAATGTGCTTCAAAAACACTTAGTATTTACAGTACACCCCTCCCAACCTAAAATGGGAGTTGGAAAAGTATGCATAGAAACGGTATAATTAGGCTCAAGCTCCTGAGACTAAGGTTGGATTCTATTTCTTATTCCATTGCTACAAAATTCAATCTTAGAAACTGCTTCTTAAATATGACTCAGATTCAACCATTACTTATTGAGTACCTACTATATTCCAAGGCACTGTTCTATTGTGCATTTTTTTTTTTAAGAGATGAGATTTCGCTGTGTTGTCCAGGCTTGTCTCGAACTCAGAAACACAGAGAAAAAGAAACCACCAACCAGGAGTCACTTTATCCTATTATGTATTCCACTGACTATTCTACAATATGTTAAGAAGATATCCAAACTGAAAATAGTCACTAAAAAGTTCACATCCCAACTGGGCATGGTGGCTCACTCCTGTAATCCTGGCACTTTGGGAGGCTGAGGTGGGTGGATCACCTGAGGTCGGGAGTTCAAGACCAGCCTGACCAACATGGAGAAACCCCGTCTCTACTAAAAATACAAAATTAGCCAGGCATGGTGGCGCATGCCTGTAATCCTAGCTACTCGGGAGGCTGAAGCAGGAGAATCGCTTGAACCCGGGAGGGGGAGGTTGTGGTGAGCCAATATTGTGCCATTGCACTCCAGCCTGGGCAACAAGAGTGAAACTCCGTCTCAAAAAAAAAAAAAAAAAAATTAACATCCCACTATATAATAGTCACATTACTGATGAATATAGACATTTCTACTATTAGAGAGCAACCCTGTCCCTGCCTTATATGGCTTGGCCCTATAAGAGTGAGAAGCAGAATAGAGAGGAGAAAGCAAAGAGTCATAATTAGGAGTACTAAGTTCAGTCCCATGGCAGTAAACGGGCAGTCACATCCTTCAATGCTTTAAATACTCCTGATATGTAAGAAAAAGGACAGTTATGCTCCTTCTTGTTATGAAAACACAAAATAACACTGATGAGGTGCTAGAAGGTGAACAAGTAAAGTCCAATGCTAAACTTATACTAATAATTTATTATAGGAAACAAGAAATGATAAAGCTTACCTAATGGCACAAATATATAATAGTTATTTTTATATGTGGCCAACATGTGCTAGGCCTATGAGGCCCCAGAGAACTTCAATATCCATACACTGAAGAAAAGGAACAATGCTTATCGAAATAACATTACCTTATTTGTGTAGTATTTTACACTTTTCAAATTTTGCCTATTATTTCACTTGCACAATTCCCAATATAATGTGAATACATGATACATAAAAAGAGCATCAGCAAATGATCACCTCAAAATTACAGACCTGATACAGCAGTTATAATACTGAAAAACTGGAGGTACATGCAACACACAATTCTATCAACTTAAAATTGTGTTTCTACTTCTGAATTCCATGCTAGGCCTTAGAAAAAATAGAAACAAGGTAAAACATACCAACTTACTCTACAGGAAAACAGACCCTAAAGCTTACTATTGACAAGAGATCATGCTTTTTAGTCACCTGGAAAACTGAAAAACACTGGAATCCAGAGGCTTAAGTTGAAGAGAAGGTGATCTGCTTTCTTCTCCACCAGATGGAAGCACACTAGGGCTATGAATTCCCTCATATCCAATTGTCTTGTTATGCAATCCAGCCATTTCTTGAATAGTAAGGATCTTCGGTGGATTACTGAATACCTAGAAAAGACAGAAATGATTTGTAAAAGTCTCAAATTCAAACCAAATGTCAAAGGATGAGTCAATCCTTTTGATGCTAGGAAAGAATGCTTGGCCAAATAAAAAGAAATCATTTCCTACACAAAACAAACAGTGCACAGTAATGTACACTAGAACACTGAACCCAGGCATACTCAGTTATCAACCTTATCAGTTGGACACCAAACAGACCTCCCCCAACTTACTTACTGGCTCCTAGAATTACCCCATCCCCAATATAAACCCAGGCCCCCAATCACTGTCTAATTCTCTCTTGTGACCCAGTTTAAGGCTGAGTTTTCACTCCTCTGAGATGTGTGATGAGGGTAGGGATGGTGGGAAAATGCACTGCAGCAAGTGTCTGTGCCAGTTTGGGAGAAATACATGCGACAGACTAACATATATTCATAGTATACACACACACACAGACATGCATCTGGATCTTGTGGGAGAGCCAGCTCATGAAAATACTATGAATGATTAAGGTGAGGGAAAATATACGGGAGGTAAACTGAATGAGAACAGGGCAGTCCTAGGAAATCTCCCAATCTCTACATCAGACAATTAAACCAAGGCATTAGGGTATGAAACCTGATTATTCATATGCCTGGGTCTTGGCAGGATATCAGAAGAAGAGTTAGTATTAAATTGCCTCTATCCTCACCAGTCTGACCTACCCTGATTGAGTGGGTGGAAGGTGAATCTAACATGCGACTAGCAGATCTCTCTGGGAAAGAGGGTCAAGAGGGAAATCATGCAGAAAGGCACGGTTGGGAGGGGAAGATATATGGGTGCTATGGTGGCTGTCAGGAAAGGAGTGTCCCTGAAAGGACGGCCAACCTTATTGCACCCTTCAGCGTCCGGAGCTGGGCAACCATGTCCGAGAGACAGTGCTCCTGAAAATTCAAAACAGCAGAGTTTTTATAAAGCCAGCCAGCCTGAAAGCAGGGATCGGGGAGGAGTACAAAGAACCACCCCTTCTTCCCAAGAGGAAGGAGGAAGGGATCACCCCTGAATCCTAGAAGAAAAGAGACAGGAAAAGCAGACACTTAACAGGAGAAGCCTGTATGAGGATGGAACACAACCCTGAATATTCTGTGACATTGAATGTGACATTCATACTGTCCAGATTCAGTACTGAATCCAAATCTGGAAGATAAACGATTTGACTCTTCTATTTTTGGTGATCTAAACATCAGTGACAGCAGAGCAAAGCAAAACCAAAAGATTCAATGAAAAAAGACCACCAAAAGAAATGGTTTGTTATTTCTATGCAGCTTTCAAGATTGCTGCTTCCTTCAACTTATATTCTCTGCTGGGGAAAATGTTGTGTGAGAACGATAAGGGTGTACACTGCCTCTCACCTGGTGGTTCTCATTTTCCATAGGCATCTTCTTCTTCTCCTCAACAGTTTGTTCTCTAGGAGAAGACAAAAATGCTATTTAATTCACTCATGAAACTTCTCAGTTTGAAATGGACTGCCAATTGTAGATTTAGGTTATAATATTCCTTCCAAATAACAAATACTGTGAGCCTCATTGAGTAACTGAGGGTGCCTTTCTGAGCTAGGTTACCGAAGTGAGATTTTAAGTACCCCACCAGAGAGAGAGAGAGAGAGAGAGAAAGAGAGGAGAAAGACTAAATACAATCACTAGTTGAGACATTCAAGAGATGATTAGAAGGAATAAAGAACTGGGAGAGCCGAGAGGTGAAGAGGGAAATTATTTAAGAACCAAAAAAAATTCTCTCTTCTCAAAACTCCCCTGTCCTATAAGGAAGTGTCAGGCTACTCTACCCTATGATAGAGAACACCATCTCATGTATACTCAACTGTTTCTTAGCTTTGCTCAAGCACAGGTCTTCGTCACTGAGTTCGTGTTCCTCTGGAACAGAGCATCTCCTGCAGTATAGAGAAGAAATCATGCTTTGGAAAAAAACTGGGTCCTTCACTTTTACCTTTTAATTTCCTTACAACTATGCAGGTTAACAACTCTCTAACATTATAGAGTTCAGATCCCATTCAAATTGTAAAACCTTGTTATATGTAAAGCATGAGAAAGAGAATTTTAGGAGTAAAAACTGAAAGGAGTACTAGAAAATACATTCAGTGGTCAAAAGTAATCCTAGAAACAAACAAAATTTAACAATAATTGGCAGCTATATTATACCCAGTTTATAAAAGGGCAAAGTGGCCTGCAAGGTTATGTCTCCTGTACTAAAAGATAAAGTATTCACAAATGAGACTTCTAAGTACTCAGTTCCATATTCTAATTACACAATCTCATTTACTCTCATGGAAAGATACTTATGCATATCTAGAGACTATGAGGAAATGTTTGTATTTATAGACCTAATCTTTGTTCATTCAACTTCTTCAATTTTAGACATTTTCCCCTAAAACACATACCCATTTTAGAACCTTTCTATCAGTATTTATCCTGCAAGAAGAATTTTAAGAAAGTCACAGCTGAATTGAAGCACACTGACTTATTATTATGAACCTATATGACTACTGAGTCAAATTTTTAAAAACTTTTAAATTAAAGTTAATGCCCACAGATATGCCAGACGCTATTTAGATGTTGGATGTTGCAAGGAACATATGGTATATTAGGAAGCCAAACACACAAACAACACTGAATATACAACAGGTACAGGTACTACTGTAGAACACTGATTCCAAATACGAAGCATATAAAGAACATCATCGACTTGACCTGGAATGTAAAGTCCTTGGTCTCAAAGAGTTTACAACCTCTTGAAGAGCCAAAGCTCTTCAAAGATACATATGTGAAAAACATCCAAAAAGTACAAAACAATATGTGAACAAACGTCAAGAATCAAATACCAGAGGAAAGCAGAGTAAAATAACTGTAAACTATGGTCAACAGGAAAAGCATCACACAAAACACTTCCTCCCCAGATGGATGTGATTAGGATAGACAAATGGAATGCGGAAAGTCATTGCAAGCAAGAGGAATGACACTATCAAAGTCACGGACATGAGAGTAAGCATGGCATGTGTAGGGAATAGTGAAGCCACAGGCCTGGCTCAAGTACAAAGTTTCTGTTAAGATACCACAAAATGTAAGGCTAGATAGGTAAGGTGGGGTCAGTTAGAACAGGGCCTTGAATGCCAGGCTGAAGGGTGTGAACCTGAGATGAAAAATGTTTTAGACTATAGAGATAAATCAGTAGTTACCTCGAGCATAAGATTGAGTCCTGGAACCTTACCTGTACTTTGGATGGGAATTATAATAACAAAACCATCTTGCAGGTAACATGGATGGATCAATCTTGCCAGGAAGCTTCCTCCATTTAAGACACTCATCACACTGAACCCATGTCTGGTCAGGAACCCTCCTGAATGAAGGAAAATGGAAGGGTGACTGTGTACATCTTAGCTCTGTGCTTTGTCTTAAATTAGAAAGGTGCAGTCTAAAAGAGAAAGAACCTACTTTCATATATGAAATGTGTTGGGAATGTTATCATCTCAGTGCCCAAATGTATATATTTTTAACTTCACAGATAAAATGATAGAACTATAGCAAATATGGATATGAAAAATAGTAACAAGTATTAACATGGTGAGCTACTTTTATGGACGTCAATAATATTTATCCCGTAACCAAAAACCACTTGTACCTCAAAAGCTATTGCAACAAAATTTTTTAAATAATTTTTATCCTGGTAGCACTTGTTCCAAGCAAACAATAGGATAATTTTAACTCTAAAATTTATTAACTTGGAAAAATTCTGTTTATTACTATATTACCAAGAAATAAAACACATAGAATCATTTTGTTTGCTTTTGTCCAATCACGTAACAGGCTTAAAATGCATTTATGAGAGTCATGGAAGCATTGCCATTAAAACATCTCCCCCATTTCCCTACAGAGACTCCTTATTCCTTTTTGTTTCCCTCTCAAGAAAAACCCTTTGCTTATAATACTTCAATCAAAATTTTACAAGGTTGATATTCCCAAAGTTAATGTTAAAAAGTAATATAAATTTGATTAAATTTCATAACTACAAATGGTGGCTCCAGACAACAATGGGGCTAAATTAAGATAAAACTCTTCCAGAGTTCAACTCTTAAAATGCATACCCACTCCCATTCCCCTCAGTTACCTACACTTTAGAGTGAATTTGTTTCTCTGAGAAAGAAAGTGGCCCTTATAATGACAGAAGTACTCAGTACCTAAGGTATAAAAGACAGGCTAGAGTGAGAACAAAGAATGCTGGAGAAAAGACACACAAAGCAAGAAGAGGGACACCTCAGCCAATTTCACAAACATGTAATTTAGCCCAGGATGAAATTTATGCATGTTATATTTACACTGCTCTCATACTAGATATTTCAACAGACTGGTGCGGTTCTTTTACGTCTTAGTTCAATAATTTTCTTAACATCTTAAATTGTGCTTTTTACTTTTCTTGTTGTTGTTGTTGTTTCCTTTTAGACAGGGTCTCACTCTGTCTCCCAGGCTAGAGTGCTGTGGCACAATTTCAGTTCACTACAACCTCTGCCTCCTGGGCTCAAGCAATCCTCCCACCTCAGCCTCCCAGGTAGCTGTGGGACTACAGGCATGCGCCACCACACCCAGCTAATGTTTGTACTTTTGGTAGAGATGGGGTTTCAACATGTTGCCCAGGCTGGTCTTGAACTCCTGAGATCAAGCAATCCACCTGCCTCGGCCTCCCAAAGTGCTGGGATTACAGGTGTGAGCCACCGTGCCCGGCTTTAAAATGTGCTTTTTTCTAAATATAAAAGTAATATAAGCTCAATATTAAAAGCTAGAAAATAGAGAAATATATACAGAAAATAAAAGGCACTCATAATTCTACCACTGAAATACAATGCCCTCTTTTTTTTAAAAACCCTGTTTGAACAAAGAAAGTTTGTGCACATTTTTGGATCTACAGCTTCCTATTTTCTAGCTCCAGGCTGTTCCAGCCTTGCAACCTCTAAGCTGTACGCTCAGGCCTGACCTCTGGTGTCTATGTATTTCTAGACAGCCACTGTCTTAGAGCCAGAGTCAGTAAAAAGCATCTTCAGCAGTAGTGGGAGGGGAGAAGAAAGATGATATTAGCTTTGGTTCTACATGCATATGCACAGGAGAGTCTCTTGCAGGGTGCCAGTATTACTCTCTCGGGGATAGGCACGCTTAGAGGTAGCAACCGTCTGTTTCAGGTTCCATGCAGATCATGGTAGATCCTTCAATCCAGGCAGATAGGAAAGGCTTTTAGTCCATGCTTACAGGAAATAGGTAGCTGAGGCGGCTGTACTACATCCCCCTCATTGCATCCCTCCAGAAGAAAGCAGCAGTTAAGAACTTAGGTTTGGGGGACCTGATTTCGAACCTATATTCAAACCTTAGGTCTACCACTTGCTGCTTGCCTAACCTAAAGCAAGTTACTAAAGTTCTTGGTGTATCAGTCTCTACATCTATAAAGAAGTAACAATAATATCTAACAGATAGGGTTGTTGTGATGATTAAATAAATCACTGCATGTGAAGAACTTAGAACAGTGCCTGACATATAAGTAAGTGTTCAATAATTACCATTATTACAGTTCTGCTTCCAGCACACACACTCTCTAGCAGTATGTGAACATCGGTTTCACTGCATTAATCACTGCTAATTTGAAAGGCAAAAAATGGCATCTCATCTTAGTTTGTACTT
The DNA here is from genome assembly GCF_003255815.1 of Theropithecus gelada. NCBI lineage: Eukaryota > Metazoa > Chordata > Mammalia > Primates > Cercopithecidae > Theropithecus > Theropithecus gelada. The sequence goes on from NC_037689.1 coordinate 104,967,854, forward strand.
CTTTGAAAACTATGGAGGATGGCCATGAGCTGACAACCATCTGATCTTTGACAAACCTGACAAAAACAAGAAATGGAGAAAGGATTCCCTATTTAATAAATGGTGCTGGGAAAACTGGCTAGCCCTATGTAGAAAGCTGAAACTGGATCCCTTCCTTACACCTTACACAAAAATCAATTCAAGATGGATTAAAGACTTAAATGTTAGACCTAAAACCATAAAAACCTTAGAAGAAAACCTAGGCGATACCATTCAGGACATAGGCATGGGCAAGGATTTCATGTCTAAAATACCAAAAGCAATCGCAACAAAAGTCAAAATTGACAAATGGGATCTAACTAAACTAAACAGCTTCTGCACAGCAAAAGAAACTACCATCAGAGTGAACAGGCAACCTACAGAATGGGAGAACATTTTTGTAATCTACTCATCTGACAAAGGGCTAATATCTAGAATCTACAAAGAACTCAAACAAATTTACAAGACAAAAACAACCCCATCAAAAAATGGGCAAAGGATATGAACAGACACTTCGCAAAAGAAGACATTTATGCAGCCAACAGACACATGAAAAAATGCTCATCATCACTGGCCATCAGAGAAATGTAAATCAAAACCACAATGAGATACCATCTCATACCAGTTAGAATGGCAATCATTAAAAAGTCAGGAAACAACAGGTGCTGGAGAGGTTGTGGAAAATAGGAACCCTTTGACACTGTTGGTGGGAGTGTAAACTAGTTCAACCATTGTGGAAGACAGTGTGACAATTCCTCAAGGATCTAGAACTAGAAATACCATTTGACCCAGCCATCCCATTACTGGGTATATACACAAAGGATTATAAATCATGTTGTTATAAAGACACATGCACACGTATGTTTATTGCGGCACTATTCACAATAGCAAAGACTCGGAACCAACTCAAACGTCCATCAATGATAGACTGGATTAAGAAAATGTGACACATATACACCATGGAATACCATGCAGCCATAAAAAAGGATGAGTTCATGTCCTTTGTAGGGACATGGATGAAGCTGGAAACCATCATTCTCAGCAAACTATCACAAGGACAAAAAGCCAAATACCGCATGTTTTCACTCATAGGTGGGAATTGAACAATGAGAACACTTGGACACAGGAAGGGGAACATCACACCAGGGCCTGCTGTGGAGTGGGGGGAGGGGAGAGGGATAGCATTAGGAGATATACCTAATGTAAATGATGAATTAACGGGTGCAGCACACCAACACGGCACATGTACACATATGTAACGAACCTGCACATTGTGCACATGTACCCTAGAACTTAAAGTATAATTTAAAAATAAATAAAATTTTAAAATAAAATTTAAAAACAGAAGAGGGTAATACAGCCATTAGGTTGCATTTGAAATAAAATTTTATATCATACATTTGCCTAATAATTAAAATAACAGGTACCTACTCCAAAAAGAACTTCTACCACTCTAATGTTTGTCTTGATGGTAGTGTAACTGACTGTGTATGTGTTGCTACACATTCGATCCTCTGTATTATGCTCCTTACCTGACTTGTCTTAGAGTCAATAAATTCTACCTTTTCTTTTTTTTTTTTTTTTTTTTGAGACAGAGTCTGGCTCTGTTGCCCAGGCTGGAGTGCGGTGGCCGGATCTCAGCTCACTGCAAGCCCCGCCTCCCGGGTTCACGCCATTCTCCTGCCTCAGCCTCCCAAGTAGCTGGGAGTACAGGTGCCCGCCACCTCGCCCGGCTAATTTTTTTTTGTAATTTTTTAGTAGAGACGGGGTTTCACCATGTTAGTCAGGATGGTCTCGATCTCCTGACCTCGTGATCCGCCCGTCTCGGCCTCCCAAAGTGCTGGGATTACAGGCTTGAGCCACCGCGCCTGGCCCAAATTCTACCTTTTCTTTAACATACTGGGTTCTCTATTTCTACTCTCAAGTACTGGTACAGTCCCAGCAATATTCACTAGGAATTTAAAAAAAAAGGGAAGTTTGCTAACATGTCTGAACACCTACTATATGCCAGTCACTGTGCTAAAAATGTATGTCACCTAAGTTAATATATTCAGACAGGTGAAGTAACTTACTTACCCAAGCTCACTCAACTATTAAAAAGCAGATCCAGATTTTCAACCCAGGAATGTTTGATTTAAATAGCCATAATCTTCTACTATATCACACTACCAGTTTTAAATTGACAGTACTCAACTCTTCACATTTATGATCCAGACCGTAAATGTGTTAAAGCAGAATGAAGAGGTTTAGAGAATGAAGCAATTAGTACCTGTGACTTCCTATTTTTAATCAATTAAACTTCCTGATGTGAAAAGCACCATCTTACTGAGAGGTGAGGCCAGCTGGACTTCCTGGGTCAAGTGGGGACTTAGGGAACTTTCCTGTCTTACAAAAGGATTGTAAAACGTACCAATCAGCGCTCTGTAAGACGCACCAATCAGCAGGATTCTAAAAGTAGCCAATCGTGGGGAGGATTGAAAAAAGGGCACTCTGATAGGACAGAAACGGAACATGGGAGGGAACAATAAAGGAATAAAAGCTGGCCACCCCAGCAAGCAGCGGCAACCCACTCGGGTCCCCTTACAAGCTGTGGCAGCTTTGTCCTTTCGCTGTTCACAATAAACCTTGCTACCACTCACTCTTTGGGTCCGTGCCATCTTTAAGAGCTGTAACACTCACCAGGAAGGTTTGCAGCTTTATTCTTGAAGTGAGTGAGACCACGAATCCACTGGCAGAAACCAACTCCGGACACATTGCCCTTGTTCCTTCCATTTGATCTATGGATATTATCCCTAATACATTCATATTCTATATCTATTACTTACGGTATTGGCCTGGCTACAGCTGAGGTCTCAAAATTATATTGAGATGTTTTTTCCTTCCAGTAAGAATTGAGCTTCTGGGCAAGGGCATTTATTGTTAACCTGAAAGAAAATGCAAGAAGTATGTCAAAGTTTAGCACTTGTTGAACAATTCTTTGATCTTTGAAAAGTTCCCATTTAACAGACGTCAATAATTTAGAGTATCTGGCATACTTTCGAACATCTACACTTTAAGAAACCAAGATGGGAATCCATTGCCTTTGCAAGCTATGTGTCAAGATGACAAAGTCATAACACTGAACAGTCACTTTGGTTGAAAAGGTGAAATGGTCACAAGTGCTAAAAAGTAGAGTTCTACAAATTTTCAGGGCTTGTTGAATCATGGAGTGTGTGGGTAACCTGACATTAGAGACTATGACTGCAGAGACAGGATAGAGCTAAATATTAATAAGTCGATGGGGAGTTATTTGATTGTCAGATGACTACAGGTAGATAATTCAGAACAAGGTAAAAATCAGAGGATCAAATACTGTACCCTATCTATTATAAATCAATCAAATATTAACTCTAGTATGTCTATATAGTCCCTCTTCATCCAAATGCTGATCATAGTAGCATTATGGTGCCCATGAACAAGCACTCCAACATTCTACTACACAGCCATTACTGGAGGCTATATCTGAGTTCCAGCCCTTGGTCTTTCTCTTTTATTTTTCTCCCCAAAGGAACAACAGAAGACTCAGGGTCAACAAAAAATGTAATTTGTAAAAATCAAAACCTGAATTTTACTTTTAAAAACTTCCAACTTTCGAATTGCTAATTCCTATTTAATTCCATAACCTGAGATTACAACTTAATGTAGAGCTATACACAACTGGAAAACTGTACACTTAGAATTCAGAATATTTTAAATATCTTGGCCCCCTGGATCATTCCCCAAGGTTTTTGCAGAGCTCTTCTCTTGTTAAGAGAAACTCTTATCTCCAACCTTACTCATATTAAATTAGATTCTCACTACACAGAAAAGATTAACGTAATCATATATGACCTCCCCTATAAACTCTTACTCCCCTTCAACCTATTAATGTTCCTACTCTATGTCTGTATCCTTCCCTCAAGTCACAGATGAAGAACTATTCCTCATTTCCTCTTAAAAATCTACTTAAAATCTACTTTAAAAAGAAGTAGATTAGATGGGCTTATGGGAAGATGGCAGAATAAGAAGCATGTGGAAGCTGTCTCCTTACATATACAACAACTGCAGTAGCAAAAGCTGCATGATGTAACTATTTTGAAACTCTGGAGTCTATTGGAAAGTTTGCAACTTCCAGGGGAAAGCTTGGATGGTAAATTGTGGTTAATTTTGGTCAATTTCAGTTCTTAGCTCAGTAATAGCTACCCATTCCCCACTCCCAGCCCTATAGAAGCAACCCTGCATGTGTTCTAAGAGCAACTTGTAGGAGCCAGTGTGGGCAAAAAGGACACTGTCCTCCAAATATTGCAAATCTATCCCCTGATCACTGCTTGCTGCTTTTGATCACAGATGTGAAAACAAGAAGCAAGAGACCATTGTTGTTGAACCTCCCCCATTGTTCCAACCCTCTCCTCCTCCAGTTGAAGTGACATCCAGAGGATTCAAAGTCCTGGCATCTTTTTTTCCTCCTCTATTTCTCTATTTTCCCCTTTCGTGAGCCAGACATAAAGACAAGGACATTCAAAAGCAATTCCACATATGGGGAAAATTAGAAAGCCACTGTGAATGCCCAGAAAAAAATGCAAGCTGAAAAAAGAAGTGAAAAGACCTTAAACTTACTTCTCAGGTTATTCCTTGGCACGGAGAAAGCCTACAACAATAACAACAACAACAACAATAACAACAAACAGCAAACCATAGGAAAGGAGAATTTTATTTCCAGAGTTACCACATTATTAGATTCAAATGTTCAGTTTGCAACAAAAAGTTACAAGGCATACAAACAAACAAGACAGGGTGGCCCATTCAAAGGAAAAAAAAGAAATCACCCCTGAAAAAGAACTGATAGATCAACTCGACAAAGATTTTAAAATGGTCTTAAAGATACTCAAAAAACTATATGAAGATGAGCAGAAAGTCAAGAAAACAATGCATAAGCAAAATAAAAAATGAACAAAGAGGTAACAAACCTAAAAAGAAATCCAAAAGAAAGTCTGAAGCTGAAAAGTCTAAAAACTGAAATAAAAAAATCCACTGCAGGAATTCAAAGGCAGATCTGATCAGACAGAAAAAAGAATCAGTGAACTTGAAGATAAAAATTGGAAATTATCAAGTATTAAGAGCAAAAAGAACAAAGATTGAAGAAAAGTGAACAAAAACTAAGGGACCCATAGGACATCATAACTGGTCCAACATATGCATTAGCAGAGTCCCAGAAAGAGAAGAGAGAAAGGAACAGAAAGAATATTTGAATAAATAATTGCCAAAAACTTCCCAAATTTGATGAAAGACACGAATATAAACATCCAACCTTAACTGCAAGTAGGATGAACTCGGAGAGACTCTGACCCAGACACATTGTAATCAAACCATGAAAGTCAAAGACAGAGAATCTTAAAAACACCAAGAGAGAAACAACATATTACATTCAAGGAATCCTTAAAGTTTGTAACTCCACTTTTTATTTTCTATATAATGTAAGAGAATACATTTAAAAGAAAAAAATGGGCCAGGTGCAGTGGCTCATGCCTGTAATCCCAGCTATGTGGGAGGCTGAGGCAGGAGAATAGCGTGAACCAGGAAGGGGAGGTTGCAGTGAGCCAAGATGGCACCATTGCACTCCAGCCCAGGCAACAAGAGCAAAACTACATCTCAAAAAAAAAAAAAAAAGAAAGAAAAGAAAAGATAAAAGTTACAAGTCTGCAAGCCAGTATTATTGTAACTTTGGTTTGTAACTCCACATTTTGTTTTCTACATAATTTAAAAGGCTAATGCATTACAAATTATTTGTTTATGATTTTGGACACACAATGTACAAAGATGTAATTCTGTGATATCAACAACTGAAAGGAATGGTGATGCAGCTGTTAAAGGAGCAGAACTTTTGTAAGGAATTGAAGTTAAGGTGGTATAAATCCAAATTAGAGTGTCATAACTTAAAGATATTAAATGTAATTCCCATGATAACCACAAAGAAAACAGCTATAGAATATACACAAAAGGAAATGAGAAAGGAATTTAAATGTTTCACTATATATAAAAAAAATCACCTAAACACAAAAGATGGCAATGTAGGAAATGAGGGGCAAAGAAAGCTACAACGGACACAGAAAACAAACAACAAAATGACAGAAGTAAGTCTCTCCTCATCAGTAATTATTTTAAATGTAAATGGATTAAATCCAGATTCACAAAGATATGATATAATGAAAAAGAATATAGCAGATGGTATCTGGAAGTGGGGTACTACTATAACAAATACCTAAAAACATGGAAGTGGCTTTAGAATTGGTAATTGGCAGAGGCTGCAACAATTTTGAGAAGTTTGACAGAAAAAACCTACATTGCCTTCAATGTAGTAGAAATATAGATGTTAATACATGCTTTCACTAGTGAGGGCTCAGAAAGAAGTGAAAAGTATGGCAGAGAAAACACAAATTACCTTAGAAAATACCCAAATCATTGTAAACAGACTATTGGTAGAAATATGGATGTTAAAGGCATTGCTAGTGAAGGCTCAGAAGGAAGTGACGAACATGTTATTGCAAAACTTGAGAGAAGATGATCCTTGTTACACAGTGGCAGAAAGTTTAGCAGAACTGTCCTACAGTTATGCGGAAAACACAACTTATAAATGATGAAACTGGAAATTTAGCTGAGGAGATCTTCAGGAAAAGTGTTAAAGGTATGGCCTGATGTCTTCTTGCTGCTTATGTAAAATGCAAGAGGAAAGAGACAAATTGAAGAATGAACTGTTAAACAAAAAGAAACCAGGACTTGATGACTTGGGAAATTCTCAGCCCATTCACATTGCAAAATATGCTAAAATTTAGAGATTCACTGTCAGGAAAATATGCTCTAGAGAAAAAGTTGAGGCTGGGCCTGGACAATCTTTTGTTAATATCTCAGAAAATCAAAAGGTCAGAGCATTCAGTCACACAAAATACTCTTTGAAAAGATAAAGTGAGCGCTTCCAAGATGGCTGAATAGTAACAGCCCCAGTCTACAGCTCCCAGCGAGATTGACGCAGCAGACAGGTGATTTCTGCATTTCCAACTGAGGTAACTGGTTCATCTCATTGGGACTGGTTGGAGAGTGGGTGCAGCCCATGGAGGGAGAGCCAAAGCAGGGTGGTGCATCGCCTCACCGGGAAACACAAGAGGTCGGGGGATTTCCCTTTCCCAGCCAACGGAAGCCGTGAGTGACTGTACCTGGAGGAGCAGTACACTGGTGCCCAAATACTGCACTTTTCCCATGGTCTTTGCAACCGGCAGACCAGGAGAAACCCCCCTGTGACTGGCTTGGTGGGTACCACACCCACAGCGCCTTGCTCGCTGCTAGTGCAGCAGTCTGAAATCGACCTGGAACATGGGACCTTGGCAGGGGGAGGGGCATCACCATTGCTGAGGCTTGAGAAGGCGGTTCTATGTTCACAGTGTACACAAAGCGGCAGGAAGCTCGAACTGGGCGGAGCCCACCACAGCTCAGCAAGGCCTACTGCCTCTCTAGATTCCACCTCTGGGGGCAGGGCATATCTGAACAAAAGGCAGCAGACAGCTTCTGCAGACTTAAAAGTCCCTGCCTGCCAGCTCTGAAGAGAGCAGTGGTTCTTTCAGCACAGTGTTCAAGCTCCGATAACGGACAGACTGCCTCCTCAAGTGAGTCCCTGACCCGCGTGTAGCCTGACTGGGAGACACCTTCCAGTAAGGGCCAACAGACACCTCAAACAGGCGGGTGTCCCTCTGGGACAAAGCTTCCAGAGGAAGGATCAGGCAGCAATATTTGTTGTTCTGCAGCCTCCGCTTGTGATACCCAGGAGAACAGCATCTGGAGTGGACCTCCAGCAAACTCCAACAGACCTACAGCTGAGGGGCCTGTTAGAAGGAAAACTAACAAACAGAAAGGAATAGCATCAACATCAGCAAAAAGGACATCCAAACCAAAACCCCATCCATAGGTCCCCAACATCAAAGACCAAAGGTAGATAAAACCACAATGATGGGGAGAAACCAGAGCAGAAAGGCTGAAAATTCCAAAAACCAGAACACCTCTTCTCCTCCAAAGGAACACAACTCCTTGCCAGCAAGGGAACAAAACTGGATGGAGAATGAGTTTGACGACTTGACAGAAGTAGGCTTTAGAAGGTGGGTAATAATAAACTACTCTGAGCTAAAGGAAAATGTTCTAACCCATCCCAAGGAAGCTAAAAATCTAGAAAAAAGGTTAGACGAATGGCTAATTAGAATAACCAGTGTACAGAAGAGCTTTAATGACCTGATAGAGCTGAAAACCACAGTATGAGAACTTCGTGAAGCATACACAAGCTTCAATAGCCAATTCGATGAAGTGGAAGAAAGGAATCAATGACTGAAGATTAAATTAATGAAATAAAGCAAGAAGACAAGATTACAGAAAAAAGAGTGAAAAGAAATGAACAAAGCCTCTAAAAAATATGGGACTATGTGAAAAGACCAAATCCACATTTGACTGGTGATCCTGAAAGTGACAGGAAAATGGAACCAAGTTAGAAAACACTCTTCAGGATATTATCCAGGAGAACTTCCCCAACCTAGAAAGACAGGCCAACATTCAAATTCAGGAAATACAGAGAACACCACAAAGATACTCCTCGAGAAGAGCAATCCCAAGACACATAATTGTCAGTTTCACCAAGGATTAAATGAAGAAAAAACTGTTAAGGGCAGCCAGAGAGAAAGGGCGGGTTACCCACAAACGGAAGCCCATCAGACTAACAGTGGATCTCTCTGCAGAAACTCTACAACCCAGAATAGAGTAGGGGCCAATATTCAACATTCTTAAAGAAAAGAATTTTAAACCCAGAATTTCATATCCAGCCAAACTAAGCTTCATACGTGAAGGAGAAATAAAATCCTTAACAGATAAGTAAATGCTGAGAGATTACGTCACCACCAGGCCTGCCTTACAAGAGCTCCTGAAGATAGCACTAAACATAGATAGGAACAAATGGTACCAGTCAGTGCAAAAACATGCCAAATTGTACAGACCATCGACACTATGAAGAAACTGCACGAATTAATAGGCGAAATAATCAGCTAGCATCATAATGACAGGATCGAATTCACACATAACAATATTACCCTTAAATATAAATGGGCTAAATGCCCCAATTAAAAGATACAGACTGGCAAACTGGATAAACAGTCAAGACCCATCGGTGTGTTGTATTCAGGAGACCCATATCACACGCAAAGACACACATAGGCACAAAATAAAGGCATGGAGGAAGATCTACCGCAGAAATGGAAAGCAAAAAAAAGCAGGGGTTGCAATTCTACTCTCTGATAAAACAGACTTTAAACAAAGATCAAAAGAGACAAAAAAGGCCATTACATAACGGTAAAGGGATCAATTCAACAAGAAGAGCTAACTATCCTAAATATATATATGTACCCAATATAAGAACACCCAGATTCATAAAGCAAGTTCTTGGAAACCTACAAAGAGACTTAGACTCCCACACAATAATAAAGGGAGACTTTAACACCCCACTGTCAACATTAGACAGATCAATGAGACAGAAAACTAACAAGGATATACAGGACTTGAACTCAGCTCTGGACCAATTAGACCTAATAGACATCTACAGAACTCTCCACCCCAAATCAACAGAATATACATTCTTCTCAGTATCACATAGCACTTATTCTAAAATTGACCACATAATTGGAAGTAAAACACTCATCAAATGTAAAAGAACAGAAATCACAAAAAACTGTCTCTCAGACCACAGTGCAATCAAATTATAACTCAGGATTAATAATCTCACTCAAAATCACACAACTACATGGAAACTGAACAACCTGCTCCTGAATGACTACTGGGTAAATGACGAAATGAAGGCAGAAATAAAGATGGTCTTTGAAGCTAATGAGAACAAAGACACAACATACCAGAATCTCTGGGACACATTTAAAGCTGTGTGTACAGGGAAATTTATAGCACTAAATGCTCACAAGCAAAAGCAGGAGGGATCTAAAATCAACATCCTAACATTACAATTAAAAAAACTAGAGAAGCAAGAGCAAACACATTCAAAAGCTAGCAGAAGACAAGAAATAACTAAGATCAGAGCAGAACTGAAGGAGATAGAGACACAAAAAACCCTTCAAAAATTCAATGAATCCAGGAGCTGATTTTTTGAAAAGATCAACCAAATAGACAGACTGCTAGCAAGATTAATAAAGAAGAAAAGAGAGAAGAATCAAATAGACACAATGAAAAATGATAAAGGGGATATCACCACCAATCCCACAGAAATACAAACTACCATCAGAGAATACTATAAACACTTCTAAGCAAATAAACTATAAAATCTAAAAGAAATGGATAAATTCCTGGACACATACACCCTCCTAAGTGTAAAGCAGGAAGAAATTGAATATCTGACTAGACCAATAACAGGCTCTGAAATTGAGGCAATAATTAATAGCCTACCAACCAAAAAAAGTCCAGGACCAGACGGATTCACAGATGAATTCTACCAGAGCTACAAAGAGGAGATGGCACCATTCCTTCTGAAACTATTCCAATTGATAGAAAAAGAGGGAATCCTCCCTAACTCATTTTATGAGGCCAGCATCATCCTGATACCAAAGTCTGGCAGAGACACAACAAAAAAAGAAAATTTTAGGCCAATATCCCTGATGAACATCAATGCGAAAATCCTCAATAACACTGGCAAACCGAATCCAGCAGCACATCAAAAAGCTTATCCTCTGCGATCAAGTTGGCTTCATCCCTGGGATGCAAGGCTGGTTCAACATATACAAATCAATAAACGTAATCCATCACATAAACAGAACCAATGACAAAAACCACATGATTATCTCAATAGATGCAGAAAAAGCCTTCAATGAAATTCAACAGCCTTTCACACTAAAAACTCTCAATAAACTAGGTATCGATGGAACGTATCTCAACATTATAAGAGCTATTTATGACAAGCCCACAGCCAGTATCATACTGAATGGGAAAACACTGGAAGTATTCCCTTTGAAAACCGGCACAAGACAAGGATGTCCTCTCTCTCCACTCCTATTCAACACAGTACTAGAAGTTCTGGCCAGGGCAATCAGGCAAGAGAAAGCAATAAACCGTATTCAAATAGGAAGAGAGAAAGTCAAATTGTCTCTGTTTGCAGATGACATGACTGTATATTTAGAAAACCCCATCGTCTCAGCCTAAAATCTCCTTAAGCTGATAAGCAACTTCAGCAGTCTCAGGATACGAAATCAATGTGCAAAAGTCACAAGCATTCCTATACACTAATAACAGACAAACAGCCAAATCATGAGTGAACTCCCCTTCACAATTGCTACTAAGAGAATAAAATACCTAGGAATATAACTTACAATGGATGTGAAGGAGCTCTTCAAGGAGAACTACAAACCACTGCTCAAGGAAATAAGAGAGGACAGAAACAAATGGAAAAACATTCCATGCTCATGGATAGGAAGAATCAATATCGTGAAAATGGCCTTAGTGCCCAAAGTAATTTATAGATTCAATGCTATCTCCATCAAGTTACCACTGACTTTCATCACAGAATTGGAAAAACCTACTTTAAACTTCATATGGAACCAAAAAGGAGCCCACATAGCCAAGACAATCCTGGGCAAGAAGAACAAAGCTGGAGGCATCACGCTACCTGACTTCAAACTTTACTACAAGGCTACAGTAACCAAAACAGCATGGTAGTGGTACCAAAACAGATATATAGACTAATGGAACAGAACGGAGGCTTCAGAAATAATGCCACACATCTACCACCATCTGATCTTTAACACACCTGATACACACAAGCAATGGGGAAAATATTCCATATTTAATAAATGGTGTTAGGAAAACTGGCTAGCCATCTACAGAAAACTGAAACTGGACCCCTTCCTTACACCTTATAGAAAAATCACCTCAAGATGGATCAAAAACTTAAATGTAAAACCTAGGACCATAAAAATCCTAAAAGAAAACCTGGGCAATACCATTCAGGACATAGGCATGGGCAAAGACTTCATGTCTAAAACACCAAAAGTAGTGGTAACAAAAGCTAACATTGACAAATGGGATCTAATTAAACTAAAGAGCTTCTGCACAGCAAAAGAAACTACCATCAGAGTGAACAGGCAACCTACAGAATGGGAGAAAATTTTGTAAGCTATCCATCTGACAAAGGGCTAATATCCAGAATCTACAAAGAATTTGAACAAATTTACAAGGAAAAAATCAACAACCCCATCAAAAAATGGGCAAAGGATATGAACAGACACTTCGCAAAAGAAGACATTTATGCAACCAACAGACATATGAAAAAAATGCTCATTATCACTGGTCATTAGAGAAATGCAAATCAAAACCACAATGAGGTACCATCTCACACCAGTTAGAATGGCAATCATTAAAAAGTCAGGAAATAACAGATGCTGGAGAGGTTGTGGAAAATAGGAACCCTTTGACACTGTTGGTGGGAGTGTAAACTAGTTCAACCATTGTGGAAGACAGTGTGACAATTCCTCAAGGATCTAGAACTAGAAATACCATTTGACCCAGCCATCCCATTACTGGGTATATACCCAAAAGATTATAAATCATGCTGCTATAGACACTTGCACACATTATGTTTATTGCGGCACTATTCACAATAGCAAAGACTTAGAACCAACTCAAATGTCCATCAATGATAGACTGGATTAAGAAAATGTGGCACATATACACCATGGAATACTAAGGAGCCATAAAAAAGGATGAGTTCATGTCATTTGCAGGGACATGGATGAAGCTGGAAACCATCATTCTCAGCAAACTATAACAAGATCAGAAAACCAAACACCACATGTTCAGGTGGGAGTTGAACAACAAGAACACACGGACACAGGGAGGGGAACATCACAAACTGGGGCCTGTAGGGGGTGTGGGGTTAGGGCAGGGATAATATTAGGAGAAATACCTAATGTAGGTGATGGGTTGATGGGTGCAGCAAACCACCATGGCACATGTATACCTATGTAGCAAAACTGCACATTCTGCACATGTAACCCAGAATTTAAAGTATAATAATAATAAGAAAGATAAAGCATATGACTCACAGATCTCCACAGCCATCTCAGCTGAAGCCAAAAAACAGATATAGGATTCCCCAGGAAAGACCTGCCCAGAGCCTCTTGTTGGATGACATGAATATACATGACATACATGGGAGACTCACAAGATTCTTAAGAGTGGCATACTAGCATGACAGCTAGCTTGAGGCTGGGCGCGGTAGCTCGCACCTGAAATCCCAGCACTTTGGGAGGCTGAGGCAGGAGTTCAAGACCAGACTGACCAACATGGAGAAACCCCGTCTCTACTAAAAATACAAAATTAACCGGGCGTGGTGGTGCATGCCTGTAATCCCGGCTACTCTGGAGGCTGAGGCAGGACAATCACTTGAACCCAGTACGGGGAGGTTGCAGTGGAGTGCCACTGCACTCCAGCCTGGGCAACAAGAGAAAAACTCCATCTCAAAAACAAATAAACAAAACAAAACAAAAAGCTAGCTTGAATTGAAAGGGATGGAGAGAAGCCTGTTGGACCCTCAAAATTCTAGAGTCAGGAAACAGGCTGATGAAACTACTCAGCTGCAAACACATGCTACTCTTCAGGAAAAAGGAAAGTCAACTTTGAGGGTGGAATCATAAGCCCAGAGAGCAAAGCCTCAAGACTAGAGGATGAAGGCCTTGAAATTTAATGGAATGTGCATGCTAGATTTTTGAAAATGCCTGGGACCTGTGACCCCTTTTTTCCTTTTAGTTTCTCCCCCATTTGAAAAAGAATATATATAATTAGTATCCTATGCTTGTCCCACCACTGTATTTTAACAGCAAAATACAAAAAAAGAAAATACATATCCTCAGATGTAGAGGAGTTTTGCCCGAAGATGTACCATACTCAGAGTATCGCCCTTATGTGATTTAGATAATGAGATTTAAGACTTTTTAGTTGATGACATTTACATGAAATTTTTGACCCTGCATTGATGCTGTAATGGGTGGAGACTTTTGGAAACGTTGGGATGGGGTGAACATATTTTGCATATGAGATGTAAGTGGAATCTGAGAGAACAAAGGGAAAACTGTGATAAACATAATGTTTACACAGCAAGTGGAAATTTAGGTTACTCATCAAGTTGACCTTAAGACAGAAAGAATATCCTGAATTATCCAATGTAATCACAAGGGACCTTAGAAGTAGAAGAGTGCAGCAGAAGAGTCAGAATCAGAGAAGATGTGATGACAAAAGTAAGGTCATCAGAGTGATGCAATATGAGGACTCAACCTGTCACTGCTAGCTTTGAAGGTGAAGGAAGAAGGCCATGGGCAAGAAATGCTGGCAGCCTCTATAAGCTGGAAAAGACAGGAAACTGGATTCTTCCCTAGAGCCTCCAGAAAGGAATGCGGCCCTGCCAATACCTCGATTATAGCCCAGTAAGATCTGTGTAGGACATCTAACCTACAGCACGCTACTACAGTAAATTAGTATTGTTATCAGCCACTAAGTTATGTGGTAATTTGTTATGACAGCATTAGAAGACAATTTCTGTGGTTTATAGACAGAAGTTGAGTATCACTATATTTCCCTCAAAGATGTAAAATACCTCATGGCTCTCCTATGAATTCATTATGTGTAGCTTAGCATGTAATTTAGGAATGATGGTTCTAGGACAGGGGTCAGCAAACTGGAGCCAAATCCAGCCCACTGTCTGTTTTTGTAAACAAAATTATATTAGACATAGCCATGCTGATTCCTTTACTTATTGTCTATGGCTGCTTTCATACTACAGCAAAATTGAGTAGTTGTGACCCCTTCCAGCCCTTTTCAGAAAAAGTTTGCCAACTGCTCCTCTAGGGTATGGCTCTACTCTACCCATTTAACTTGATTTGCCTTCACTCTAGTTATATCCCGTTATCTCTCCTCCCCATATTCTTACCAATTCTGAGTTCCTGTCAGTACCTTAGCTCATGCTACAATTCCATCTTAGAATTCCCTTTCCTCTCTTCCATGTCTTGTAACATGTGAGGCACATCTCAAGTCATACTTTCTACCCAAAACCTTCCCCATCTCCTCTATCAAGGCATTTTCCCCATAACATGCTACTTAGGCTTTGATTGATCAAAGAGCTTTTTTATTGCTCACCAAATTACTTCATATATGTTACAATCTGTTTATACAAATGTCTGTAAGCTCCACAACTGTTAAAAGTGATATTACAGATGATTTATTTGTAGACATTCCAGCAGTATGATGGCTGGTATCTCTTTTATCATTTGCAGGTTTTGATATCTATAATACTCATAGGATGAGTTTGTTATAGCAGACAACCTTCTCTAATCCCTCTCTTAAATTCCTGTTTTTTTAATTTAAATACTTTTTCATTTTATATAAAATAAATTGAATAAAAAAGGGCAAAGGTGCCAGAATTGGCACAAGAGTTATGCAAATTTGTTATTCTCAAAAGACTATACGCAGAATAGTATACTAGTTCTCTGTTTTTAATAAAGTGTGTAGCAGATGTTATGCTAAGTCAGAAATCCTGTGTGTTCAACTGAATAAATCTACTGTCTACAGACTATCTCTATCTGATCCACTGCAATCACCTCATCATACCAAAACTAGACATCAAAAGCCAAAGGTCTAATGCCTGTAAAATTTTAAAGGTAGATTTGGGGGGTTGGTGGCAAAGATGATATAGAAAGATGTTAAATAATTTTTAATATCTAACATTTGAATTTCACAAATCTTAATTATTTAGGTAGTCATCAGCAATTCACTATTCTTTTCATTCAACTGAAACATAAAAACTTGACTCGGATACTTTTGTCAAACTAATGTCATTCCTAAGCTTTCACTCCTAAGAGTCAAGTCCTGGCCAAAGATTTCCATTATGGGCCAGATTTATACTTAAATGACCATTTTACTTAGACTGAGGGCAGGTAGTTGTCATAACCACTGAGTAGCCCAAGTGACCATGAACCAATTACCATGAAATTAATTTTGAGTTGCCATTCAAATAGTTATCTCTCTCAAACAATAAACCTAAAATTCTTGCGGTTCCAGCCAAGTTAAGATACAAGACTTGACTTCATTAGAGTCTGGGCACAAAACAAAAGAGATTTCGGAAATTTCTTTTCTCCCACTCTAAGAAAAATATTTGCTACTGAGACTTCAAGGAAAATGACAGCAAATGTCCTCATGCCTTCTTTCTCCAGACTCCCAGAATACCCCTTATCCTTTTTTTGCGCTTACAGATACTTCCCTCTGCTTAGAATGTCCTTCCTCTACTGTACACCTAGAAAACTTTTCCTTCATGTTTAATCTCAAATATAATCTGCTTTGTGAAGCCTTCCCTAACTCCCTTAAGCATATTTAAAGTTCTCCCTGCTTTGCCCATATCCCCTATTAAACAATTATAAGTATTTAAGTTTCTTATTTGCATACATATTTGTTTATAGGTGTCGAAGAGTCTTATTTTTCGTCCTTAGTACCTGGCACATAGAAACTGTCTCATAATACTTAACGAATAAAACTCATTTCCCTCTCGACATTTTTAAAACAAACTATTCTAACCTGGCTTTAAAAACTCCTTTCTTTCTCTTCTAAAAATATCCCTACTGGTTCAGCCATAATGTCGAGTTCCTTTCAGAATCTTACCTGTTTGCTTGCCCTATTAAATCTAGATGCTTTAAAGAAAGCACGTCTTTCCTGCTGTTCCACCACTTTGCTCTAAATCTGTTCACTGGCTTCAAGAAAAATTTTTGGAACAAATTTCAATCTGCTTTTTTTTACCCAATGTGTTCCATAACTTCAGATCCATTCATCTGTTTCCATTAAGATCAATTCCAAAGCTTTTCATTTCCCCAGAAATCTTTTACCAAATTACTCCTATGCTCTTTGCATAATTTCTAAAGGTAAGGTTTATCTCAACAAGACTCCATATATCATTCAGCAAACTTTAATTTAAAATGAAATCATTTTATCTCTAATCTTGGAAAACAAATTTGAAGTAATTCTCAGTTAACTTATTTAGCAGGTTTTTAGAGATGATTTTAGAGGCTTTGGAGAATAGAATCACATCTGAACAAACTAACGGAAGCACCTCAGGTTGGGAGTGACTCACCGGTACTCCTTGGTATACTCAAAGTCTTGTTTGTTGTAGGCAGGTTTTAGGAAATTGCACTCAATGACTCCAATTACTCCTACACCTTCTCCACGAGTTGGCTTAGAAGAAAATATTAATTTCAACACTTACATTACTGTTGGCTGCCTGCAGGCATTTCCTTTTGATTCCAAACAATAATAGAAAGGTTACATAACGTTCATGAGCAAGAAAAGACCATCAAGATCTAGAGAAACACTTAGAATGTACATCAACAGACTGCAAGCATTAAACTGAACTAGAAATTCTGACAAATTCTAGGGCAGAGATTTTCAAAATATGATCCATAGATCACTAGGAGTCTTCTGCAATTAGTAGCCATCTCTACTTCACCCACACTACCTCAACTTTTATCTGCTTTATATTCCAGGACTACCATAAGACTGCATTTGAATAAAGAATTACCATGCTAAAAAACCAAGGTTATATACTACTGTTCTAAGGAACTGAAACAAATATTCATCTGAAAACAATTTTAGGGGTGCTATGTGATCCTATATTAAAATAAACAATTTTCCCACATACATAGGCCACCAAACAACTACTAAAGAGAGTCACACAGCAATTATTAATTACAAGTTGATGCAAGAGTTTCATAGATTTAAATCATATTCTAATTCTTTAACGGAAGAAACCGAGTAAAGGTGTAATTAGACTGGCACACAAACATGAGTTGTCTAAAGGTGCTATAACAAGGAAAAACAAAATAGGCTGAAAATGAGTTATCCTGGGCTTTATATAACTGTCTTACTATGATGAAGCAGTTCATCATTTTTGTGCTTTAGCAATCTTATCTGTAAAACAGGAATAAAAGGGATACTTGTAGACATTGCTACTTTAAATAATCATTAAGACATTAAAGATGATGGTAAAATTTGTATAAAGTGGTTTAAAAAATATTTTCACATAATTCATCCCATTTAAATCTCTCAACCCTGTAAGCTGCGAGGTAGGCAAAGCAGGTATGTTTATTATTGTTGTTTCCACTTTATAGGTCAGGAAATTGATCCTCAGATAAATTAAACAATTTATCCAAGGTTACACAGCTTGTAAATGGAAAATTCAGGACCCAAATCCTGGTCTTCAACCACCATATTTTATATGCCTTTCACTACGCCTTATTGTCTTCCCAAGAAAATGGAAAGAGTTACCTAAAACACAAATAAGCTGAGACACATGGTAAACTTGCTGGTATTCTCATTCTGCCTCTTAGTAACAGCTACTTAGAAAATGTATTCAGTAAAGTTGTTGGGTTGATTAACATCTGAAGAATGAGAGGTAGAAAGAGTTTTTCAACACAAGACAGCTCACTGGTAACACAATTCCAGGATCAGAATTCAAAAAGCATCATAAGATGGGAGTAAAAGCCATTAATGAGCCTATCCCCTTTGCAAATTTTAAATTCTCTTCCCACTCTTTTCAGCCTCCTATGACAAAGAAATATTAACCACTCACCTTCACCTGGCACCCCACCTTCTCAAAGGATTTTATGAGTCGGTTGTTATGATACATCATTATTCCAAACTGGTTACTATTCTTGCAAGAAAACCCAAAGGTGATTCTCACCTGCTTATTCTGAGAAGAACATTGTTAAGGAGACAACCATACCAGGGACTTCAACGATAAATTTTGCACCATATTATAGAAAAAACATCAAATACCAAGGGACATAAATTGGTACAACCTTTTGAGAGGGCATTTAAACACCTGTTGCAATTGCTTTGAGAATATTCTTAATATTCGACCAAGTAATTATCTTTTAAAGAATTTATCCCACAGAAACAGTCAGGGAGGCCCACAAAGGTTTAGGAATTACAGAGATTTTTCAATTTGTTATAAAAGCAGAAAAACAGAAATAATTTAAATGCTCAACAATAAAGAAATGATTAAATAAATGTTGATACAGCTACATGCAGCTCTTTTAAAATTATGCCCTTGAAATATGTGAGAATATCAGGAAATGCTCAGATTATAAAAACATCACACACACATGCACACACACCACACACACACCACACACATGCATAGAAAGACTGTAAGAAAAGATACCTAAATACTATCAGTGATTATAAAATTGACAAATAATCACAAAACATTTTTTAGCCCTTGCTAGTTGCTCAATTTGCTGCTAGGGCTCATAGGTTCTGATAAGAGCTGTAAATGGGCCAATACGAATCTGTAAAATTATATCCAATAAAGTAAATCTTCTTACCATACCAAACACAATGAAAGCAAAAGCAAAGGTAAAGAACAATGAATAGTCCTGTAGTGATACATCTCATGGGAAGAAGTTAACAAGCTTGGATAAATGAAATGAAGACAACTGATTATTACAAGTAAAATATGAATAATGATGAGTTTTTAACAGGTCCTACTTAATTTAAAAACTGAGGTAAGTAAGTGAGAAAGATAAAGGGGAGACAGAGAAACTGAGATTTTCATTAAAACAAATTCTAAGAAACCTTCATGTCTAAATGAGTCAAATGAAAATTTATTTTTGTCACTTATTCAAAAAATGATCTCCATGCCCCCTTTAAAAGACAAGCTACTTGCATCAACACCCTATAACAAATGGGTCACATATGACACAAAGACATTACTGTGCATAACACAGTAATGTTTGGCTCAGAATATATAATGTTCTGGACTCTAGCAGTTCACATAAAACCTCAAATAAGACCTATTCTAATGCAAAAACAAAACAAGACAAAACTCCTGCAAGCAAACAAACCAAAATCCTATGCCATAAAATTAACTTTGTAAAGATAAAGATTGTCAAATTTTTATTTCTGTTGTGCACTTTTAAAATTCCAAATTATGGACTGAGGGTACACTGGGGTAGGAGACTTGCCAAATTAGTGCAAGGAGACAGAACAAAGATGAAAGAAGTGGACTTTGATAATTGAGAAGTAAGTAAGTTAGTATCAATGATCTTGTTCCTCAGTGACCTTGGGGGAAATTTTATTAGGACTTTCATTTTACCCATGCCTAAAGTAAATCTGTTTAGTCTAAACTATAATATTGGAAGGTAATTTGGTTTAATGAGAAGGGAGTCTGAGAAGAGCTGAGGTAACATATAGAATGCATGCATAAAAGTTTCCCGGATAGAAACCCACAAAAGAAAAAAGCTAGAGACAGGTATGTGTTATATCCTAAAACAGTAGTTGGAAAGCACTTCTTTAGACTGGCTCTGTTAAACCTATGGTACTAATATCCTAGTCTACATATGGTGAGATTATAACTAATTCACCTATAGAAGCAAACAATGCTAGCTCTGGCTTTATTAAATTGATTTGTTTAGTGCTTTAAGAAAACATTCCTGGTAGCCAAGATATGTGTTTCCAAAAAGGAGAAAAAAGAGACCAACGATTTCTCATTTTTGGTCAGGGAAGGACAAAGCATGCTACATAATGCCTTTGATAAAGCAAATAGAGTGTGAGCATGTTTCTCAGGCCAAGAGTTGTGCTTAGTTACTAGAAAATAAATTAAAAGGACAATTTTTCATAACCTTGCAAGTTTTCAGCCTTTCAAAAACATTTTCTGCCCCAAAAGCCATCAACGAAGTTGTACCTAATATCCACAGTTCATCTTCAGATTTTTTTCTAGTCTCTGAAATCCATTCTCGATGCAATGCGGGGGAGAGGTAGAAGTAAAAAGCAATGGCTCCTCTGAGTGGCTACCATTATGAGAAGTACCAGGAATTTATGTCAAACCTAAGAAGATTTATTTTACTCTAGAAAATCAACTTTTAATTTCCACTTTCCTAACTTCAACCAATGTAAGTCTGGACCTGTTACAATAAAAAATTGCAGTGTATCTACAAGATTAAGAAGTTCTAGTCAGTATTTTGCTTATTTCAGTAAATTTAATATATATCAAAATCCCAGTACAAACCAAATGATGTGTATTATTCCTTACAGTAGAGATTCTCAAACCTGGCTGCTCATTAGAATCAGCTGAGGATTTTAAAATAATAAATATTTATTTTTTTAAAAAAAGGTTTCAGACACTACTGAACCAGAATCTCCAGTCTCAAGATTCTATTATTTCAACAGTTTCCAGGTGATTTCTGATAAAAATGGTACATAGATTGGCATTTAAGAAAGACTTCCTCAGAGTACACTATAATAGAATGTGTACTATGACATATGTTTTTGAATTGGAAAGGGAAAGTTTTTGTTTTTCTGTGTCAACCTGAAAACTTAATCCTGAAATAAAGAGGTCAACTTCATGTAGTGGTATAGTTGTAAGGATACTGTGAAGGTAGGTTTATATGTATCATATTCTACATTGGCCAGGCTCTTGGCAATCATCTGGGTAGTCACCTTCTTTTGACGCAGAAAAATTTTCATCCGTGGCTTCATGTATAGAATACCACAAAATGCCTGTGGAATAGAATGGTGAAGGGAAAGTTATGTGATATTGCCAATTCTGCTGACATCCCCATAAAACACTGCTATCACCTGATTCTATGCTGGGCAAAGATTTGGCTCCATTTCTATACCTTCTTACACTATGTAAACTACCACACTAAAGTACTGTTGACTATATTATCTAAACTGTCTCAACTGAGACAATAAAAAGGAATACTAGCACATGGCTGGAGGGTTGTCATCTTTGAATAACTAAAAGAAGATCTTGTTCTATAATATTTTCAGGTTATAGGAAATCTTACCTCTCATTGTTGAAAAACCATTCTTACTTACCCTTAAAGAATATTCTGTTTCTGGCAGCTCAGAGGTAATACCGCCAGTCATTTTTTCTTCTGTGTCAAAGTCTGATACCAGGATGTCATATTGATCTGTATCAAAGTCCAACTCAGATTTTCCATTTTTATTTCTGGGGAAAACAGACAAGTACCAATCTAACAAAAACTGGCTCCAAAGGACAAAAAATGCACTAGGAACCCAAAAGAAAAAAAACAATATGAGCCAAAACTCAGGTATCTGTTTCTTTCCCTGACTACCAGTGCAAAGGAACTACAAACCACTTGGGTGGAGGATCATATGATACTTAAGGGTATTCCCATTCTAAACAAATCTACTTTTTCATAGAGGTGATGATGCCACATTCCTAAGAAAAAAAGAACGTGGAATGTCTATGATCTGATAAATCAAATGGATGTCAGCTATCTTCAAAGTGGGATCTTAAAATAGACACAAGCTTTCTAGGTATTGTTAGTAAGTCACTCAACATCATTTTCCCCAACTGAATGAACAGATGAATCAAAACCCACTTCTACCAACTTCAAACAAAAAAGATACTAACATCTCCCCAGATCTAATCCTATTTCTTAAAAGGAAAAAAGATTGTTATAAAAGCAGCATATATTTACTAGTCCTCTAGGATACCATTTATAGAATTATCATTTAAATATAATGGTACTAACATTCCTTTCATAAGGAACTTTCTTCTTCCCATAATCTTTTTGGGACACTTGGTTTTGATCCATTCCAAGACCCTGAGCTATATGACTAACCACCGCCAGGGAAAAAAGGTTAAGACCCATCTTAATCCTTGAAAAAAACTCAAATGACAGGTTTTAGAGAAAACATATATATCAGAACAGTAGTTCCCAAAATTTATTCTGTGCAACAGTAATCTCATAAGATACTCTTAAAAAGTACATAAAATAAAATACATAAAATACATAAAAGTTCTAAGATCAAAAAAATTGAGAAATAATTCTTAGCCCTCAGAGTCACCTTGAGCTCTAGTGATAACTCTGCTTCATACTTCAGGCTCTGTAAGCTCAGAGCTGCTGTGTTGAAATTGTAG
Organism: Theropithecus gelada; assembly: GCF_003255815.1. Taxonomy (NCBI): domain Eukaryota; kingdom Metazoa; phylum Chordata; class Mammalia; order Primates; family Cercopithecidae; genus Theropithecus; species Theropithecus gelada. Next base: position 104,990,895 of record NC_037689.1, read on the forward strand.
CTCCTTTTATAGGGCTGCACCAGAGCCATTATGGTCTGTCTGCATCATGTCCATGTCAATGTATGATAGCATATTATGGATTTTCCAGGATAATTCTGATTCTCACTACTCCACCCGACCCCAAGGCATATGCCCTGAGGAGATGCTATCTTCCTTGTCCCTCACCTTCCCCATCTAAGGAAAAAAGGTCTGTAGAAACATTTTCGTTAGAGACAGGGTCTTGCTCTGTTGCCCAGGCTGGAGTGCAGTGGCATGATCATAGCTCACCATGGCCTCCAACTTCTGGGTTCAAGCAATTCTCCCATGTTGTTCTCCCAAAGGTCTGGGTTTAGAGGTGTGAGCCACCACCCAACCTAAAGAAACACTTTTTCAAAATTGATTGGGAAACACTGCATAGTGTATAGCTCTTTTACATATTTTCAACATACATTAGTATATTAAAGTACTCCAGGACTCTCAGAAGTCCTACAATAAAGCAACACAGTAAACCTTAAGTCAGCTTTTCCCAAATTTATTTGACCATGTAATCCTTTATTTATACAGGTTGAGTATCCCTTAACTGAAATGTTTGGGACCAGAAGTGTTTTGGATCCTTTTGGATTTTGAAATATTTGCATTATACTTACTGGTTGAGCACTCCTAATCTAAAAATCCAAAATCCGAAATGTTCCAATGATCATTTCCTTTGAGTTGTCATGTCTGTGCTCAAAATGTTTTAGATTTTGCAGCATTTCAGATTTTAGATTTTTGGATTAGGGAAAGTCAACCTGTATAGCACCTAGTACCATATACATAACTGGGAAAAGACATAAAAAGAAAAAGTTCTGTTTAAGATATGTAAATCACTGTAATACCTCAAAAAATTCTTTGTAATACCAACTATATTACTTGAGGTTTTCTCAGTAGGACACAGCGAGGATCTAAATTACCAATGTGTGAGTCACACTTCTTTTAATTGTTAAGTACAGTACTCTCTATATAAACCAGCACTGTTTTTATTTGTTCTACCCAGGTAAATGAGACAAAATACTTCACCTAAGGAGAAAAGGATGAAGAAATGTATCTGATAATCTTTTCTATTAGGCATATCAGTAATACCTCTATTTTATATTAAAGGTTTTTAGGGTTATTTTTTAGTGTTTAGGTGTTAATCCATTCTTTTTTCTTTTTTTTTTTTTTTTTTTTTGAGATGGAGTCTTGCTCTGTTGCCCAGGCTGGAGTGCAGTGGCGCCATCTCCACTCACTGCAAGCTCTGCCTCCCGGGTTTATGACATTCTCCTGCCTCAGCCTCCTGAGTAGCTGGGACTACAGGCGCCCGCCACCACGCCCGGCTAGTTCTTTGTATTTTTTTAGTAGAGACGGTGTTTCACCATGTTAGCCAGGATGGTCTCGATCTCCTGACCTCGTGATCTGCCCATCTCAGCCTCCCAAAGTGCTGGGATTACAGGCTTGAGCCATAATCCGATTCTTAAATGTATTCCATTAGACATGCTAAGATTAAAAAAATGAAATACCATAAAGTATTTCTAGATTGTTTTATTAGTTTTGAAGACATGATCTTAACCTAGTCTCATTATAGTTCATATTTATCTGCTTCAAAGATGTTTTTCTACTTTTTTTTTTTTTTTTTTTTTAAGAGACAGGGTCTCACTTTGTTGCCCAGGCTGGTTTCAAATTCCTGGCCTCAAGTGATCCTCCTGCCTTGGCCTCCCAAAGTACTGGAATTACAGGTGTGAGCCACCATGCCTGGCCAGATTTTTCTACTTCTAATCCAGCTACTGTGAAAGCACTAATATAGAAGTTGTTATTTTTTTAAAGATCTTACTGTATTTTGTTTGCTCTAATTTTTCTTTCTCATGCTTCATTGTCATTGTCTAATAAGTAAAATAACTATCAATTACCAAACATAAAAAAATGCCTATTGGCCAGGCATGGTGTCTCACTCCAGTAATAGAGGCTGGGGTGGGTGGATCACTTGAGGTCAGGAGTACAAGATCAGCCTGGACAACATGGCAAAACCCCGTCTCTACAAAAAATACAAAAATTAGCCAGACGTGGTGGCACACACCTGTAATCCCAGCTACTCGAGAGGCTGAGGCACAAGAATCACTTGAACCCAGAAGGTGAAGGTTACAGTGAACCAAGTTTCCACCACTGCACTCCAGCCTGGGCAAGAGAGACTCTGTCTCATTTAAAAAAAAAAAAAAAAAAAAAAAGTGCCCATGAATATGAAATAGATATTTATAAAGGATTCTGAGGAGCTTAGAATATGCTAAACTGTCCTAATTATCTGTGGCAATAGCCTCAGGATATGTGTGTTTCCACCTTAAACATACCACATTTTACCAACAAGAACCACTATCTCAAACAGAACTGTTTTCCTTTTTCTTTTCTTTTTTTTTTTTTTGAGACGGAGTCTCACTCTGTTGCCAAGCTGGAGTGCAGTGGCGTGATCTCGGCTCACTGCAACTTCCAACTCCTGGGTTCAAGTGATTCTCCTGCCTCAACCTCCCAAGTAGCTGGGACTACAGGGGTGCACAACCACGCCCAGCTAATTTTTGTACTTTTTTTTTTTTTTTTTTAATAGAGACGGGGTTTCACCATGTTGGCCAGGATGGTCTCAGTCTCTCAACCTCGTGATCTGCCCACCTCAGCCTCCCAAAGTGCTGGGATTACAAGCATGAGCCACTGCACCCAGCCAGAACTCTTGTTTTTCTAAGACGAAGTTACATAAAAGTATGCAATGAGATATAAATACGTATCAAAATTTATCTATTTTGCTTCTCTAAAAAGAGTTATTAAAATATGCTAGGCCAAGTGCAGTGGCTCACACTTGTAATCCCAATAATTTGGGAGGCTAAGGAGGGAATATCGCTTGAAGCCAGGTGTTCGAGACTAGCCTGGGCAACATAAATGAGACCCTGTCTTTCTATAAAAATTTTGAAAGTTAAAATTAAATAAAAATGTGTTTCATCATACTACCTTTGTTTATTAGAAGCTATCACCTTCGTAATACTATACCTGCGGATGTTCCAAATGAGAACACGAGTGCCTTTTTTGCCTGGGATGGCATCAAACTGGGCCAGCAGGTCATTTTCACTGTTGAAAATGGAATAGTTCAAGATGGCTTCTAGGCTGGGCAATGAATCCTCGGTAATAATCATTTTTTGTAAAATCAAATATAGTCAAAGAAAAAAATAATATCTTAGGATGCTATTGAGAAGGAAGATCTGCCCTTTGGGTTGCATATTTAGACAAAACTACAGACATAAAGCATGCATATTACTGCTATAGAAAGAAGAAAGGTGAAAAATGGAGAAAAGTTATAGAGACAAGCTCCAAAATCAGTTGCCCATGCAGAATACAGCTTCAAAGATATAATGTAAACAAAGTCTTATATTTAAAAGCAAAGATCAAAGGCTTAAATTTTTAACTTCTTTGGAAGCAATAAGTTAAAACCTTATTGCTATACTGTTCCAGTCAAGACAACCAGGTGTCTAACAGAAGTAACAGCTGTGCAGATATAGGGAAATGACTATTCTGCTATTATATAAGCTGATAAACAGTATATTTCTAGGCGTATCAATACAAATGTAGCTATCCTTTGGAGGGGGGAAAAAAGGCAGGCCCCGGGAGCTTTACCATGGGGTGGTGGTAGAGCAGACACATACTATATAGATCAAACTGTGTAACAATGAAAATTTCAATACAGCAAAAACATTTCTAAGCTTCTGTCAATGGTCTTATTTTTTAAATATTTAATACAGAAAAATCCCAGTTAAATTTAAGACATTTGAATACCTCTTTTAAAACTTCTAGTTGGATTTGACCTGAAGAGGTTCCTATCAAAACACTCAGATTAGACTAATTTTTAACCAACATTCTCCATTTCCAGAAAGGATATTGTTTTGCTGGTTGAATGGAACAATTGGTACAATAACTGCCTGGGCCTGGACACATTCCAGATAGGTCTGTGATAGAAGTCCAACAGTGAGAGTACCCCCATTCTTGGTGAAGACAAGGGCGTCCTTTCCTAGCCGCATGGAGCCTGACTTGAAACCATTACCAAAGACCCCAATGGGACACTGGCTCTTCTTTATTACTTTATCTGTAAAGCCAAAGCTGCAATTACAGAAGAAAAAACAAATCAGAAAAAAAGAAATCAGAATGGTAAAAAGCATCCTAAGATAGGTGACAGGCAGAATATTTGGCCTACAAATAAATAACACTTGTAAAAAGTCCCTCCTTTTTTATTCCTTTTGGTATTTATGGGCAAAACTATTAGGTTAAAAACACAGGAAATTACTATGGGGTAATGGGATTAATTTTTCTGTGTGGTTTGTGTGTACATAAATAGTTCCATTACGTTAGAGTCACACTTTATAAAAGTAAAAAAGGGCCCCTTTCCACCAGCTAACATAGCTGGAAAAGGCTTGGGAAGCTGCCTTTCCTGTCTAGATAAAACAGCTCTGATTGCTGTAGAAGCAAAGTTAGGGTAAGGTGAAAAGGGTAGTTATCTAGAGAGGGTAACAAAAGTTTCAGATATTGTCATTGGTCAGAGGTACTAGATTAGGCATCTCCTAACCTGTTTATATCATCCTCTAGAAATCTGAAAGTCAGGGATCATATATCTTGACAATTTCAACTCTCCACTCAAAGGATAATCCTTCCAATTCTTAGTCTCTGTTCCATCTGCTGGGACAGTTCATTGGAATGTGGCCAAAGGATAAAAATAGGTAGTTCTGCCTCTGAATATCAGCAAACAGCTGCAGTATAAAGTCTCTCTTGCTCTATTAAGGACCTTTCACTTAGGCACCTCAACAATCTCTGTAGTCCATTTTGATCAGCTTAATCTGGAAGCCAGAACCTTTCCCTTTCTTGTATTTTCCATTCAGGTACACACCAAAATAACAGAACTTTAAAAACTAAAAATTAAATGATTACATATCTTCCCTCATCATCAATAAAACTAATTGTAAGGATTGTTTCTCAGGATGAGAAGGAGAAATGAATAGAGTTTGGTGAATGAGTACAAAACTTATAGTTAGACAGAAGAAAAAAGTTCTAATGTTCCATAGCCCAGGGTGACTATAATTAGCAATAATACATCATATATTTCAAAGTAGCTAGAAAAGAGGACTTCCAATGTCACCAACATATAAATTCTCAAGGTGATGGAAACCCCAAACACCCTCACTTGATCACTGCACATTCTATGCATGTATAAAGTATTCACATGTACCCCATAAATATGTAAAATATTAGGTATCAATGAAAGAAAAAAAAGTCATACTAAAAAGGATTGTTTCTCTCCAGACTGACTAATTTTACAATGTTGTGCACTACCATTCATTCAATAAATATTTAAACTAAGCACCTACGATGTGCCATGCATTGGGCTAAGCACTAGAGACAATTGTTAATAAAAGAGACATGATTTTTGCCTTCAGAGTTTATAATCTAAGGAAGGACTTCATATATTACAGATTAGGTGCTTCTCAACATCAATAAAATAGATACTCTGAGCAGACCATGACTGAGCAGGCTGATCTTTAACAATTTTACTCTTTTGAGCATGGAGAGCTGAGGTATCTGATTTCTACTTCCTGAAGGCTATGGTTTTGTGTTTACTCACTAGGAAAGGGAACCACCTTTTAATTTGCTATTTCAAAGCATTATACAGTAATACCATATGTCCTCCTAGAGTAAACACTTTATAGGAGCTGTGTGTATCGCACAAATAAATCTAGTGACAGAAAAAGGTAATTTCCACGGCAGCAGTCTGTTGGAAAAAAAAAAAGAATATTCAGTCTGTGTTGCCTATGGGCCTTAGTATTCCAGGATATAGACTTGTAATAGTAAGATTCAGGCATTCCCATTCTTCTTGTGGAAGAATTTGCTTTTTTAAAAAAAAAAAAAAAAGTTTGTTATGAGGATTAAATTATATACTGTATGCAAAATACATTAAGTATAAAGTAGTATTCAAACATTAATTTTAAACTAACTCTAGAAGTCATTCTGATAGTTGTCATGTGCTATCCCCTACTCCTACTTCAGACCTAAGATCACATCTAAAACTCAGGGCTCTTCATAAATAGTAATCTTACACACCACTTCAAATGAATTTGTATGGTTAACCGGACTTTAACTTTCTCTTCTACCACAAAAGCTTCAATTAGGTGATCAAGGGGAAGTGGTAAAAATAGGGAGATTACAACTCCCTTAATTTTTTAGCCTCTTCCACCATCTATCACCTCTTTTTCCCTTTGAAAGTATAAACCCTCACTGTGTTAATTTGGGGAGACCAAATGATGATACAAGGTTGAGAAGATAACCAGTAGCGTGAGGCTAGAACCAGAATGGAAAAGGATAAGAAAAATGAGAAGAGAGGAGCTGTAAACTCTGGATTTTTGTTGTTGTTACTGTGTTTCACTTAACTCTTCCTGTGTGCTCTTTTATTCCACCTAAGTTCTCATGTTAGGCATTCCATTTAAATGTAAACTGGCAGAATGAATGCCAGGTACCAATCAAATAACTACCTAATACAAAAGCCCTCACCACACATAATAGAATTGTAGGAATGAATATGATAGTTTGCTATAGCTCAGTAATATTTTCCACAGAGCTAACTTGGCTCAGGTGGTTTCTATTTGCTAAGTCAGTCCTGCTGTATCCTCTCATGTAAGAGACAACACTGTTTACACATCAAGGTGGCTTGGATACCAGCACTTTTAGTGGAATTCAAAACTACAGTAGCTTGCTCTGGAGTATCTTAAAATGTCAAGAATCCAGAATCCAGAGAGGTAAATTTAAATTGGGACTCTGCAATGACACGTGTTTACCTATGTAACGAATCCTCACGTGTACCTCCAAACCAAATACAAAAGTTAAGAAAAATAATAGATAAATAAATAAATAAATAAATAAGGACTCTGACCAATGAAACAAACCTTGGCAAAATCCATGGGCGCACAAAGGCAGGCACTGCTATTTCCTAGGTATTTTTGTGATTTAATATGTAATATAAAAGAATGAAAGCGTGCTAAGCAGACTGTTATTCTCCAGCTATTGTTTTAGAAGAATACACCTGCTAGGAAGTGCACTTCTGAGCACAGGTAGCAAATACCCTCTGTGGTTCTGTGGCTGTTTTTAGTCTTTGAACTTTGAAAGCGGTTTCTCACCTTGCTTGAAAAAGGCAGCTGAATATACAGACTAACTGATTCATACACTAGCCCCAGAAGGTAAAGATAATTAGTTGTGGACCTTAAAGGAATTTAATAATAGGTTTTTCCTTTTTAATTTGATTTTCATGAAATTCTATGTTTATGGAAGAAACTGTTGCTACAGTTACACAACTATTTTATCAGTCTGAAAACAGAATTGCATAAAAAGTTGGAAAGTGTGGACAGGGTAACAACAAATGTTAGAGGTCAAATAGAACTTCTGTAGGCTTAATAAATTTGCATAATTACTTCTATTATTTTTTCCAAATACAAAAGTAATTTGCCTTCAAATAAAAAACAGCGCCAGGCGCGGTGGCTCACACCTGTAATCCCAGCACTTTGGGAGGCCGAGGCGGGTGGATCACTTCAGGTCAGGAGTTTGAGACCAGCTGACCAACATGGTGAAACCCTGTCTCTACTAAATATACAAAATTAGCCGGGCATGGCGGCGCATGCCTATAATCCCAGCTACTTGGGAGGCTGAAGCAGGAGAATCACTTGAATCCGGGAGGCAGAGGTTGCAGTGAGCCAAGATCGCACCATTGCACTTCAGCCTGGGCAACAAGAGTGAAACTCCTTTAAAAACAAACAAACAAAAAAAAACAGAATCCTTCCGGCTAGGCATGGTGGCTCATGTCTGTAATCCCAGCATTTTGGGAGGCCGAGGTGGGACCATTCTAGCTGCCAACATGGTAAAACCCCGTCTCTACTAAAAATGCAAAAATTAGCTGGGCGTGGTGGCACGCACCTGTAATCCCAGCTACTCGGGAGGCTGAGGCAGGAGAATTGCTTGAACCCAGGAGGTGGAGGTTGCAGTGAGCCGAGATCACGCCACTGTACTCCAGCCTGGCGACAGAGCAAAACTCCATCCAAAAAAAAAAATGTAGAATCCTTCGCTAGAAGTTAGGATTGGACTAAATAATCTTTTTTTTTTTTTTTTTTTTAATTTTTATTTATTTTTGAGACAAGGTCTTCCTCTGTTGCCCAGGCTGGATTACAATGGCACAGTCTCAGCTCACTGCAACCTCCGCCTCCTGGGTTCAAGTGATCTTCCCACCTCAGCTTTCTGAGTAGCAGGGACTGCAGATGCATGCCAAAATGTTCAGCTAATTTTTGTATTTTTTTTGTAAGAAGGGGGTCCCCCTGTGTTGCCCAGGCAGGTATCAAACTCCTGGACTCAGGCGATCTGCCTGCCTTGGCCTTTGGAAGTGCTAGAATTATAGACATGATCCACCATGCTTGGACTTAAATGATCTCTTTTAAATAAATGGTATCTTCACCAGGCGTGGAGGCTCATGCCTGTAATCTCAGCCCTTTGGGAGGCCAAGGCGGGCTGATCACTTCGGGTCAGGAGTTCGAGACCAGCCTGGCCAACATGGTGAAACACTGTCTCTACTAAAAATGCAAAAATTAGCTAGGTGTGGTTGTACCTGCCTATAATCCCAGCTACTTGGGAGGCTGAGGCAGGAGAGGTGTGTGAACCCAGGAGGTGGAGGTTGCAGTGAGCTAAGATCATGCCACTGCACTCCAGACTGGGGGACAAGAGTGAAACTCCGTCTCAAAAAAAATTTTTCTTAATTAAAAAAAAAGGTATCTTCTAGCTGATTCAAATTTGTTTCAAGATACAATCACAAATAAACAAACTTGAATCAGCTAGAAGATACCTGAGATTATTTTTTAAATAGGAGGAACAATTGCCCAGCTCAAATTGGTGGGAAACATATTTGGTATGATAGGGAAAATTCTACAGCTAAGAAAGTTTCTGCCTATTTTGCTCCTTGGGGAGGGAACAAAAAATTTGAATGGGCGATACTCATCCTTCATATTTCAATTCAAATGTCATTTCTTCAGGGGAGCCTTTTTTAACTCTCTAGACTAGATCAGATCCCTGTTATATGCTCTCAAAGAAACTGTGCTCTACCTTCATAGCACTTACCACTGGGTGGAATAGCCTATTTAGTTATATTACTAGTCAATGTTGTTCTTTCTCACTAAGCTGTCAGCCAAGAATCATGTCTGTCTGGTTCACCACTTTATCTCCAGTGCCTTGCACACAGGTGCTCAATAAAAATTTGTTGAATGAATGAATGAATGAATCTGGAACAAAAATTGTGGCAATTATTTTGAAACCATTCTTCTCCTCCTTTCTACCTTATAACTCTAACCAAGTTTCACAGATGTAGTCCCACAGACAAAATGGAAGAAGATCAGATTTGCTGGGCCCACTACTCAACACCCATGTCAATGGGATAAGGTATGATGGGACGGAATCATTAATAAGATAAGCAATTTTGGATGGGTGTGGTGGTTCACGCCTGTGATCCCAGCACTTTGGGAGGCTGAGGCGGGTGAATCACTTGAGGTCAGGAGCTCAAGACCAGCCTGGACAACATGGCAAAACCCTGTCTCTACTAAAAATACAAAATTATTAGCCGGGCATGGTGGCACACACCTATAATCCCAGCTACTCGGGAGGCTGTCGTATGAGAATCATTTGAACCCAGGAGGCTGGGGTTGCAGTGAGCTGAGATCACGCCACGGCACTCCAGCCTGGGTGATGGAGTAAGATTGTCTCAAAAAATAAGAAGACAAGTAATTTTAGGGGGGAAAAAAACAACTAGTACATACAGAACTGAATATATAAATGCTTTGGTTCCATCCCATCTAAAATTGTATTTTTCTTAATATATAATAAGAAAATATATATATATGTTAATAAGAAGAAGAAAATATATATATTCTTAATATATAATATTAGCTTCAGGATATAAAACTGGTATTATAAGTTGAAGGATTGAGCCAACTCTCTACCTTCACTAACATACTGGTCACAATTCTTGTTTCACTTTTAGAGGTTTTCCTCAAATAGTCTTCTAATTAGGAGGGTCTGAGAAACAAGGTATACAGACTGCTGAGTGGTAAAACGCAACCACTTACTTTGCCCAAATTTCATGTCTGTTTCTTTGATGGATCAAAGGGATTTCCCTACAAACAGAGTAATTCATTTAGAATACCTACAAGGGTAACTACAACCACATGAATTTATTTTCCATTTTTATAGTTCGGAGCCCTTTCCCTCCTCCACAGCACTCCTCCATTGTTACTCGTGCTTCACACACTCTAGTTCAGGAAGCCACAGGGAGAGTAATCAACCTCATCTGCTAAAAAGGAAAAGAGAAGGAAGGAGTTGAAGGAACACTCATCTTCCACTGAGTGATACGCAAAGATGATATAGTATAAATTTACGTTCTCAACTACAAATGTTTCAAAGTGATTAAATGAACTGAGAGTGGCAACAGAAATCTAGCACCAGGTTCAACAGTTAGAAAGGAGAATTTCCTAAGTTTGTGATTCTACTGCAAAACCTTTAAAGAATATGTGTCTGAATGTCTTCTATTTATCTTGCATGGGGTTTGATTATACCCAGGCACCTTCATGGTTCCAATCAATAAATCATTCCAACGCCAATACTTCTGATTTAAGAGTTTAGGTTAATATAAATTGGAGGTCTCGGACCATTGAAGGCCTCTGGGTCTTTATATTTGCTGTTCTCTTTGCATGAACTGTCATCCCTTGCTCCCTGCCCCTTTACCTGGTTAAACTGTACTCACCCTTAGATCTCAGCTTAAATATCATTTTGTCTAGGACACTTTTCCTAACCTCTGGGATCAGATTGGGTTCCCCTGATGACTCATCTCAAGCATTCTGTACCTTCTTATCATTATGCTTATAGCTGTTTATTACTTAATTGTCTAAATGGCCAGCTAGGTTGAAAGCTCTGTGAGGGCAGGACAGTATTTGTTTCATAATCAGTGTCCTGGCACATAAGAGATGCTTAATAAATATTTGTTGAATAAACAAAAGGAAAGCAAAATATTAATGAAAATTGTGAAGCCTTAAATAGGGTTCATAAGCTTAAGACAAGAAAAAGCCAATGAAGACATTTTTACCTGAGCATTCGGTGTAGTTTATGAGGTGTCATCCCACATCCATCATCGGTAAAGGTCAAACAAGATTTATTCTTGACCTCCTCAACATCTATAAAGACCGTCCTGGCAGATACATCTGGATCTACAGCATTATCTGCAAAAGGTAAAAATCTGTGATATTAGATCCCCTTTTCCAATATTGTATCAAAATCTCTAGTTCAGTGACTCCAAGACATAGAAAATGTCCTTTCTTTCCCTCATTTGGATGTTCGAGAAGGTATCAGGGAGCATTAATGGTAGTGCACTCACTAAATTACAGAGAACAAAAGAGATGATGGCAGATTGAGTTCTAAAGCTGATTTCCAGATTTCACATGAGCGATCTGCAATCTGCCTTTCCACTTCAAACTTCAGGGTCTTTGGAAAAAAGTATTAATAACTACTCCCATATAAAAAGCATTTTGCTCCATTTTTGTCTTATTACTTCTTCTTGCCTTTTAGCCCCTTTACTGTTTATATACACATACAGTAAAGAGTGGTTACAGAGAAAAGCTGAATGAGCAATTTTGGTAAAAGATGATGCATATTACACACATTACAGTTTATTTGTGATCATTTTATTTTCTTCTTTCTTACATCACCTCCTCTGTTAAAGAACACAGATAGTACTGCCATTCCTGTTTATAGCCTAAGAGGCACTGAAAGGGTTAGAGTTTAAAACCAAAAGCCTTAATTGCCTGCCTAGATCTCAGTGATGGTAGCAAGCATACTTAAAAGGAGTGATTTTTGCTTAGGTATTTTGTAATAGTTTTAAAGGCAAGGCTGTCCATCCTCTCAGGAAATGGAGAACATAGAATCAAAGTAGAAAAAATACATAGGTTCACGATTCCTCCTGATTTATGTCTTCACAATGAGTTAATTATTTAAGGCTCCAGGCCAGGCGTGGTGGCTCACGCCTGTAATCCTAGCACTTTGGGAGGCCAAGGCGGGCGGATCACAAGGTCCAGAGATCAAGACCATCCTGGCTAACACGGTGAAACCCCGTCTCTACTAAAAATACAAAAATTTAGCCAGGCATGGTGGCAGGAGCCTGTAGTCCCAGCTACTCGGGAGGCTGAGGCAGGAGAATGGCGTGAACCTGGGAGGTGGAGCTGGCAGTGAGCTGAGATCGCGCCACGGCACTCTAACCTGGGCAACAGAGCGAGACTTCATCTCAAACAAACAAACAAACAACAAAAAAAGACTCCAAAGACATCAAAAATTGCCATAGTCTAACAATTGTGTCACATTCACAACCCCAGGGGTGCCACTGTCTAGTTGCCACATGTTTTTACCACAGGTACCAGTTTACATAATTGTCAATCACCGACAAATGTGGCTCACTGGCCACAACTGAGGGGCAGTTTATACAATCTGTTGGATAGGTTCCTTAATCGTTCCTGTCTCTACTAAGCTCTTTGACCAAGACAGAGTCCTTGCCTTCCACTCTCTTCCCTTTCCCTGGTATCCTATACTGCTTTAGTGATACCAAAAAGCTAAGCTGAGACAGCCAGGTCAAGTCCTGGCCATATACTTGTTCCATTACCACTGATCAAATCATGTCATTTTTTCCCGGGAACACCCCTTACAATCAAGAGAAGTATTACAAATATGCAAAACACCCATTTTTTTAATAATACAATTAACAATATCAGTTACAGCCACTTGGATATGTGGAATGTTCATTAAATAAAACAAAATACAGATTAATTTCAAGGGCCACAATGGTATTGCCAGAGTCACTGATAAAACTGTCACTGACTGTAAGTGGAAAAAGTCTTAATAGCAGTAGGGCATCACCAATAGTCCCAGAAGGGGATTAAGAGGCCTGGTATAGTCAATCTTTTTTTTTTTTTTTTAATTCACAAGGCCCAAGGGAAAGTTTATTTCATATGAGTAGCAGCCACTTTTTTTGTTTTTATTATTTTTTTAATTCACATAATAGTTGTACATATTTATAGAATACAATGTGATGTTTTGATACACTTATACAATGTGTAATGATCAAATCAGGATAATTAGCATATTCATTACCTCAAACATTTATCACTTCTTTTGTTGGGAATATTCAAAATCTATTCTTCTAGCTATTTGAAAATATACAGTTAATTGTTATTAATTATAGCCATTCTACAGTGCTATAAAACACTAGAACTTATTTATTTTATCTTAGTTGTAATTCTGTAGTCATTAACCAACCTCTAGCTATACCCCCTCCCACCCTTCCCAGCCTTTATTAACTACTATTCCACTCTCTACTTCTAAGCTTATTGCAATAACCTCCTAACTACTTTTTTTTTTTTTTTTTTGAGGTAGAATCTGGCTCTGTCACCCAGGCTGGAGTGCAGTGGTGCAATCTCGGCTCACTGCAAGCTCCACCTCCCGGGTTCATGCCATTCTCCTGCCTCAGCCTCCCGAGTAGCTGGGACTACAGGTGCCCGCCACCATGCCTGGCTAATATTTTGTATTTTCAGTAGAGATGGGGTTTCACCGTGTTAGCCAGGATGGTCTTGATCTCCTGACTCCGTGATCCGCCTGCCTCGGCCTCCCAAAGTGCTGGGATTACAGACGTGAGCCACCGCGCCCGGCCCTAACTACTCTTATAAATCCATATATCTCCCTTTCAATTTTATACACTGCTGAAGATTAACTTTCCTGAAGCACAGCTCTGATCATAACATTCCTCTGCTCAGAAAACTTCAGGCTAAAAAGCCAAACACCGGAGCCTTCCAGTCAAAACCTGATCCCAGATGACCTTTTTAACCTCATTCCCTACTGGGTATTTCCAGTAAAAAGACCTGTGTTTGCATCCTACATCTGCTACTTAGTACTTTTTTAGTTTCCACATAGAAGTTAGAACATTCCACATAGTTTGCCTTCTGTGCCTGGCTTATTTCATTTAACATAATGTCCTTCAAGTTTATCCATGTTGCTCCAAATGACAATATTTCCTTCTTTTTATGGCTAAGCAGTATTCCATTGTGTCTATATACCACATTTTCTTTATCCATTCTTCTGTTGATGGATGATATAGTCAAGCTTTAAGGACCAGGTGGGGGGCCTAGGGCCCATATAATGTGGCAAGACAAGTGGGCTAAGTTTTGGCAGGAGTTACAAGTCTGTCATGTAATGGCGGCTTTATCAGAAATGTAGTTCTTTACTTTGTAAGAGGCAGCAGTATTTTTCTTTAACTGACTAAAGGATTCAGCATTACTTAGCTGCCTACACTGTTTCAAGAACCTTTACTCGGCAAGCAGGCCATGAATTGTGTTGGGACTGATCAGACACTCCTGCTGGCAGACAACCAAAGGCACTGTGACTGATGATACAACTTGCCAATCAACTGGACATCATTTATACACTGAAAACTCTGGACATAGAGGAATTTTTTTCTAACAATTTGTGAACATTCACGATTCAAACACGTAACACCTATCTACTGCAACTACATGTTTACCCAACGGTGCATTCAACGAATCAGCTCAAAAGCCTCTCACAATATCACCTCAATTCTTTTCCTCTTTACTGCAATTTTGTCCAAACTTTACTAGGTCCTTTTTTTTTTTTTTTTTTTTTTTTTTTTTTTTTTTTTTTTTTTTAACAGGAACACACCAAATAGTTTTAACACAGGCACTTCAGGAGTTACAAGGTAGCTGCCAGGAGCAGCTCAACATTTTATCTCCTTGGCTGGAAGCTCATGGAATACAAGGGGGAGGGGGCATGCAAGAGGCCAGGGTCAGCTGGAGCAGTAGGGAAAGAGAGATCAGTAGAGAGGCACCAGCAAGCACGGTTTTGTACTTACTTTCAGTTTTACATGGCCTTTCATTCGGTCTCAGCAAATGAAATTACAATAATAACAAGGCTGGCCTCAATAAATGAACTTATGATAACAAGGCACCGATCTGGAGGCTGGTTTCAATCCTACTTCTTGCTGCTTAACCCTCCAAACATTTACTAATACATGGCAAATGCTATTGGATCCCAGAAAATCTATCTTCTCTCCTAACCCGGCCCATCCAGCCAATGAACAGGTAGCGCAATGAAAGAACCCTTACTCCTCTCTCCCTGCCCACCAGTTAGGTGAGAATTGTGCTATCAGATGCTGGAGTGTCTTCATTCCCTAACCTGGCCACACAATCCCATGTGCTACCAAATCACAAGGAGTTTTCTCTCTGCTAACTTAGCTCATGCTATCCCTTGGTGGGAGGACCCCATCTCTACCTTCCCCTTGCTCTCTATCTCATCAGAATCTAGGAGGCAATGAGAAACTATTCCATGACAGCCTCCCAGGAGAGATAAGATGGCAAGTGGGAGATGGCTTTGAGGTAGTGCTTCACAAGCCTCTCATCCTTTTCTGTTTCATAGCATCACAAGGCTCCCATCCTCCCCTGTTCCAGAAGAATGGCCTACAGGTGGCTATATGAAAGATTGCCAAGGGTGGAGCTACTGTCCTACAGAAATCCTACAGGTATCTAAAAGTATTCCTGCCTAAAGGTAAAGTCATCACCTTTTGTCACAAGCCTATTCTTCCTTTGTTACAAACACACACAAGGTTAGCACTGAAGAGACCACAAATTTGAAATTTAAGTACTTTTCTTATCCCTCCCTCTCCTTTACCCTATACATCCCTAGACTCTCTCATATCCTATTTACTCTATTTCCATTGTCAGTCTCTTACAAAGTTTATTTCCCCTCATCTGGATTATTGAAATAACCTCCTAACTAGTCATATAAATCTGTATCTCTCTCTCCTTCAATTTTATACACTGCTGCAAGATTGACTTTCCTGATACACAGCTCTGATCATGACATTCCCCTGCTCAGAAAACTTCAGGCTAAAAAGCAAAATACTGAAGCCTCCCAGTCACATCCTGATTCCAGATGACCTTTATAACCTCATCCTTACTTAGTATCTGGAGTAAAAAGGCCTGTGTTTGAGTCCTGGATCTGCTATTTAGTATACACGTAACCTTGGAAAAGTCAATTAAATTTTCTGAACCTCTTTTTCTTCATCTGCAGGATGAAAGTAAATGTTTACCTCAAAGGGTAATGTTAAAAAGTTATTTGTGAAAGCTGTTTGTAAACTTTTTAAGTACCTGTCATTTTTACTATTTGTGAACCCCATGCTCTAATTAAACTCCACTCAATATTCTTCATGCCTTTGTTCAAGCAGTTGTTCCTTTTGCCTGGAATTCCTCCCCACCCATATCCACATGTCCCAATCTTTCAAATCTCAGTTTAAATGTCACCTCCTCTACAAAGCATTTCCTAACCTTCCTCTTCCTGATAAACTGGAAGCCATTCCTCCTTCCTCTGAACTCCCACAGCACTTGTTTTTATCTTTGTTTATATATCGATTTCTATTTTGTTGTTATACAAAGCATAAACCTTCTGTACATGTTTTATCTCCCCTACTAGAAGAGTGAATCTGTGTTATATTCATTTCTGTGCCTACCACAGTGGCCTTGCACACAGTGGGTGCTCAATAAATATTTACCAAATGAATGATTCACTAGAAAATTAACGCCTAAGTGGATAAAATGATTGAAGGAAAACCCAAAATGAAAGCTTTGGATTGCCAGTTAACACTTTGCTCTCTCTTTTCCGTATTATTAATATTTTCACAAATAGTTATTTGGTCTTAAAATCTGTGTTTGTATACATGTATGCATGCATGTGTGTGCATAATACACATATTTGTTCTCATACTGGACATCTTAGATCTGACTTAGGTTCTTTAAGGTAATGCTTATGGCCAAAATCACAAATATTCAAAATTACAAATTTAAAACTCATTAAATCACCTGGAAAGTACAGTAAGCATAGCACAGGTATATCACATTCTACACCGTGCCAACCATGAGAGAACAATACATTTCGGTTTCCCATTCCCCACTATGTAAATCATTATTTTTTGCTCCCTTGTAGTCTTTCTTGCAAATTGCATACTTGGATTGTATTCCATTCTGCAGAGGTTCAGTGCACAGCCCCAAGGCACAGTACCAAACCTCAAAGATACAGTCCCTCTGCTCTAGGGTTCCAAACGTATCAATTCCACTTTTTGCCTTTCACCTTCTAATTAAATTATACATATTGTAAAGCATTCCGTGTTAAGGTTAATCATCAAAGGTCTCTATCATTCTTAACAACCTTCCAACTAAGTCTCCTGCTACCCATTGACTTCTTACCCAAGATAACTCTCATGACACGGCCACAGCGATTGCTTAAGTAGAGACTGGGGTTCATTTGGGGAGCTCTGAAAACATTTTCAAGAGTTTGTTCTGTGCAACCTTGTCCATAAATACTTCTTCCTTCTTTCGATTTTCAAAGCATGTATAATGCGCCCTGTATGCTGCTGCATTTTGTGCAAGACTGTAGTTCTTCTTTGCTTTCCACACAGTAGCACACTACTGCAAAAATTGGTGTACTTAGCTTGAAGGGATCAACTGAAAACACTTGAAAAGCAAACACCGGTGGAGCGAGAGGTTAAGTACTCAATATTCATTCCAGCGGTGTGAGGGCGCTCGTGGACCACGGACCCAGCCCTCCGCAGTAGCAGGGAGCCAAATGCACTCGTGTCATCTCTTAAGAGATGTCCCATCATTCCTAACTTTCTTGTCTCAAAAGTTAAGGAACTCCCCCTTCCAGACCTTTCCCCAGGACCCGCCTCGGTCCTCTACAACGCCCCTTTGCTAGCTGGGCATCCTCCGTCGGTCGCCAGCCCCTGCTGAGCCCAGCTGCCTCGGGGCCTGAGGTTTTTATGCATCTCCTTTTGATTACTAACTAAGCTATCCTAAAGTGCCCGAACATCACGAGCGCGAGAGAAAAAACATACTGGTATCTTTAACGCTTCGGACACACCTCGTTTCCTCCGTTTTATGAGCGGAACCCAGTTCCTGGCGAGAGAGACATCCCCCTCCTCCGCCTGCCGAGCCGGGGCCGGTTCCGAGGCCCCCACCCCAGCCCCGGCCCGCCCCGCGCGGCTCTGCGCATTCCTCTCGCGTCCGCGGCACCACGCTGGCACCACTGCCTCGGGCGAACACTGCCGGGCCCGCCCTCGCCACTCACCTAGCAGCTCCGCGATGGCACTGAAGGGTCGCGTGTGGCTGCTGGAGTTGCTCTGGAGGTAGCGGGGGCTCATCTGGGGGCGAGAGAAGGTCCCGTCCCGCGTGAGGCCTCGGCCCGCCGGGCCCTCCCCGCGCGCCCCCCGCGCGCCCCCCGCAGCCCAGGGGCCCGCGCGCGCGTCCGCCCCCTCGGGCCCCGGACCTACCGTGCTCAGGCGGATCCCGAAGGCCTGCGGGCCGCCGCCGGGCCGGGCCAGCCCGCAGCCCGGCGCGCCAGGACCGGCGGGGGCCCCTCGGTACAGGAGCATTTTTTTGGCCGCCAGGGTACCCGTCTGCTGCCGCCGGACCCCTGGCCCGGCGGTCCGGGACTAGCCCTTGCTCACTCCCACTCGCAGCTGGCGGCGACCGTCCGGGACCGGCCCTCCCTGGCTCCCACTCGCAGCTGGCGGAGGCGGGGCGCGCTCCAGCCACCTGTCCCGGGCGGGAGGGGTGAGGCCGGCTGAGCCAAGCGGCGGCTCCGCCCTGTCAGCACCTCTACCGACCCGGCGACTGCTCGGGCTGCCTCTGGGCCGTACAGAAATATGGCGACCTCCTGACAGCCGCTCCTTGATCCCCGCCCCTAATTAATTCTTGGCGTTTGCCATAGGCCAGGCCGCCGAGCGGGAAAGCGCGGGGGCCGAGGGGAGGGCGCGTGGGGAGGGGCGTGAATGAAGCAAGAGGAGGGAGAGCATGTATGGGATTTCTGGAACCTAGTCCCGCTTAAGCTGCATGACTAACAGACAAGATAAGACAAGTCTTTCAAGTTCTAAAGACTACAGTGTTGCTATCTGGGAAGATAGCAAGCTCGCCTGATGGGAAAACATTCTACCTACTCTGCCTCAAATGCCTCCAGAAGCACCCAGAACTTTCTGGAAGGCATTTAGCAAACTATCTCCAAAGTCTTGCTAGAATGCAGGGACGGTGTTTCTAAAAGGAGAAATTTGATTCACTTAAATACCGCCAAGTAGGGGATTGGTCGAGTTATGAAGTATGCATAAAATGAAATGCCGTGCAGTTCTTAAAGGCCATGTTTGTAGATAAGTATGTGTTTATGTAGAAAAATATTCATGAAGGAATGAAGAAAACAAGGAGTTACAACATATTGTGGAATGCATGATGCCTTTTCTATTGCAAAAACAAGTATATATGTATGCATATATACATATAAATGCATACATACACACATATACACACATACACACAACAAAAACCACTTGATATACAGCAAGATGATATCTCTGGGTCTTGAACTAGACACTTTTTCCTTTTTTCTTACCTGTATTTTCTAATGTACTATAAATATACCCTGATAATAGAAAAATAGATTCGTTAAAAATATATGTAACATTCTATGGCATGAATGAACTATAATTTATTTGACTATTGCTTTATGGTAATTTAGGTTGTCCTCTTTTTTTAATTTTGACAATACAAAAAATGCTCCTTCACACTCATGTACAGGTCATTAATTTCTGATACTGTTATCTCCACAGAATGAATTCCAAAAGATGAGATTGCTGCATCTAATAGCATGTGCATGGTTTAATCTTAATAAATGCTGTAAGATAGGCAATTTGCCCTCCCAGCAACAATTGGCGCTATTTTGCCTTGTTCATAGCACTAGATGGTCCCAATCTTTTAACTTTTTGACAGTCTTTTCAATAAAAAATAGTATCTCCTTATTGTTTTAATTTGCATTTTCCTGACTACCAGTAAGGTTGAATATCTTTTCAAATGTTTAGTATACATTTGCATCTCCTCTTCTATAAATGCCTGTTTATGCCTTGGAGCATCATTTTTTACCCCCACTGGGTGCTTTACATCTGTCTATTTTTTAGTTATCTTTTCTTCAAATTTTTAAAATACACAAAAGTACAGAAAACAATATAATGAATCCCATGTATTTATTACTCAGATGCAGTAATTATCAAGACTGCCACACCTGCTGCAATGGACTGAACATTTGTGCTCCCCAAAATTCGTATGTTGAAATCCTAACTCCCAATATGATGGTATTAGGTATTAGGATTAGGAGTTGGGGCCTTTGCCAAGTAATTAGGTCATGAGGGTGGAACCCTCATGATGGGATTAGTGCCTCATAAAAAGGACCCCAGAGAGCTCTCTCACCCTCTTCCACGAGGACTCAAGAAAGGGTCTGAATTCTGCAACCCAGAAGAGGGACCCTACCAGAACCTGACCATCTGCTGTTAATATGCAACCTAGTCTATGGTACTTTGTTAACAGCAGCCAGATCTGACTAAGGCACTTGTTTTCTATATCACTTTTCTTCTTCTTTTTCATTTCTGTAAGCTGTGAGCATTTCAGGGCAAATCTCAAACATCATGCCATTTTATTTTATATACTTCAGTGTTCTTTAAAAACATGTACATTTTCTAACAAACATAACCACCATGCCACTTTTATACCAAACAAAATTTATACTAATTCTTTGTTATCTTCTAATACCCAGTCTTTTTTTTTGAGACAGGGTCTAGCTCTGTCACCCAGGCTTTAGTGCAGTGGTACGATCTTGGCTCACTGCAGCCTTGACCTCCTGGGATCAAGCAATTCTCCCAACTCAGCCTCCTTAGTAGCTGGGACTACAGGCATACACCATCACACCCAGGTCATTTTTTTACTTTTTATATTTTCTAGAGATAGGGTTTTGCCACGTTGCCCAGGCTGGTCTCAAGCTCCTGGGCTCATGCAATCCACCTGATTTGGCCTCCCAACGTGCTGGGATTACAGGCGCAAGCCACTTTGCTTGGCGCAGTCCATATTCTGATTTCCCCCAATTGTCTCAGAAATGTCTACTTACAGTTGGTTTGTTGAAATCTAGACTCCAAGTGCACACATTGCACATGGTTATGTGTCTTAAATCCATTTTAATCTAAAAGTCTCCCCTCTCTTTTCTTTTTATTCATGCTATTGATTTTTTTTTTTTTTTTTTTTTTGGTAGAGATGGGTTCTCCCCACGTTGCCCAGGCTGCTCCCGGACTCCTGGGCTCAAATGATCCTCCCACCTCGGCCTCCCAAAGTGCTGGGATTACACGTGTGAGCCATCGTGCCCAACCCCTTGAGCTGTTAAACAAACCGAGACAGTTGGACTGTTGAATGTCCTACATTTTCATTTGTCTTGCTTCTTCATGTTACTTAACTTGCTCCTCTTGTTACAGGAAAAAGTGTAACTTAACTATAAACCATAAATTGTCTCTAGAGTCTTAGAGTCTAGTACAATGTTTTCTAAATAGGAATGCTCATAGATGGTGCTATATAGTTCCCATTGCATCACATCAGGAAATACATACTGTGCAACACTTAGACATGTTCAGATTCATCATTGACTTCAGGGAGAGGCAGCCTGAAGCTTCCACTATAAATTTCTCCACCAACCTTTTACTTTATGGTTTCATTGTCTGAAAAACATATGTTATTAGGACTGTAAAATTATGATAGTCAATCTCATAATTTCTTCTAATTTATTAACTGGATCATTCTGTATAGAACTTACCCTCATCAACCATGGCTATTTGGTTCATCTGAAATACAATTTATATAGGAAGGACATGATAAATGCTTAACTCTTTACATTTAATTGGCAATTTTTAATGTAAAGAGATGACGTCTGTGATGGATACTGTGATGTGTCAGCCCACCTCTCATTTCAATAAAAGACTTGTTGACTGAGCTGCTAAGAGAAATGTTGACAGACTGCCTTCAGCTGTTAGCCCTTCAGGGATTGCTTCAGGTAATCTCTGTTTACCCAAGGTCACAAACTTTTCTGGGGCAGCCTGCAGTAACTGATCAAAGAGGGGGTATAAAGACCTGACTGTCTCAACCCAATTTGGGACAACTGGGAAGGGTCATTCTAACTCCAAATCTCTCTGTGGGGTTGGCTCTCTGCTGTTGAACCTGCATTGTAGCTCAGTGTTCCCCTCTGCCCACACCTACTTCATTGCACAGATCCTAATCTAAGAATACCTCTTAATAAGCACCCTGCACAGAAAGCTCTTTCTTGGAATCTGCCTCCTGGGGAACTCAAACTGTAACACTTGAAATTGGGAGTGATCCAAGAAATTTGGGACTATGATGATATTTGGTAAAAGGTGAAAGATTTATATGATCTGAAGAGAAACCAGAGCATTTGGATGATATTTGGGAGCTAAATCACTTACTGCCCTGTTGGCAATAAGGACCATATCACAGAGTGGATGGAGTACAGATAGCCCCCTGCCACAAGGCAGCAGTCCTATTATTGTTAAAACTTCCACCAGGTGGTGAATTGGAATGGTTAAAGGGAACGTATAATATTCTGTGATGTTTCAAGTGTTTGAGAAATATAGAGGAAGTAGTAGCTATAAGACCAATGGAAAGGCAAGGTAGGAGGATCACTTGAGCCTAGGAGTTCAAGGCTGCAGTGAGTTATGATCATGCCACTGTACTCCAGCCTGAGCAACAGAGTGAGTCCCTGACTCTGAAACAAAGCAAAACAACAACAAAAAGAACCAATGGAATTTAGTGGTATTGAGCTCTAAAAAGGAGTAAACTCCCAATGGAGAAATAGAGACACATTTGCTATGTCAAAATCAGGATGCTGCCCGGGAAAGAATGAGACCCTGACACATGGTTTGGGGCTATCTAGATTGATGCTACCAAAATCTTGAATCCTTAGATTTCCCTGAACCAGCTGAGCCTATAGAACTGGTGCAATTTCCCTATTGGTAGTACCCACGCCCGCCCCATCCTCTTGCTTGCAGACATGCAAAGCTTCTCGCCAACAAGACAACATGTGCTTTCCCCTCCCCTCCATGCCGTTAGGCCTATAACAAGGGCTAAGGCACAGCATGGACATGTGAGACCTGATCAAGGAGAAGAGCAATTGTACGTCAAGAAGCTGCAAGATACCCAGCATGGATCGGCAGGAACTGGAAGGGTTCACATGGAATTGAATTCTGAGACTGCTTGATCAAGAGAGCTAGACTATAAGGTGGGACAACAGGCAGTTTATCAATTTTGGAGCACTACTCTGGAATACAGGATTTAACGCTCTGGAAAGGACCACATGAGGTAAAGCAGTCTCACAATTAGATGACCCCTTGAAATACACAAAAAGTGATGACCAATGCTAAGTGAGGTTGAAATGCCAGCATTGCTGTGATAGTAGTAGAAGAAAGGATGAAAAGATTCAGAAGTGAGCCTACTGTAGTGGATAGATCAAACAAGCCTGGAAAACTCAAACAGAAAAACCCAGGATATACCATTTATCAAGGCGATAAGGAATGTGCTAGCAAGAAGGGCACTAGCACCACTGAGAAATTCACTGGTGGCTCTCTCTGTAGGTCAGGCTTGATGGTGGAGAGACCCTTCCAACTACGTTCATTATAGCAGGACTCTGAAATGGTAGAGATCCTATGGCTGAGTTCACTATCTAAAGTCAGGTAGGGGCATGATCATAATGAGTGGCAAGATTGAAGGAGCAGCCAGAGGAGACTGAAGTACAGTTATGGAAATGGTAAATAGAATATGGCCTCCCTAGGGGAAAAATAGATAGGCAGGGATAATAAGTGTCTATTCTGGAGAAGTTTAAACCAGAACCCTTATGTCTGGATCAAGCATTCATAGTCTTCCTTGCAGAGTGACCCACTGCCATTTCTTCCTCCCTAAGCACAGCACAACATGTTGAAAGCTTTACTTAGCCCTCACTCTTGTTTGACTCAAGACTCTTCACCTCTAGAAATGCCCATTTACTGCCTTCAAAAAGATGTGCTTGCATGGCCTGTCTTGCTTGCTGTCAGGCATGGTGTATCAGCGTGTTTACTATTATACTTGTGCGATTTGGTGTTTAAACAAAAGCTTTGTACCCTCCTGATTGGCAAGTGAGGTCAGAGCCCCCCTCTCGGCTCCTCTCCAGCTCCCAACGACAGAGGCAATTCTGAGGGGCCAAGGCAGCTGCTGAAAGTCCAGGGTTTGGCCTTCCCAAGGTCCTGCTGCCACTGCCCAGCAATAAACAGAAGCAGCAAACAAATCAATACAAATCCATCACTGTGGCTCCACGGGACCCTAAAAAGGCCATAATGCAAAGTTCCTCATGCTTCACCACCAAACAGGGCTCTAACAGCAGCTGGCACATCTGTGAGGGAGGATCCCAATGAACAGAACCTGGAAGTTGGTTCAGCATGGGGGCCTGTGGTGAAATCCTGAGTTTTCTGCAAAATGAGGAGCAGGGAAATGCTTCAGCAGGGTGTGGCAGAGCCCTCTGAGAATCCCTAGCATGACTCTGCCTTGGGGCAGAGCTTTGGACCTCCAGGCCAGCCTCCACTACCCCTGATCCAGGGCCTTGGGTCTGAAGCACTGAGCTGTCTGTATTACTGTTTTTATTTCAAGCTGTCCCTTCTCCTAGGCCAGGCTGAGTTCCCTTAGCTACACTCCCATTACCTGTGGAGGAACCCTGGAGGAGCTGCAGAGGCACTTGGAATTTCCTCCTGGTCAGTTAACCCTGTAACAAGTAGCTCCAGTTGTTTGACACATGCATGTAATCAGTACGATGCAGACCGTTCCAGCATGTGTTTGGGGGGGCGGGTGTTTCTCCTAACACCTTTTGACCCACTGGGGAAGTGTCACAGGCCACGTTCCCAGGGAAGCAGGCTCTGAGAACTTCATGGGTAGGAGGTTTATTGGGGAACACTGTCAGGATCAACAACTGTGGGGAGTACAGAAAGCAGAACTGGGCAGAGGAGGAAGTGGGACCGGAATGCAGCCATGACAAAGGCCTCAGGGGATCCCAGGAAAAGCTCAGAGTTTCCCAGAATTGTGGCAAGGGGCTAGGCATTTATGCTCCTCCATCAAGCAGTCATGGGATGCAGGCCACCAGCTGGGAAGGATACATGACCTTCGACATGGCGGCTGTCTTCAGTCAAGGGCCATTCCCAGAGACGGGCACAGCTGTGCGCTGTCAGCCATCAGTGCACCCTACAGCTGGGAAATGATACTTCAGTGCTCAAGGGGAGGGGTGGAGGCGGGCAGCGCCAGGCATTCAGTTCAGCAAGTTGCTTCCCCTCTCTGGGTCCCAGTTTGTCACCTGTAAGTTAAGTGGCAAGGGTGAACTCTAGGATCCCTTCCAGTTCCAGGGCTCTATGAATCCACTGGCCATCCCCTCTGGCTCCACTACCACCCCCTTCCTAATAAGCTGTCCCC
The DNA here is from genome assembly GCF_003255815.1 of Theropithecus gelada. Taxonomy (NCBI): domain Eukaryota; kingdom Metazoa; phylum Chordata; class Mammalia; order Primates; family Cercopithecidae; genus Theropithecus; species Theropithecus gelada. Next base: position 105,016,382 of record NC_037689.1, read on the forward strand.
AGTTTGGCATCCCACCTCGTCTTACATGTTTGCAGCAGCTTCTCATTGATTATGACACAGTCCAAATTCATGAGGTGACTTGCAAGGCCCTCTACAATCTAGCCCAATGCTTCCCTACAGCCTCCTTCCTCATTACTTATTCTCCACTGTGAACATTGTGTTTCCATCACGCTCTCCTCTCCTTTTCTCTGCTCTTTCAATAAGGATGTGTCTTTTATGCATTCATGAACAGGGTATAATGGAAAGAGTTTGGAGCCAGACCTGGGCTGGAATCCAAGTCCGGCTCTCATAAGCTGTGTGAAATTAGGCAGGTCACTTAAGCTCTCTGAGCCTATTTCCTCCTCTTCTGATGGTTGTTTCAAGAAGCAAATGAGATAATGTAGGTGAAGTGCCTAGCACAAACCTTAGTAGAGCTCAATAAATGTGAGTTCTCTTCCCTTCTCCCTTTGTTGAAATGGTTGAACCTAAACAACATCATCCAATGATTAGTTTCAAAAATATTTTAGAAGAATAAATGCTGTATGTAATTTGGTACCTTTCTTGCTAATCCTTCACTCAAGAAAAATCAAGTCACTCTGAATTCTTAGTCTGGCACCAGATAAATTCCCAGACTATGTTCAAACTGCTCGCTGGACTGCAACTGTCAGTGTCCAAGCCCTCTCGGCCCTAGTCATAAGAACATGAGAACATGTGATGCCTTTTTATTCCTTTTGCTAAGAAGCATCAGCCGGCATTACCTGGGAACTTGTTGAAAATGTACATTCTCAGGCACCATCACCCCAGACCTGTGATCACAAACTCTGGGGATGCACCCAGTAATCTGCATGATATCCTGGGTGATTGTGATGCTCGCTGGGGTTTGAGAACCGCCACTGGTCTAGGGCTTGGGGCTCATCTTGGGCCACGTGCTCCAGGGTTCCCTCCACCACCCTCTCCCCACCCAAGAAGAGGGAGGCATGTCAGCAGAAGCTGGAGAACTCCAGAGGAAGTCGAGCTTTTGTCAGGAGACCTTGGGGTAGCCAGTGCTCTTTGACAACTGTAGGAGCCTCAGGAACAGGTTGTGGAGTGCCACCCATAGCCCCGCCTCCCAGAACTAGAACCTCCTCCAGGTCACATGGTCAGTCCCCACCTCTGCACGAGGCCTCGCAAGACCAGAGACCCCTGACCTTTAGGCCTACTCTGCAAAGCCCCTAAAGCACTAGTTCTCAAAGTGTGGGCCCCAGACCAACAGCTTTCCACCATCTTCCCACCTGGGAAGATGTTAGAAAAACAAATTATCAGGCTCCACCCCAGACCTACTACAGGTGATTCTGATAAAGGCTCAAGTTTGAGAACCACTGGCCTAGACTTTGCAAATGAGTTTAACTTAGTTTGCTTTTTATGCCAGATGCTGTGGCTCATGCCTGTAATCCCAGTACTTTGAGAGGCCGAGATGGGCAGATCACGAGGTCAGGAGATCAAGACCATCCTGGCTAACATGGTGAAACCCCGTCTCTACTAAAAATACAAAAAAATTAGCCGGGCGTGGTGGCAGGCACCTGTGGTTCCAGCTACTCGGGAGGCTGAGGCAGGAGAATGGTGTGAACCCAGGAGGTGGAGCTTGTAGTGAGCCGAGGTTGCGCCACTGCACTCCAGCCTGGGTGAGAGCGAGACTCCATCTCAAAAAAAAAAGAAAAGAAAAGAAAAGAAGAATACCCGAGTATGGTGGCATGCACCTGTAGTCCCAGCTACTTCAGAGGTTGAGGTGGGAGGAGTGCTTCAGCCCAGGAGGTCGAGGCTGCAGTGAGCAGTGATCACCATTGCACTCCAGCCTGAGCAACAGAGCGAGACTCTGTCTCTTAAAAAATGCTTTTAAGACCTTCCCATTCTCTGGCTACTTCTTCTTTACTACACAGGAGATAAAAAGTAAGACAAAGACTTGCTGATGAGAGGATCTAGAAAGCTGTGCTTCCTAATTAGGCGAAACTCCCTTTCCACTCTTCTCTTTGGATTTGTCTATTCTGTCCACTTGTTTTGAATGGGACCTGTGGCTGGTCCAAGTTGATTTGTACTTGATACTTATTTCTCCAATGGCTTGTTGCTACTGGTAAAAGCCTTGGCACACAACACAGAACACTTGGACTATAATACAAACAAGCATTTCAAACAGAGATTTAAACCACTTTCATGACATCCACTGGCATGGTATGTTTTACAGCTCTGATTTCAGTTCCAGTTGTGAAGACTCAGGGATTTCAGAAAATAAAGAAAATAAGGGGCAGAAGTGGGGCGGCCTACTCCCCAGCTGGCAGATAAATTAGAGATCGAAACAGATCCAAGGAGCTCAATTAGTCAGGCTTTCTTATAGTGAAGGGGACAGGGGATGGGGCTTGGGCATGATTCAGCTGAGGAGCCCTTGCTGAGGAAGGAGAAGAGTGGGACATGGCCGGGCTGGCTGAGGGCATGCATAGGAGACACTGGGGCCTCAGGAGAGCTCTGTGGGTGAAGCCAGGAGGGCAGAGCAGAGCCAGGGTCTCAGGCCTAAGGTCTGAAAATGTGGCCTGATAAAGGACTTCCCTCCCCAGCCAGAGCCATGGCTGCATGAGAGCCAAGTGGGCAAAGGTGTGCCCTGAAAACAGAGGCAAAGGCTTACTGGGGGAGATGTCAGAACTCACCCTGTGTACCTGCTAGTCTGAGGGAGATGACAAGAGCAAAGTACTAGTCTCCTTCACTTCCTCTCAGCACCCTTGTGCCCCAACCAGGTCTGCGTGCGCCCCTTCCCTTTTCCCACTTGGAAGGAAACTATCACAGAGACCAAGATGAACCCCTGGAGCTCCACACCACTATCCAGCTCAATGCCAAGCATAAGGCCTTCCTAAAGAAAGCCACTCTCCTGTTTGAGTTTTGTTTGTTTAAAAGGAACTCTCCCTGTCTTTCTCTTCCTGGAGTCTCCTCAGGGGCTCGAGTGGACCTGCCACAGGACATGGGCCTTGGCTCAGCACAGAGCATGCGGGCTCAGTGGTTTCTGTTTTCCCATCTTGACACATCTGGGCGGCCTGCCTCCTGGTTCTTACCTGACAAAGATCTCAGAGCATCTCAGGGGGAAGAAAAGGGAAGCCTCAGCTACCATGAGGGATGACGGGACAGGCAGAAGAAACCTATGATAGAGAGAAGGGAGGTGCAGACCAGGCAGGTATTCTGTTAGCTCACTACAAGCTGCTGTCCCTGGGAGTCCTTCTTCTTGGTGCCAGCCGGCCACAGGTGTCAGCCTTCTGCAGTGAATCAAGGAGATATGTTCTCTGGGTGCACAATGTTCAGAGGGAAGAAGGCACTTGTCTCACCTATGCACAAAGGACTAGATGAGTAGCTTGTTAGCTCATCCAGGTAGGGCTTATCCCAAGTGCAAGTGTGCGTGTGTTTCAGTGGGGGTAGGGGACATTTAAATGGTATGATACATAGATTGTATGCATTTGCCAAAGTCATCAAATGGTACACTTAAAATTTATGCATTTCATTGTGTGAAAATTTTTACCTAAGAAAAGAAATGCAAACGAACATTGATCTCCAATGATATGCAGACTAAAGTGTTTCCAGGAAAGTGTCCTCATGTCTGCAACTTATTTTGAAATGCATCAGAAAAGTAGGTGAGCAAATCAAAACCACAATAAGATACCATCTCACACCAGTTAGAATGGCAATGATTAAAAAGTCAGGAAAGAACAGGTGCTGGAGAGGATGCGGAGAAATAAGAACACTTTTACACTGTTGGTGGGACTGTAAACTAGTTCAACCATTGTGGAAGACAGTGTGGTGATTCCTCAAGGATCTAGAACTAGAAATACCATTTGACCCAGCCATCCCATTACTGGGTGTATATCCAAAGGATTATAAATCATGCTGCTATAAAGACACATGCACATGTATGTTCATTGCAGCACTATTCACAATAGCAAAGACTTGGAACCAACCCAAATGTCCATCAATGACAGACTGAATTAAGAAAACATGGCACATATACACCATGGAATACTATGCAGCCATAAAAAAGGATGAGTTCATGTCCTTTGTAGGGACATGGATGAAGCTGGAAACTATCATTCTCAGCAAACTATTGCAGGGACAGAAAACCAAACACCGCATGTTCTCACTCATAGGTGGGAATTGAACAATGAGAACACTTGGATACAGGGTGGGGAACATCACACACTGGAGCCTGTTGTGGGGTGGAGGGATCAGGGAGGGATAGCATTAGGAAATATACCTAATGTAAATGATGAGTTAATGGGTGCAGCACACCAACATGGCACATGTACAGATATGTAACAAACCTGTACATTGTGCACATGTACCCTAGAACTTAAAGTATAATAATAATAATAAAAAAAGAAAATTAGATGAGCTGTTGGATGGATAGAAGAATGGATAAATTTGTAATAAAGCAAATACAAACTATAAACTTTAGCATCTAGTTGGTGTCTATATAGATGTTGGGTATATAGTTATTTCAACTTTTCATAAGTTTGAAAATTTTCCATAATGAAATATTGGCAAAAATAATATTGTATTTGTCAGGTGGGTGTGGAAATTAGTATCATTCTTAAAGAGCTAAGTATGCAGGGGTGTTAGATCTTATTATAGCTACTCTTAATTTACTAATCTGACCCCCAGAAAAAAAAAATCTTGGAAAATGACAGAGTACTGTAAATTTAACAAATAGTGGTCCTAATTTCTACCACTGTGCTTAATGTGGAATATTTTCTAGAGCAGATTGACATAGCCTCTGGTATAAAGTATGCAGCCATTAATTCGGTGACTGTGTCGTTTTTCATACTATTTGAAAAAGAGGGTCAGAAAAAGTTCACATTCATATGGGACAGACAAGAATATATATTAGTCATTTTGCTACATGGCTGTGTTAACTCTGGCCCTCTACCATAATACAGAAGAGATCTGAATATCTCAATATCTCACAGGACATCACCTGGATTCACTATATCACTGAAATCATGCTAATCAGAGCAGATGAGCAAGAAGTAGCTTGCACATTGGTGGCCTTGGCAATGTGCACTCACTCACAACATGGGAGATAAACCCTATGAAGATTGAGGGGCCTGGCATATAAACACATTTTTTTAGGTCGCCGTTGTTTAGGGGCACACAAAGCAATCCCACCCATGATAGAAAATAAATTATCACACCTTGCACCTCTCACAACAAAGAAAAAAAGTGCAAAATCTGGAAGGCCTCGTTGAGTTCTGGGAGCAGTATATTCCTTACTTGCTAATACTGCTCTGACCCATACACTGGATGATGTCAGACAGCATATACTGGCTGACAGTTTTGAGTGGGAATCAAAGAAGTGCTCTGCAGCAGATTTATACTACAGTCTAAGCAGCCATGCTTCTTGGGCCATATGACCAGAATACCCTATGGTATTAAAGGTAGTAGTGGTGGGAGAAGATGCTATGTGGAGTTTATTGCAAACTCCACATAGTTTGCAATAATGGGATAATCACAATGAAGTCTGCAAGGCCATGCCATCTTCAGAGAATTAGATGCCTTTGAAAAAAATCCTCTGGTATGTTTTTGGGTCATAGTATAAATGTGGCAAAGTGATGATGGGACATTATGTAAACATGTAGCCACAACTACCCATCATGAACTGGGTTTCATCAAACACACCAAATCTGAAAGTGAAATGGGCCTAGCAATAAGCTACTCTAAGGAAGTGATATATTCAGCACAAGCAGGACCAAAGGACGCAAGCAGCCAAATGAGCAGGTGGCTCAGTCCCCCATGTCATCCATCACGATTTCACCAGTATCTCTTCCTAAACTCATACTTATGATATATGGGGGCATCCCTCATGACCAGCTGACAAAGGAGGAAAAGCCTGCATTTAGTTCATGGATGGATTTCCATGGTCCATGGCTGTAAGCCAAAAATGAATGACAGCCACATTACAGCCCCACTCTTGATGACCTTGAAAGAAGACGATGAGAGATAACTCTAAAGGCCACTCTAGCTGAGACTGTCCTTTGAGCTTGCATCACAGATTGAATTCTCCTTCCATCCACTCCTGCTTCCTTCATCTCTCTTCAGTAGGTGTTGAACCAAAGGTTTCTTCTTAATGAATCATTATGTTCATTAACACCATCTCAGAGTGCTTCCTACTGCAACAGTGCTAGTTTTTCTTTACTTCTCAATTTGTAAAATCTCTTTGTATATTAGGAATGTTATTAGATGTGGTAGAGATATTTTCTATTAGTCTTTTGACTCTTTGTTTACAGTTTCATTTGCAAAACAATTCATTTTTTTGTAATTGAATCTGTTAACCTTTCCGTATATCTACCAAAAGATAGTGACTTTGGCCGAACATGGTGGCACATGCCTGTAATCTCAGCACTTTGGGAGGCCAAGGCTGGTGGAACACTTGAGCTCAGAAGTTCAAGATCAGCCTAGGTAACATGGTGAGACTCCCGTGTCTACAAAAGGTACAAAAAAAAAAGAAAAAAAAGATAATGACTTTGATGTATAGGCACTAACCTGAAAAGAACCATAGTATATTGTTAAAAGAAAGTTGCAGAATAATATATTTAGCAGCACTTATGAAACTCTTCTGGTTATAGGACTTACTAAATTTCTTCTTTGAAAACTCAGTTTCAATAAGCAGAGGGTGGGGCCCAGGATTCTATATTTTGGTTTCTTTGTTTTATTTTGTTTTTGAGATGGAATTTCTCTCCTGTCGCCCAGGCTGGAGTGCAATGGCACGATCTTGGCTCACTGCAACCTCTGCCTCCGGGTTCAAGTGATTCTCCTGCCTCAACCTCCCAAGTAGCTGGGATTACAGGTGCCTGCCACCATGCCTGGCTAGTTTTTGTATTTTTAGTAGAGATGGCATTTCACCATGTTGGCCAGACTGGTCGCGAACTGCTGACCTCAGGTGATCCACCTGCCTCAGCCTCCCAAAGTGCTGGGATTAGAGGCATGAGCCACCTCTCCCAACCAGGAATTTATATTTTAACAACTACTCAAGGCAATCATATGATCAGATAAGTTTGACCACAAAATATCACTCAATTTTTGTAATTTAAAAAAGGGGAGAAGGAACTCTCTATGTATGTGTGTGTGTATTTGTACATACTACAGAGGAAAGTGTGTAAGAATACACATCAGATTAATATTGCTTTCCTTAAGTGGATGGAACCAGAAGAAATTAAAAGATTATGTCTTTACTTTTATCATTTTGTTATTTTTATTACAATGGGCATGAATTACTATAACTTTTTTTAATCTAGTACATTTTAAAAGCCATTTGAAATTGTCTTTTTTTCTTTTACAAGAATAAAATAAAGGCCGGGTACAGTGGCTCACGCCTGTAATCCCAGAACTTTGGGAAGCCGAGGTGGTCGAATCACCTGAGGTCAAGAGTTCGAGACCAGCCTGACCAACATGGAGAGACCCCGTCTCTACTAAAAATACAAAATTACCCGGGTGTGGTGGCGGGCACCTGTAATCCCAGCTACTTGGGAGGCTGAGGCAGGAGAATTGCTTGAACCTGGGAGGCGGAGGTTACAGTGAGCCAAGATCACACCATTGCACTCCAGCCTGGGTGACAGAGCAAGACTCCATCTCAAAATAAATAATAATAATAATAAAACAAAAAAGAAAAAGAAGCTTTCAGGAGAACTGTCTTGATTCTTGGCTAAGCCTTCTCTGCCAGTTCCACCACAGCATCAGGAATTCTCCTGTATCAAGGGAGCTACACCTGGCCAGTGGTTGATGAGTTTTACACCCATGTGATCATGAAATAGTTAACAGAGTTTCTACGTTGTTAAAATTTTGGTTCACACCAAAAGTAGTTTATACAGGTTGTGTAACAGCTGCTGTTGCAATTATGTCTAATGGAAGGTTTTGATTCACACCAAAAACACTTACATGTGTTTTGAGTGGCTAAAACTTCTGGTTTCCTAGGAACTAACTACACAAGTCTCCCCTGGGGACTCTGAAATCATCCTTCTTACTCTTGCCTGGTTCACTGCCTTGGAAACACTCAAAACAGATTGCTGATCTTCTAGGCACTGGGATTATAAGACTTGCTTGTACCTTTTATTTAGAAAAAAAAGTTTTTTTCTGATTATACAAGTAATTACAAGCTTACTGTAGAAAATTGTAAAAAGATAGAAAAGTATAAAAAGAAACAGAAAAAGAATCACTCATAACCCTACCACTCAGAAGCAGTTATGCTTTCGACATATTACCTTCCAGTTTTGTTTCCATGCACTTTTTACATAGTTGAGCTCATCCTAGACATATAATTTAATATATTGCTTTTATCATGCAATGTAATAATATAAGCAAGTTTTTATAAACCATGCTTTTATAACATTCCACTTTATATAGATGCACTCTGATTTACTTTAGTATTCCCCTTTTTTATTCACATTTAAGCTATTTCTATGGTAAAAGAAACATTGAAGCTTATATATTTGGGAATAAAACTATCTGAATTGGAAACCGTCTCCCATTTCTAATGCTGGTGATAATGTTGCCTAACAGCTGTACTCCAAAAAGGTACTCACGAATTTTCATCTTGTAATCATCATAGTGAATTCCAGGATATCTTAAGCCCACTAACTAAGAGGTAGCTCTCCTGAAAATATAGAACAAGGGAACAAGTGAAATCATAGCTCCAATGACAGGGAGGACAGTCATGTTATCCTAAAACTCCAATATACCAAACTTCCAGAACTGTGACAAAAATGGTGTCCATTATATTTAGCCAAAACTCCTATGTATCTATTTCTATGTTGTGCTTTGTTCTTACCTGAAGTTAAAAAACCTTTTCCACTTTGTTTGTTCTGGCAGAACTCTTTTAAAGGGAGAAGGTCCAGAAGACACCTTGTCTAGCTGAGCTGTGTGTTGCCATAAGAAAAATTACACTAAAACAGAAATAGTGTTTTTGAAAATCACACTGGCAATTTATTTAGGGCTAAAGACTCGTGAAGTTTAGAAGGACATATACTTTCTCATTCTAACTTTACACCACTTCAAACCTTTCTCAAAAATAAGACCATAGGTGCTTTAAAATACTCAAGAAAAAAAGGTGTGGCTGTATGAAGAAGTAGATGAGACAAGATTAGTAAAATGGTGTAATTTTTGAAACTAGGTGATGGATATAGATTCCACTATTCTCTCTACCCTTAGGTATGGTGAAAATGTCCGAGAGAGAGAGAGAGAGAGAGAGAGAGAGAGAGAGAGAGAGAGAGAAATGTATAAGGCATTTAAAATTAAAAGTTTAAAAAAAAAAAAAAAAACAGCATGAGACCCCATATGAATTGTAACATTTCACCTTGTTTGGACTAGAATTTTCTTACCTGAAACTTACTTTCTAAAATAACTAGGAAACCACATAACAAGTTTTAAGGGACACATTTGGTTATGTCGTTTCTTGCTTATAATAATTTAGCTGTCTGTAACAAAATCCTGTTGTTCCCTAAATAATTGATGAACTGATATTGCATTGGCTTAGAAATTGTACTTCAGTTAATGACTACTACCTTTCACATCTTGCCTAAGGAAAAGGTAGATGAACACGACTGACTTCACAGTTTTTGAGAAACCATCTCACCACCATCTATTGCACACAGAAAGGCAGATATTCCTGCAGCATGGACAAAGCATGGCCTTTCTGTGGTCTGTGGTGCATGGTCTCCATTTGATGCTGGCTCCTTCAGCAGAACAAGTCATTCTACCCGGTTTTCCCAAGTCTCTCTCCCAGCATCCAGCACATATATTATGATATTTCTCTCTACTGGTCTTTCTTCCCCTCTACAATGCCAATTATTTCAAAGTCAAGGCTATGTCTTATTCTATTTTTGTTTTCATAGTAGTTGGTACAGTCTCTGGAAAGTGCTAAGGAATATAAATGTATAATAAATGAACAAAGGAATAAATATACAAAAGTACTGGAACTGGATTATGCAAAAGTAAGGTTAAGATCTGGCTCATATTTCTTAGTTGTTACAGTCTTAAGAAAGTTTCTTAACCTATGTGACTCTCAGCTATGAAATGGAATTACAACGCCAAACTTTTCTACTTCACAGTGTTATTTCAAGACTCAAAATCAACTTGAAATAGTGCATATGAAAATATTTTGGAGGCCGGATGCGGTGGCTCATGCCTGTAATCCCAGCACTTTGGGAGGCAGAGGCGGGGCAGATCACAAGGTCATGAGTTCAAGACCAGCCTGGCCAATATGATGAAACCCTGTCTCTACTAAAAATACAAAAATTAGCCCGGCATGGTGGCATGCGCCTGTAATCCCAGCTACTCAGGAGGCTGAGGCAGGAGAATCACTTGAACCTGGGAGGCGGAGGTTGCAGTGAGCTGATATTGCACCACTGCACTTCAGCCTGGGGGACAGAACGAGACTCCATCTCAAAAAAAAAAAAAAAAGTATTTTGGAAACCAAAAGGAGGGGAAGGTCACCTGTGTTGTGTTAAGGAGAAAGGCAGCATCTTGTGGTGTTTATGGCCCCTCTCATTGAGTTGCTATGAGAATAAAATGAGGTGATATATGTAAAATACTTAGAAAAATACCTGGGACAAAGTAACCTTTCCGAAACGGTAGTAGGCCTGATTATTCTCTTGTATGTGAAAGAGTTCAATTAGCTGGGGGTGATGGGATTATATGGGAGCCAGCAATATGGACCAGATGTCCTTTAAAAATTTAAAATGACCACTTGACCTCCATGATGTCATGGTGGGCAATTTGGAATCCTTGTGTAAATAACATCAAACTCACACAGTCTGTGTGAGTCTGTATGACTGGCTCATGCCCTCACTGGGCCTGAGAGTGGCCCCTCCATGTATGTGTATGCATACATGTATATGTGTGTGTGTGTGTATATATATATGTATATGTGTATATGTGTATATATATATGTGGGTCTGTGTGTGTGTACATGTATCTGTGTATATTTGTGTGTGTTTCTATGAAGGCATTGTGCTGGGCCTGAGTATGTCACCAGATGAAGTGCACATATCTCTGTGTTTGTCTCTGTGTACATGTGTATCTTAGTCTGTTCAGGCTGCATTAACAAAATACTTTAGACTGGGTAATATATAAACAACAGAAATTTATATCTCACAGTTCTGTAGGCTGGGAAGTCTAAGATCAAGGCACTAGTAAATTGAGTGTCTGCTGACGACCTGTTTCTCATAGATGGCACCTTCTATGAGTCCTCACATGGTGGAAGGGCAAAGGGACTAATAACCTCCCACAGGCCTCTTTTATAAGAGTACCAATCTCATTCATGAGAGCTCCACCCTCATGACCTAATCACCTCCCAGAGGCCCCACCACCTAATTCCATCACCTTGGTGATTAGGTTTTCTCTTAGTCTGTAGTCCTGTTCAGTGTTACTATAACAGAATACCTGAGACCAAGTAGTTTGTAAAGCAAAGAGGTTTATTTGCATTTGGCGAGGGCCTCAGGCCACTTGAACTCATGAAGGAAAGAAGGGGAAGCTGGTTTATGCAAAGACATCACATGGCAAGAGAGGAAGCAAGATGGAGGAGGGGAGGTGCCGGTCTTTTTTTTTTTTTTTTTTTTTGGAGACAGAGTCTTGCTCTGTCACCCAGGCTGAAGTGCAATGGCATGATCTCGCTGCAACCTCTGCCTTCTAGGTTCAAGTGATTCTCTCACCTCAGCCTCCCCAGTAGCTGGGATTACAGGCACCCACCATCATGCCCAGGTGCCAGGCTCTTTTTAACAAACAGCTCTTGAGGGAAGGAATAGACCCAGAACTTGGTCACTACCCCCATCCCAAGGCATTAATCTATTCATGAGGGATCACTCCCATGGTCTGAACACCTCCTACCAGGTCCCATGATACAGTTTGGATCTGTGTCCCCCTCAAATCTCACTTTCAGTTGTAATCGTCAGTATTGGAGGTGGGGCCTGGGGAAAGTGATTGGATCACCTTCTAAGGGTTTAACACCATCCCCCTGAGTGCTGTTCTCATAATAATGAGTTACTTCTCACCAGATCTGGTCGTTTAAAAGCATGTAGCACTTCCCCATCTCTCTCTTCTGCCTGCTATGGCCGTGTAAGACACGTCTGCTTCCCCTTCATTTTCCACCATGATTGAAAGTTTCCTGAGGCCTCCTCAGAAGCCATCATGCTTCCTGTACAGCCTGTAGAACCATAAGCCAACTAAACCGATTTTCTTTATGAATTACCCAGTGTTGTGTATTTCTTATAGCAGTGTGAGAATGGACTAATACACTCCACCACTCAACATTGCCACATTGGGGATCAAATTTCAGCATGAGGTTTAGAGAGGACAAACATGCAAAACATAGCATTCTTCCCCTGGCCCCACAAAACTCAAGTTCTTCTCACATGCAACATACACTCACTTTATCCAAGAATCCCAAAAATCTTAACTAGTTTTAGCATCGACTCAAAAGTTCAAAGTCTTATCTGAGGCTCGAGTTAAGTTCCTTCCAGCTATGAGCCTGCAAAATAAAAAACAAGTTATTTACTTCCAAGATTCAATGGTTTTAAGGGCATTGGGTAAACATGCTTACTTCCCACAGCGAGAAATTGGTCAAAAGAAAGGGGTAACAGGCCCCACACTATTCCAAAACCCAGCAAGGCAGACATTAAACCTTAAAGCTCCAAATAATCTCCTTTAACCCTATGTCCCACATCCTGGGCATGCTGGTGGGAGGGGTAGAATTCCAAGGCCTCAGGCTGTTCCCTTCCCACGACTTTGCTGGACACAGCCCATGAGGTCACTCTCTTAGGGTTGGAATCTAATGCCAGCAACTTTTCCAGGCTGAGGTGGTATGCTGCCAGTATTTTACCATTCTAGAGTCCCGACAGAAGCCCCATCCCTGCAGCTCCACTGGGCCTTTACCCAATGGGGACTCTTGGTGGTAGCTCCACTCCTGGGACAGGTTTCTGCCTGGGCACCCAGGTTTTCCAATACACCCTCTAAAATCTTGGTGGAGGGAGTCACATCTCCATAGCTCTTTCATTCTGTGGACCTGCAGAATTAACTCCATGTTGACATTATGAAGTCTTATGGCTTGTGCCCTTCATAATGGTAGCACAAGTATCTGAGGCCATCGGGGCCATCTGAGCCATGGCTGCTCCTGCCAGAGTGGCCCAGATTTTGGGGTCATTTTTTACGTGCTCTTGACTATTAGCACCTGGATCCCGTTTAGTTTTGCTAATCTCTTTACTAAAGGGTAGCTCAGCTGCACCCTCAGCTGTACCAAATGGCCACTGACTATCTTAAATTCAATCTTGCATATCCTCCTTTGAGTCTGCCTTATCATCATGCTAATTCCCTCAGTAATAATTTGAATAAATCTTTGTATATGCCCACTCCTTTTTTTTTTCTTTTTTCTTTTTTTTTAAAGCACTGAGCCAGGCACGGTGGCTCATACCTGTAATCCCAGCACTTTGGGAGGCCGAGGCGGGTGGATCACCTGAGATCAGGAATTCGAGAATGACCTGACCAACATAGTGAAACCCCATCTCTACTAAAATACAAAAAAAATTAGCTGGGTGTGGTGGCGGGCACCTGTAATCCCAGCTACTCAGGAGGCTGAGGCAGGAGAATCGCTTGAACCCAGGAGGCGGAGATTGCAGTGAGCCGAGATTGCGCCACTGCACTCCAGCCTGGGTGACAGAGTGAGACTACGTCAAAAAAATAATAAATAAAAAATAATAAAATAAAGCATTGCTTAGATAATACTGGGTATGTAGATTAACTTGACGTGTCTGGAACATGAATATATGAACATCTGTTCTACAAGTAGATGACTTTAGTAAATTATTATGAGATGTTAAATGACAGAAAATAACTATAGATTTAGTAACTTGTCTCCATTGAAAAATGTGTAAGGTACTCAGTTTTATAAATTTTTTTAAGAGACAGGATCTTGCTCTGTTGCCCATACTGGGTGGTGCAATCATAGCTCACTGTAGCCTTGAACTCCTGGGCTCAAGCAATCCTTCTGCCTCAGCCTCCCCAGTAGCTGAGACTATAGGCACACACCACCATACCTTGCTGATTTTTAAAATTTTTATGTTTTGTAGAGACAAAGGTTTCACTATTTTGCCCAGGCTGGTCTTGAACTCCTGGCTTCAAGAAATCCTCTCACCTGGGCTTCCTAATTTATAGAGACAGACAGTACATTATTGGTCGATTAGGAGTGGATGGTCACATGGGAAGAAAAGTGAAGTGACTGCTAATGGATATAGGGTTACTTTTAGGGAGGATGAAAATTTTCTAAAATTACACTGTGGTGATAGTTTCTCAACCCAGTGAATATATTAAAAACATTGGCATGTACGTTTTAAATGGGTTAATTTTTTAATGTGAAATACATCTCCAAAAACTTAAAAAACAAATTTGCATGATGCTGACATGATCCTGAGGCTAATGGAACAAGTCATATCCAATATGATGTGACTACAGATATATCTATTAAAATAAAATAATCTCTTCTAGTTTATAAGAGAAGGAAACTTACTGTATTAATTCAGTGTTTGCCCTCCCATCTATGTGTAATGAGTATTTAAAAATGCAAAGCACAGCTAAACAGATAGGTAAGTGAAACAGACCCTATTTGGGTCTTGAAAAGTTGCTTGCTCTAATGAGCCTGGTGCTACTTGGGAATAAATAGGCACTCAAATCTCCTCTATGCCATACTTTAAAGGGTGTGTAAATTCACGTACAAATAGTCATCAGCAATTTTTCAGAGCTATTTTTGCTTTGTCTTACAGAGGGGGAAATGGAACCCAATAATATATGCTATTTATAAGCACTCTTTTTTTCCTCTAATGGACATTGCTAGGTTTTCTGCTTTTGCACTCTATGTTTCCCCCACTTCGCTGTCTTACTCTGTCACCTTTCTCTAATCTTTTCACAGTCATGTTATGTTATAATAGCACCTTACAACAACTTTGGGCCCAGATTTGTGCCCCTTGGTTCCTCTTAGTTACTTTTCAGGCACACAGTGAACTGCTGCAATCAAGTGGTTTTGATTTATTTTTTTCTACCTCCTTTGCCATCTGTTTAATGCTAGTTGGTTTGTATTATTAATCTTGTAATTAAAATCTTCCTTGGCTGGGCACAGTGACTCACGTCTGTAATCCCAGCACTTTGGGAGGCCGAGGTGGGGAGATTGCTTGAGCCTAAGAGTTTGAGACCAGCCTGGGCAACAAAATGAGACCTCCATTTCTCAGTTTTTTTTTTTTTAGTTAGCCAGGCGTGGGGTGTGAAATGATACTGTCATGATAAGCCTTTTATATAGCCTATAGTCCCAGCTACTTGGTAGGCTGAGATGGGAGGATCAATTGAGCCCACGAGATCGAGGCTACAGTGAGTCGTGTTTGCACCACTGCACTTGAGCCTGGGCAACAAAGGCTGTCAAAATAAATAAATAAATAAATAAATAAATAAATAAATAAATAAATGAATGAATGAAACAAAATCCCCCCAAACCCTCCTTAGTCGAATTCACAGCCTCTGCACCTCCCTGAGCAGTATGTTCTTTCTGATAACTTGAAAGAGATTTTCCTTGATCTGTAAGTCTCATATCATTCCTAAACCTTGATCCTCAAAAATTGCTTTTAGGTCCACCAGCTGGGAGTTGGAAGGGCGGATACTGTGGTATCTTCCTAGGACAATTTCAAGGCTAGAGCCTCCAAGAAGAAGAGCCACTTTCAAGCTGTATGTTTGTTTCTTTCGATAATAACAGTGTTATAATGCCGGTTAAAATATGTTCAGCATAATAACAATAGCCACCAATATGTGACAGGATCCCCACAGGCAGCCCTTGCTCTTGCTCCAGGTCCATGCGTGCATCCCCTAAATAAATGTAATCCAGGGAAAGGGTTTATATTATGCATCTTTATGAAACTTGATAGTTGTCAAACACCCTTGTTTTTTTTAATATTCTTCTCATCCCTTAGCGATCCTTTCTTCTCCGTCTTCATGCAAACTGTTTCTCAAGATTATCCCAATTATCCAGAAATACTCAACTTTTACCTTTATCTTGGCACTCCATTTAGCAAAAGAAAAGCCTAGTGATCAGCAAAGAAGCAACAATCTTAGAAGCCATGCCTCATGAGAATGGCTTTCCCTCACCCTACTGGCTTTTCAAAGTACTTTATCCCAAAAAGATGATTCTCATATATCTTACACATCATTTTGTTGAAATGTTACTGCAGTGATAGGCCTTTTATATACGTTTAGAATATTTATATGTTCAGTTTTAGTAGAGACTGCCAAAAGCTTTTCCAAAGTGATTGTATCAATTTAAAATTTTTTACCAACAATATATGAGAGTTCCTTTTGTTCCATATCCTCATAATTTGCTATTGTTAGTTTAATGTCCACACAGATGTGTAGTGGTTTATCATTGTGGCTTTAATTTGAACATACTGATGATTAATGACATGGCCCAGTTTTTAATATGTTTATTGGCCATTTGTATATCTTCTTTTATTAAGTGCCTCTTCAAGTCTTTTGCCCATTTTTCTATGGAGTTTTGCCTTTTATTTATCTATTTTTTGAGATGGAGTCTCGCTCTGTCATCCAGGCTGGAGTGCAATGGCAAGATCTCAGCTCATGGCAACCTCCACTGCCCAGGTTCAAGCAATTCTCCTGTCTCAGCCTCCTGAGTAGCTGAGACTGTAGGCTCCCGCCACCATGCTTGGCTAATTTTTGTATTTTTAGTAGAGACAGGGTTTCACCATATTGGTCAGGCTGGCCTTGAACTCCTGATGTCAGGTGATCTGCCCGCCTCGGCCTCCCAAAATGCTAGGATTACAGGCATGAGCCACCACGCCCGGCTTCTGTCTTTTTCTTACTGATTTGTAGTTCTTTATTTTGTATGGTATATGAGTACTTTGTCAGCAATATATTTTTCAAACATTTCTTACTCTGTGGCTTGCTTTTTCACTCTTGTTGTTGTTGTTTTGTTTTTGTTGAGACAGAGTCTCGCTCTGTCGCCCAGGCTGGAGTGCAGTGGTACAGTCTTGGCCTACTGCAACCTTCACCTCCTGGGTTCAAGTGATACTCCTGCCTCAGCCTCCTGAGTAGCTGGGATTATAGGCATGTGTCACCACGTCCAGCTAATTTTTGTATTTTTAGTAGAGACAAGGTTTCACCATGTTAGCCAGGCTGGTCTCAAACTCCCGGCCTCAAGTGATCCACCTGCCTTGGCCTCCCAAAGTGCTGGGATTACAGATGTGAGCCACTGCACCTGGCCAGCCTTTTCACTCTCTTACCAGTAGGTATAATTTGATGGTCAGAAGTTCTTACTTTTAATATATTCCAATGTATTAATATTTCCCTTTAATGGTTAGTGTTACTTTTGCCTCCCATTTAAAAATATTTGTTATTCCAAAAATCATGAATATATTTTATTATGTTATGTTCTAGAAGCTTTACTGTTTTGTCTTTCACATTTAGATCTACAATTCACCTTGAAATCATTTTTGTGTAGGTGTGAGATTGTGGCCAAGATTCATTTCTTCCTTCATTCCTTCTATAGACCTAGCACAATTAATTTAAAAGAATTCCTTTTCCCACTGCTCTGCAGTGTTATCTTTGTCATAAATCAAATGTCATATGTGTGTGGACCTATTTCTGGACTGCGTTCTGTTCTATTAGTCTATTTGTCTGTCCTTTTGAAAAGGCCACAGTCTTTATTAATGTAGTTTTATAAGTATTGCTATTTGTGTTAATCTTCCCTTTGTTCTTCTACTTTAGGATTGTTTTGGCTATTCTTGGCCCTTTGCATCACTTTCTAAATTTTAGAGTGAGAATGTCAATTTCCACTCCCTGGATAAAGAATGTGCTGAGATTTTAATTGGACTATATTATTGGATTATATTATGTTTATAAATCAGTTTGGGCAGAACTCACATCTTTGCAATATTGAGTTCTTCACTCCATGAACTTAGTAAATTCCTCCATTTATTTACATCTGCTTCAATTTCTCTCACTAATATTTTGTAGTTTCTTGTGTAGAGGTCTTGTTAGACTAATTCGTAGGTATTTTATGTTATTCTAAATAGTATTTAAAAATTTTTTCATTTACAATTACTTGTTGCTAGTCTATTGAAATAAAATTGATCTTTTACATAATGACTTTCTATTTAGTAAAATGGCCAAATTCACTTCCTAATTATAGCTTTTATTTGTAGATTATTTTGTCTTTCTATATACATACTCACGCCGTCAATACACTTTTCCATGAATATGTGTGCCTCTGTATATGTATGTGAAACAAATGTCCACTGGGAGCCTACAGCAAAGAGATGTCTCTCATGTGACTATAAACTAATTTATCCACTGTAGTTATCACTGAGCATTCACCCTGTTCTTTTCTCCTTTTCTGAATCCCATTTGTCTACAACTGCTGCCTGACGAGCTAGTCAGAAAAGCATTACCACTGATACCACCTATAGTGTCAAGTAAACTGTCTCTGCATGCTTCAGAAATGCTCACTCTTTAGGGTATCAAACCAGTACTGGGTCCCAAGAAGAGGCAAAAAGGGCTTTTCCTATTCTGTATTACACTGTGTTGACTTAGATCTAAAGCTAATCCACTTATGCCCAGAATGTCAGGGCCTTTCTTGAATGTTCCCTGCCATTTCTGGTTCGTTCATCCTTCTCTAACCACAAGGGGTCACTCAGTATACAGGGCTGGGGACACAGCCATATTATCATCTCTGTTCTCTTTCTTCATCTCTTCTGTTTCCTCTCCCCAGAATAAACAGAAAAACACACACTTCTCATAGTTTATGAATGGTAACAAATGGATATTAGTGTGTGGAGAGTGGAGGGTAGACAGAGAGCTCATTACACTAGCTGCAGCCAACACAAGAGTTCCCACTGTACTTTAGCAATAGTAAAATATTTGCAGTCTTTTGATTTAATTGATCCTTCCTTAAAATGGTGTATGTGTGTTGGGTGGGGTTGCAGTCACAAATACAGGCATACCTTGCAGATATTGTGGGTTCAGTTCCAGAGCACCACAATAAAGTGAATGTCACAATAAAGTAAGTGACACAAGTTTTTTGGTTTCCTGGTGCATATAAAAGTTATGCTTGCACTATGCTGTAGTGTATTCAGTGTGCAATAGCATTATGTCTAAAAAAAAAAATGTACATACCTGAATTTAAAACACTTTATTGGGCCGGGCGTGGTGGCTCACGCCTGTATTCCCAGCACTTTGAAAGGACAAGGCCGGCGGATCACCTGAGGTCAGGAGTTCAAGACCAGCCTGGCCAACATGGTGAAACCCCATCTGTACTAAAAATACAAAAATTAAGGCATGATGGTGGGTGCCTGTAATCCCAGCTACTTGGGAGACTGAAGCAGGAGAATCTCTTGAACCCGTGAGGTGGAGGTCGCAGTGAGCCAAGACCGTGCCATTGCACTCCAGCCTGGGCAATGAGTGACATTCCATCTCAAAAAAAAAAAAAAAAAAAAAACTTTATTGCTAAAAAATGCTCACAATCATCTGAGCCTTCAGCTAGTCATTATCTTTTTGCTGGTAGAGGGTCTTACCTCAATGTCGATGGCTGCTGACTGATCAAAGAGGTAGTTGCTGAAGGCTGGGGTGGCTGTGGCAATTTCTTAACATAAGATAAGAAATGAGTTTGCCCCATTGATTGACTCTTCCTATCATGAAAGATGTCTCTGTAGCACACAATGCCATTTGATATCATTTTACCTACAGTAAAACTTTCAAAATTGGAGTCAGTTCTTTTAAACCCTGCCACTGCTTTATCAAAGTTTACGTAATATTCTAAATCCATCGTTTTCTTTTCAACGATGTTCACAGCATCTTCACCAGAGGTAAATTCCATTTCAACGAACTATTTTCTTTGCTCATCCATAAGAAACAACACCTTGTTTATTCAAATTTTACCATGAGATTGAAGCTATTCATTCACATCTTCAGGCTCCACTTCCAATTCTACTTCTCTTGCTATTTCCACCATATCAGCAGTTATTTCCTCCAATGAAGTCATGAACTTCTCAAAGTTGTCCATGAGGGTTGGAATAAACTTCTTCCAAACTCCTGTTAATATTGATATTTTGACCTTGTTCCATAAATGACAAATGTTCTTAATGGCATCTAGAATGGTGAATCCTTTCCAGGTTTTCAATTTCCAGAAGGTTTTCAATTTCCAACTTTGCCCAGATCTATCAGAGGAATCACTGTCTGTGGCAGCTATAGCCTTATAAAATGTATTTCTTTAAAAAATAGAAATTGAAAGTCAAAATTACTCCTGTAGAATGGATGCTGTTAGCAGGCATGAAAACAACATTGATTTCCTTGTATATCTCCATCAGAGCTCTTAGGTGACCAGGTGCACTGTCAATAAGCAGTCATATTTTTAAAGGAACCTTTTTTTCTGAGCAATAGGTCTCAACAGTAGTTTTAAAATATTCAGTAAACCTATAAACAGTATAGGTTTATAAACCTATAAACAGTAAAGCTATAAACAGATGTGCTGTCATCTAGGCTTTGTTGTTCCATTTATAGAGCACAAGCAGAGATTTAACATAATTCTTAGGGCCCTAGGATTATTAGAATGGCAAATGAGCACTGGTATCAATTTAAAGTCACCAACTGCACTGGCCCCTAGGAAAAGAGTCAGCCTATCTTTTGAAGCTTTGAAGCCAGGCATTGAATTCTCCTCTCTAGCTATGAAAATGCTAGATGGCATTTTCTTCCAATAGAAGGCTTTTTTCCTGCTACATTGAAAATATGTTGTTTAGTCACTTTCGTCAATGATTTTAGCGAGCTCTTCTGGAAAACTTGCTACAGTCCTGGATTACATAGGGCATATTATGCCACAACTGGAGATGATCACAGATTTTCAGAAGATTTTTGTTCTTATCAACTGGCTCTGTTCACCAATAAATTAATTAAGGATGTTCTTGGGGTTCAATGGGCATTATAGATTTCTGAAACTCCTTTATGAATTGACTTGGAGTTACTAGATTTAAAATGGTGTAGTTCAATGACCAGATAGCCAGGTCATTCTATCCCTTTAGGGATTAGCCAGAAAAGGCCTATATGGTCAGGGATGGTGGCTCCTGCCTGTAATCCAAACACTCGAGGTCAGGAGTTCGAGACCAGCCTGGCCAACATGGTGAAACCTTGTCTCTACTAAAAATACAAAAAAATTAGCCAGACATGGTGGTGGGTGCCTGTAATCCAGCTATTTGGGAGACTGAGGCAGGAGAATCACTTGAACCCGAGAGGTGGAGGTTGCAGTGAGCCAAGATAGTGCCATTGCACTCCAGCCTGGGCAAGAGTGAGACTCCATCTCAAAAAATAAATAAATAAATAAAAAAGAAAAAAAAAAAAGCCTATAGATAGGTATTTCAATCCAGGACTGGTAGAATTGGCATTTGCCAATGAATACTTTCAGGCTTGCATTTTGCAAAGGGTTCCATATTAAGAGCAGTTATCATTAATTCTACTCCAAATTCCTGGCAAATATAATTATACCAAATATAAATATAATAGAGAAGGGGGTTATTTGAATGTAACTGTAAACACAGACTGGGACTCATCTTACCCTAACAAAGTTTAAAAGCAAGCCTCAATAATATTCCATGATTTTCCAAGTAATTTAACAACACTCCTAGACAAAACTCAATAAATAAAATAAAATAAAGACATTTTAAAAATCCATTACTCATCAATGAAATATTCAGAATGGCTGACACTTAAATTAAAAAAAGTTACTTGGGGCCGGGCGCGGTGGCTCAAGCCTGTAATCCCAGCACTTTGGGAGGCCGAGACGGGTGGATCACGAGGTCAGGAGATCGAGACCATCCTGGCTAACACAGTGAAACCCCGTCTCTACCAAAAAAATACAAAAAACTAGCCAGGCGAGGTGGTGGCCGCCTGTAGTCCCAGCTACTCAGGAGGCTGAGGCAGGAGAATGGCGTAAACCCAGGAGGCGGAGCTTGCAGTGAGCTGAGATCCGGCCACTGCACTCCAGCCTGGGTGACAGAGTGAGACTCCGTCTCAAAAAAAAAAAAAAAAAAAAAAAAAAAAAGTTACTTGGCATGCAAATAAGCATGAAAATGCAACTCATAATGAGAATAAAAGTGAATCAATAGAAAGACACACTAAGGAAGCATATGATAGAACTACTGGGCACCGACATTGAAACAGCTATTATAACTATACTCCATACATTCAAAAAAGTAGAGGAAAGTGTGAACATGTTAAGAGACATGGAAGACCCAAAGCGCACTTTATCAGAAAAATACAATTTCTGAGATGAAAAATACCTTATATGGGAGTAATAGCAGATTAGATATTGCAGAAGAAAGATTAGTGAATTTGAAGACATAGCAAAAGAAAAAATCGTAATACAGAGAAAAAAGAGACTAAAAAATTGATAGAGCATCATTAAGTTCTGTGGGACAATTTAAAGCAGTCTAATATATGTGTAATTAGAGTTCAAGAAAGGAAGAGAAAACTATTTGAAGAAACAATGGCAGAAACTATATGATAAAAATCTGTAAGTTCACAAATCCTAAAAGCTCAATGAATCTCAAACACAAGAAATATGAAGAACAATACACCAAGGCATATCTTAAACTGCTTAAAGCCAGTGATACAGGGAAAATCTTAAAAGCAGTCAGAGAATACATTACATTCAGAGACACATTATTTACACAAGAATAAAGATAAGAATGACAGTAGATTTCTCATTGAAAACAATGCATCCTAGAAGAGGGAGGATAAATATATTTAAAGCAGTGAGAAAAATACACTCTCAACTTATACTTAGGCAAAATGTCTTTCAAAACCAGAACGAAATAAAAATGTTTGCAGACACACAGGAGCTCAAAGAGTATGTCATCAGTCAACCAAAAGTTCAAGAAAGATTTTGCTTCCATCAGATGGGAGCAAAATGGCAGAGGAGGCACCTCCAAATACCTGCCTATTCACAGAAACATTTTTTTAAAATGCAGAGTTGTCAGAATCAACTTTCTCAGAGCTCTGGAAATCAGTCAAATGTTTATAGCAACCAACCAAACACTGAATCAAGAAAAATATAACTTTAAAATGCAAGGAAACACTTTTGGTGTTTTTAATTGCCCTTGTCCTG
This sequence comes from Theropithecus gelada, assembly GCF_003255815.1. NCBI lineage: Eukaryota > Metazoa > Chordata > Mammalia > Primates > Cercopithecidae > Theropithecus > Theropithecus gelada. The sequence continues at coordinate 105,039,549 of NC_037689.1, forward strand.
CCCGCTTCCCTGCTCCACAGTGGTCTTGAAGACAGCAGCTTATGGTTCCATGCACATGCCAAAGACAGGACCATGCTCAGAAAATACCTGACAAGACCTTGTTTTCAACACTGGCTGATCTATAGGCTCAGTGTAAGTGAAGTGAAGGCTGAGGCAGAATTATAAATCACCTAGCTAAGTTTTAAAGAAGGGTCCAGCACAAAACCAATCTATTATGACTGGGGAAGGTTTATTTTTGTTTTTTTATTTTTTAAACTCCTGGTATTCAAGAAAACTTCAATCAAAACATATGGAATACAACTAAAGCCTTCAATAATCAAGATTAACAAACCCTGGGGAAGAGGGAGCAAATCTGATTTCCAGACCTACCACATTGTGATATTTGAATGTCCAGTTTTCAACAACAACAAAAAAACACACACAAAGCATACAAATAAACAGGAAAGTATGGCCCATTCAAAGAAGAAAATAAATAAACAGGAATTGTCCTTGAGGAAGCCCAGACATTGGACTTTGTCTTAGTTCTTTGGTGCTGCAAATAAATAAATAAATAAATAAATAAATAAATAAATAAATAACTACTACAGACTGGGTAATTTATAAACAGAAATTTATCTTTCACAGGTCTAGAGGCTGGGATGCCAAGATCAAGATACCAAGATATCAGGTGAGGGCCTGATATCTTCTTGTTGTCCTATACTCCAGAAGGGAGGAAAGCTATGTCCTGACATGGCAGAAGGGCAGAAGAGAATGAATGCACTCTCTCAAAGCCTTTTATATTGGCCTTAATCCCACCCATGAGGGCTTTGCCGTCATGAGTTAATGACCTCTTAAAGGCCCCACTTAATACTATCACATTGGCAATTAAGTGTCAACATATTAATTTGGGGGAGATACCATTATTCAAACTATAGGAGGATTACTAGACAAAGATTTTATTTTTTTAATTGACAAAATTGTCTTTATGATGTATAACATGATGCTTTAAAATATGTAAACATTACAGATTGGCTAAATTGAACTAAGTAACATATGTCTTACCTTACATACCTATCATTTCTTTTGTTGTGAGAACACGTAAAATCTACTCTCTTAGCAAGAGACAAAGGAGAAGAACAGATACTTTTGAAAAGAAGACATTCATGCATCCAGCAAGCATATTAAAAATGTTCAACATCTCTAATCAATAGAGAAATGCAAATCAAAACCACAAAGAGCTATCATCTCACACCAGTCAGAATGGCTATTATTAAAAAGTCAAAAAATAACAGATGCTGGGAAGGTTGTAGAGAAAAGGGAATGCTTATGCACTGCTGGTGGGAATGTAAATTAGTGCAGCCATTGTGAAAAGCAGTTTGGCGATTTCTCAAAGAACTTAAAACAGAATTATTATTTGACCTAGCAATCCCATTATTGGGTATATATCCAAAGGAATATAAATTGATCTACCATAAAGATACACGCACATGTATGTTTGTTGCAGCACTATTCACAATAGCAAAGACATGGAATCAACCTAAATTCCCATCAGTGGTAGACTGGATAAAGAAAATGTGGTACAGGCTGGGCATGGTGGCTCATGCATGTAATTCCAGCACTTTGGGAGGCCGAGGCAGGTGGATCACCTGAAGTCAGGAGTTTGAGACCAGCCTGGCCAACATGGTAAAACTCCATCTCTACTAAAAATACAAAAATTAGCCAGATGTGGTGGCATGTGCCTGTAGTCCCAGCTACTCAGGAGGCTGAAGCAGGAGAATCACTTGAACCTGGGAGGCAGAGGTTGCAGTGAGCCAAGATCACGCTATTGTACTCCAGTCTGGGCGACAAGAGTGCAATTCTGTAAAAAAAAAAAAAAAGAAAAGAAAACAAAGAAAAAAAGAAAAGAAAAGAAAAGAGGTACATATACACCATGGGATATTATGCAGCCATAAAAAAGAATGAGATCGTATCCTTTGAAGCAACACAGATGGGGCTGGAGGCCATTATCAGCCTAATAGAACTAATGCAGGAACAGAAAACCAAATATTGCATGTTCTCAAGTATAAGTGGGAGCTAAACATTGAGAACATATCGATACAAAGAGGGAAACAGCAGACTCCGGGGCCTACTTGAAGGTGGAGGGTGGGAGCAGGGTGAGGATCGAAAAACTACCTATTGGGTACTAAGCTTACTACCTGAGTGATGAAATGATTTGTACACCAACCCCCATGACATAAAATTTATCTATATAGCAAACCGGCACATGTATGCCGGAACCTAAAGTAAAAGTTTTAAAATATATATAAATAAATAAATATATATTCGATATAACAATTATATATATACTGTGAAAAAATCTACAAAAATGTGTTTTTAATGAGGCAACGGATAACAATATAACATGGATTGTAAGTAATAGTTAGAAATGTATTTTGAGTTTAAAATTTAAAAAATAGAAATTAAATAGCACACTTCTAAAACAATAGGTCAAAGAAGAAATCACAAGAGAAATGAGAAAATACCTTGAGGTGAACACAAAGGAAAACACAACATAACAAAACTTATCGGATGCAGTAAAAGCAGTGCTCAGAGGAAATTTAAATGGCTATAAACATCTACATTAAAAATGTAAAAAAACAGCTGGTCATGGTGGCTCTTACCTGTAATCTCAGCACTTTGAGAGGGTAAGGTGGGAGGATCACTTAAGGCCAGGAGTTTGAGTCTAGCCTGGGAAGCACAGTGAAATCCCATCTCTTAAAAAAAGAAACAGAAAAATTATCCAGATGTGGTGGCGCATGCCTGTAGTCCCAGCAACTCAGGAGGCTGAGGTGGGAGGATTGTTTGAGTCCAGGAGTTTGAGGCTGCAGTGAGCTAGGATCGTGCCACTGCACTGTAGCCTGGGCAACAGAGCAAGACCCTGTCTCTTAAAAAAAAGGAGAAGGAGAAAAAGAAAGATAAATATTAAATCCATAACCCAACTTTAACAGCTTAAGGAACTAGGAAAAGAAGAGCAAATTAAATCCAAAACCAGCAGAAGGAAGGAAATAATAAAGATTAGACATGGATAAATGAAATAAAAAGAACAGAAAAACAATAGAGAAAATAAAAAAAAACAAAAGTTAGTTCTTTAAAAAGATGAACAAAATTGACAAATCTTTAGCTAGATTGACTAAGAAAAAAAGAGAAAAGACAAATTACTAATATCAGAAATTAAAGTGGAGATATTACTACCAAATTTATAGAAATAAAAGTACTATAGCAGAATACTATGAACAACTATATAGCAACAAATATGATCACCTACATAAATGGACAAATTTATGGAAACATAAACTGCCAAACTGACTTAAGAAGAAATAGAAAATCTGAATAGAGATGTAATAGGTAAAGAGATTGTATCAGTAATCAAAAATCTCCCAAAAAAGAAAAATCTAGAGCTGATGACTTTACTGGTGAATTATGTTAATACAAAACATGTAAAGAATTAATACCAATCCTTCTCAAACACTTCCAAAATATTGGAAAAGAAGAAACATTCCCAACTCATTCTATGGGGCCAGCAGTATCCTATTACCAAAGTCAGAAAAAGACACCACAGTAAATGAAAACTACAGACCAATATCCCTTATAAATTTGCATGTGAATATCTCAAGAAAATACTGGCAAACTGACTGAGCAGTATATTAAAAGGATTATACATCATGACCAGATGGGAATTATCCCAGGAATGCAAAGGTCATTCAACATAAGAAAATCAATCAATATAATAAATAACATTAATAGAAAGATGGGAAAAACCCACATGATCATCTCACTTGATGCAGAAAAGTCATTCATGATAAAAACACTCAGCAAACTAGGAATAAAAGGAAACTTCCTCAATATGATAAAGGGCATTGTGAAAAGCCTGCAGCTAACATCATACTCAATGGTGAAAGACTGAAAGATTTTTCCCTACGATCAGGTACAAGACTAGGCTGCTTTTTTTCATCGTATTTATTTATTTATTTATTTTTAGACGCAGTCTAGCTCTGTCGCTCAGGTTGGAGTGCAGCTGCATGATCTCGGGCTTACTGCAACCTCCACCTCCTGGGTTCAAGCAATTCTCCCACCTCAGCCTCACCAGTGACTCCAGTGACTGGGATTACAGGCATGTATCAACAAGCACCACGTACTACGCCTGGCTAATTTTTGTATTTTTAGTAGATATGGGATTTTGCCATATTGGCCAGGCTGGTCTCAAACTCCTGGCCTCATATGATTCACCCACCTTGGCCTCCTAAAGTACTGGAATTACAAGCATGAGCCACCACGCCCGACCATTTTCTCTTTTTTTCTTTCTTTTTTTTTTTTTATTTTTATTTATTTATTTATTTTTATTTATTTTTATTTTTTTGAGGCCACTTCTATTTAACATTGTACTGGAAGTTCTAATCAAAGCAATTAGGCAGGAAATAAAAAGGCATTCAAAGTAGAACCGAGGTTAAACTGTTTCTATTCATAAACAGCATTATATTTTTATTTTTATTTATTTGTTTATTTATTTATTTATTTATTTATTTATTTTTGAGACAAGTTCTCTGTTGTCAAGGCTGGAGTGCAATGGCAGAATCTTGGCTCTTCACAGCCTCGACTTCCTGGACTCAAGCAATCCTCTTGCCTCAGTCTCCTGAGTAGCTAGGACTACAGGTGCATACCAACTATTCCTGGTTAACTTTTCTTTGGTAGGGACAGGGATTTGGGGGTGGAGGTAGGGGTTGACTAGAAAAAGCAGCATGAGAGGACGTTTTGGGGTTGCTGGAATTTTTATGTATCTTGATTGTGGTGGTGGTCACAGAACTTGTGCATATTTATTTAAACTCATAGAACTGTACACCAAAAAGAACGAATTTTACTGGGTGTAAAATTTAGAACATGGAAAAAATATACTTTTATGAAATGAAAATGCAAGTCACAATTTGAGAGAAAATATTTGCAAAATATTATCCATCAAGGAGCTTCTTTCTAGAATGTATAAAGAATTCTTACAATTTAATAATAGGGAAAACAATACAATTTAAAAACTGGCAAATAATTTGAGTAGACACGCAACTAAAAAGATACAGTTGAGTGATGAAAATGCTACAGCGATAGCTGTACAACTTTGTAAATACACCAGAAACACTGAATATATTTTAAAGGGTAAGTTTTATAGTTTGTGAATTATATCTCAAGCAAAAAGAAAATATTCAAATGGGAAATAAGCACATGAAAAGATACTCAATACCATTAGTCATTAAGACACATGCAAATTAAGACCACAGTGAGATACCACTTCAAACCCATTAGGATGGCTAAAATTAAAAGGACTGACAATACCAAGTGTTGGTGAGAATGCAGAGGCAGTGAAAATCTCCTACACGGCTGGTAAAAATGTAAAACTACTTGGAAAAGATGTTTGGCTTGTTTTTTTTTTTGAGACGGAGTTTCACTCCTGTTGCCCAGGCTGGAGGGCAATGACGTGATCTCGGCTTACCACAACCTCCACCTTCCAGGTTCAAGCAATTCTCCTGCCTCAGCCTCCTGAGAAGCTGGGATTACAGGCATGTACCACCATGCTGGGTTAATTTTGTATTTTTAGTAGAGACAGGGTTTCTTCATGTTGGTCAGGCTGGTCTCGAACTCCTGACCTCAGGTGATCTGCCCCTTTCGGCCTCCCAAATTGCTGGGATTACAGGCATGAGCCACCGCGTGTGGCTGGCATATTCTTAAAAAGTTAAATATATACCTATCATATGATCCAGCCATTCTACCCCTTAGGTACCTAGACAGTAGTACTTAAGTACTGTTTAAGTTACAGTAATAATAATTGTGTGGTAGTAACAAAAGGATAGACATCTGTTTAACCACCTAAGGAGTGGAATGCTATCTACAGCACTGGGCAAGCCATGCTTTGCACATCACCTGGGCCAGGCACATGACTGCTAATGTTTCCATAAGTCTTTCAGGTAATTTTCAGCTTTAAAATAATATGACTCAGATTTGTGTCATCTGTACACAAAATATATAGTACCCAGTTAGTCAATTGGATATTGGAAGGCAACTGGCAAACTCATTTTTTTTTTTTTTTTTTATTTTTTTTTTTATTTTTTTTTTTTTTTTGAGACAGAGTCTGGCTCTGTCACCCAGGCTGGAGTGCAGTGGCCGGATCTCAGCTCACTGCAAGCTCTGCCTCCCGGGTTCCCGCCATTCTCCTGCCTCAGCCTCCCGAGTAGCTGGGACTACAGGCGCCCGTCACCTCGCCCGGCTAGTTTTTTGTATTTTTAGTAGAGACGGGGTTTCACCGTGTTAGCCAGGATGGTCTCGATCTCCTGATCTCGTGATCCGCCCGTCTCGGCCTCCCAAAGTGCTGGGATTACAGGCTTGAGCCACCGCGCCCGGCCTGGCAAACTCATTTTTCCAATCTTTTGAAACTTTTCAGGATGTTCTCCAACTGTAATGTATCAAAACTTTGAGCTGTATGTAACGGAAAAGTAGAAATAAATTACCTTAAATAATAAAGATAACTTATTGTTCCTTGTAACCAAAAAGTCCAGAGTTAGGTGAGGTTTCAAGTGAGGCCTAATTCAACAGCTCAGTGATGTCACCAAAGACCCAGCATCTTTTCATCTTTATTTCCTGCGTTCATTGATATCCACTTCACTTTAAGGCTGCTATCTATTCCCTCCAAACTGACTTCTGGAGGCTTTGTTTCCTCATTCACATCCAAATGAAAGTCAACACTTCCTCCTTTTCACCAAGGGAGTTTTTTATACTGAAGCCTCCAGCAACTGTCTCCTTAGACCAAATTAGCTTAAGTCAATATAGAATTGAATCTGGGCATGGAATCATTTCCCCTAAACCACATGGTCTGTGTTGGGTAACAAGGGATAGCTACCTGAGTGAAAATCAGGATATTATTACCAAAAGGATAGAGAGATGGATGCTAGGTAGATAAAAACAGCAAATGTTCACTACAATTGGGAAAAATACAGATGGGATTTTATTATCAGTATTTGTACATAAGCTCATCCCCCGCCTTTAGTAGGCCAGCTTACTTTGTGGGATCCTTGTACCTCTTTATCCAGTGGTTTTCCTTTTGAGGGATTATAAGAGGACATAGATTTTCTTTTTCCTTGAAGTTTTCATCATTTGTACCAGTCTCTATAGTCACTTCAGTTGTTTGAGGGCTTCTCTTTTTATTGGCTTAGAAGCTTAGTATTTTCGTTATTTCTTTTCCACATCATATGCAACATGGGAAGGAGTAAGAAGTGTCTGTCCTTGGTTGGAAAGCTAGAGCTTTAGCAGCGTGACTCTAGGATAGCCTCTGCCTTCACTAGCTTGATGTGGGTCTGATCTTCATTATCAATCGCTCCTCTTCTTGGTTGTCTTCAGCAGGTATTTCCAGCCTTAAACTTAGTAGATATCTTTTTTCCCATACTCTGCTAAGTAGGAAGGAGTGTACTCTGTGCATCCCTGTGGCTCTTAATGCTTTCAAATGCCAGCTCATGAGTCTTCAAACTTTTGGTCTTTCTAACTGATGCTTTGCTTCCCTGGAGAAAACTAATTACTTTATTATTTCTTTTCATCATTGTTCTTCTTGTTTCTACATCTGTTATATGCCAGTCTTGCTGCAGCTCAGTAGCATGTCCCAGTCCAAGTGTATTAGTCTGTTTTCACGTTGCTGATAAAGGCATATCTGAGACTGAGCAGTTTACAAAAGAAAGAGGTTTAATGGACTCACAGTTCCACGTGGCTGGGGAGACCTCACAATCATAGCAGAAGGTGAAAGGTACGTTTCACATGGTGGCAGACAAGAGAAGAGAACTTGTGCAGGGAAACTCCCTTTATAAAACAGTCAGATCTTGTGAGACTTATTCACTATCATGAGAACAGCAGGGGAAAGACTCGCCCCCATGATTCAATTACCTCCCTCCGGGTCCCTTCCATGACACGTAGGAATTGTGAGAGCTACAATTCAAGATGAGATTTGTATGGGGACACAGTCAAACCACATCACCAAGTTTCTATGCTTTTTCCCATATGCTGGTATAGGGCTCCCTTGAGAACACCCTCAGTTCACTACTAATGGTCCACAAGAGGTTAAATTGTTTTCCCCACCAACTGTTCAGCAATTGGGCCATTTTTTTTTTTTTCAGATGGAGTTTCCCTCTTGTCACCTAGACTCGAGTGCAATGGCATGATCTTGGCTCACTGCAACCTCTGCCTCCCAGGTAAAAGTGATTCTCCTGCCTCAGCCTCCTGAGAAGCTGGGATTACAGGTGCACACCACCATGCCTGCTAATTTCTGTATTTTTTAGTAGAGATGGGGTTTCACCATGTTGGCCAGGCTGGTCTTGAACTCCTGACCTCAGGTGATCCACCTACCTCAGCCTCCCAAAGTGCTGGGATTAGAGGCAAGAGCCACCATGCCCAGTCCAACTGGGCGATTTTTTCATGTGAAATGACTAGGGTTTAAACTGTAGAGGTGTTTTTATACCCAAGAAATCTGGGCACATGCAAGAACATCTGTCCTTTTCTTTCTAGGCAAAGACTCAGTCTTTTAAAAATCTTAGAGCCCTGAAGAGGAGCCCTAAAAATTACTTGCCATGTACTCCACTTTCTCCCTTTCCTTTTCTGATATTTCCCAAGGTTTTCAGAATAATACCCTCAGGAAATGCTAGTAAGCCCGCATACACATACTCTTCCTTCCTGAATAATTATCAGGCACTATATATTTGCTGACAAAATAAATGCATGAATTAGTGAAAATATACTAGTTATATACCAAATGAAAAATCAAATTATGAGACATATATAATATTATTCCTTCTCTGTAAAATGTAGCATATATTTGAATAAGCCTACCTACATAGAAAAGTCTGGAATTATACATAAAAATCTATAAAATAGTTTACTTTTGAGACTGGGATGAAAATTTTTAAAACTTAGTTATTTTTGACAATGATTTTTAATTGTTTCCTTCCTTCTTTTCTCAATTTATTTCCCTTCTTTATTCTTTCATTTACTTATTTTTTTCTTTGCACCACAATCATATATTATATTCTTTAATACACTTTTTACTTTGGAATAATTTTAGATTTACAGGAAAGCTGCAAAGATAGTACATGGTTTCAGCTTCCCTTTATGTTATCATCTTACATAACTATGGTACACTTGTTTAAAGTAAGAAACCAACATTGGTACATTATTAACCAAACTCCAAACTTCAATCACATTTGATCAATTTTTCTTTAATTTCCTTTTTTCCTTTCTAGGATCCAATCCAATTGCATTTAGTTGTCATGTCTCTGTAGTCTGCTCTGTCCTGTGACAGTTTCTTTCCTTGTTTTTTTTTTTTTTTTTTATGAACTTGATAGTTTTGGGGTGTACTGGGCAGGTATTTTGAAGAATGCCCCTTAATTTGTGTTTATCGGCTATTTTTTAAAATTAAACCAGGGTTTGAGTTTTTGGAAGAAATATGATAGAATTGATGTGTCCTCTTTGCATCATGCTGGGGTACATGATAACAACATGACTTATCACTACTGATGTTCACTTTGATCACTGGGTTAAGGTGGTATTTGCTGTTCCTCCACATTCAAGTTACTGTTTCTCCCTTTCCAGCATGTATTAGTTTAATGATAAAATAATAACATATTTTTATTTATTTTTTATTTTTATTTATTTTTTGAGATGGAGTTTCATTCTGTCGCCCAGGCTGGAGTGCAGGAGTGTGATCTCGGCTCACTGCAACCTCGGCCTCCCGGGTTCAAGTGATTCTCGTGCCTCAGCCTCCTGAGTAGCTGGGATTACAGGCGTGTGCCACCTTGCCCGGCTAATTTTTGTATTTTTAGCAGAGACAGCGTTTCACCATGTTGGCCAGGCTGGTCTCAAACTCCCAACCTCAAGTGATCCTTCCGCCTCAGCCTCTCAAATGCCGGGATTACAGACGTGAGCCACTGCACCCAGCCACTCATAACATATTTTTAAAAGTAGAAAAATTATACCAAGGACCAGATGACTCCCTGCATATCAGTGGCTTCTTTGAAAAGATCAAAAATATTCTTTTTTCCCCCCCAGAGAATAGAGGAAGATGACCTACTGGAAATTTCTTTTTTATTTACTTTGCTGACAAATTCCGCTCATATCCTTTCCATCTTTCTTCTCAGGAATATAGGACTTAAGTTTTTTAAAGCAGTTTTAGTGGTAATGGAAACAGAAAGTTTCCACTTTGTTTTCCAGCAATCCAGAAAGGAATGACTTGAACTTGATTCTTTGAAGTAGCTCGAAGTATTCTAGGAGAAGCCTAGAGTACAGCTGCACTGACTGCACCTCCACATTCAGGGTTTGGTATGATAGAACATTTTTCTGTTACCTTCACAACTGAAATGACATATCAAGACCTCATTCTGGTCGAAGTTTAAACATTTAAATAATTAATGCCTTTGTGAAGAAATTCCCCCGCTTTCCTAAAGGAATGTAGAAAAGTGGCATTGTTGCTCAGGTACTGCGAATCTTTCACTTCATTCTTGAAAAAAATGATCTGTGTTTTTTTTTTTTTTTTTTTTTTTTTGCACAGAATACTATATAGTAGTTAAAAGTTTAAGCTTGTTCTGGATACATTATTTACTATCTTTGTAGGTCCCTTAATCTTTCTGAGACCTCGATTCCTCATCTGTAAAAATTAGAATAATTAAAACTATGACCTACCTCATACTATGAGGACTATTGTCTTTCTGTTAAATTAACTCTTTTAAAAATTTTTGTAGAGATGGGGTCTTCCCATGCTGCTTCAAACTCCTGGGCTCAAGTGATCCTCCCACCTCAGCCTCCCAAAGTGCTGGGATTATAGGCGTGAGCCACTGTACCCGGCAGACCCTTTCATCATTATGAAATGTGCTGGTGTTCCTTATCTCCAGTAATACTTCTTGACGGAAAGATTACTTTGTCTGACGTTAGTGTAACCATGACAGTTTTACTGTTGTTGTTGTTAGGGTTTGTATGGTATATTTTTCCATTTTTGTACTTTCAATCTGTATCTTTATACATAAAATGTGTCTCTTGTAAATGGCATATAGTTGGGTCTTGATTTTTTCCAGTCAGACAATGTTTGTATTTCGTTGGAGTATTTTGTTTATTTGTATTAATATGACACATGATATACAGCCATGCATTGCTTAACGACAGGGACATTCTGAGAACGGCATTGTGTGAACATTATAGAGTGTACTTACACAAACCTAGGTACTATAGCCTACTATATACCTAGGTTATATAATATAGCCTGTCGCTTCTAGGCCACAAATCTCTACAGCATGCTACTGTTTACACCAGCATCACCTTAAACACATGAGTAATGCATTGCACTATGACTTTATGATGGCTATGACATCACTAGATTATGGGAATTTTTCAGCTCCATTATGATATTATGGGATCACCATATTTGCAGTCCCTTTTTGACTGAAATATTGTTATGCAATTCATGACTGTAGCTGCATTTAAGCTCACTAACTTGCTATTGTTTTCTAGCTGTTTAATCTGTCAGGTGTTTCTTCCTCTTATGCTACCTTATTTTGGATTAATTCAGTTTTTCATTATTACAACTCCATTTTGAGTCCTCCATTAACGTTTTGTTTATACTACTTTCCAATGTTTTCAGTGGTTATTCTAGAGCAATAGTTCTCAAACAGGAGTGATTTTGTTAACCAGGGAACATTTGACAATGTCTAGAGATATTCTTGACTGTCACATTTTGGGGGAGGTGCTACTGGCATCTAGTGGGTAGGGGCCAGGGATACCACTAAACAGCTTAAAATATAAAGGTTAGCCATACACAACAAAGAATTATCCAGCCCCAAAAGTCAAAAGTGACAAGGGTAAGAAACCTTGCTCTAGAAACCCTTCATCCTTAATTTATTACAGTCTTCCTTACTTAGTACCTTACCACTTCATAATGCAAAAAATTATACAAGAGTAAAGGTCCATTTATCTGCTCCCATCATTTCTACTATTATCATATATTTTACTTCTACATACAACTCCACAAGGCATTGTTATTATTGTTACTTTAAATAATACATAATCTTTTATATTTATGCACATGTATACCCTTTCTGATGCTCTTCATTTCTTCCTGGAGTGCTATTCTTTAATGTAGTATCATTTTCCTTCAGTCAGAAGGAAAAAGTATTTCTTACAGTGCAATTTTGATGGCAATGAATTCTTTCAGCTTTCGTTTGTCCAAAAGAATCTTTATTGAATCTTCATTTTTAAAGGATTTTCACTGGACACATAATTATAGATTAGTGATTTTATCTTAGAGTATTTTAAACATGTGATTATACTATGTTCTGGCATCCATGTATTGTGCTGTGTTGGAGTTTGTCGTTAGTCTTATTTTCATTTCTTTAGGGTCATTTGCCTTTCCCCACACTCCTCTGGCTGCTTTTTTTTTTTTTTTGAGACAGGGCCTCACTCTGTTACACAGGCTGGAGTGCAGTGGCATGATTATGGCTCACTGCAGCCTTGACCTCTCAGGCTCAAGCAATTCTCCCACCTTAGCCTCCCACAGGTGTGCACCACCACACCTGGCTCATTTTAAAATTTTTTATAGAGACGGAGTCTCCCTGTGTTGCCCAGGCTGGTCTTAAACTCCTGGGCTCAAGTGATCCTCCTACCTCAGCTTCCTGAAGTGTTGGGATTACAGGCATGAACCACTTCATCCAGCTCTGGCTGCTTTTAAGTTTTCCTCTTTATCCTTGGTTCAGAAGTTGGACTATAATGTGCCTAAGTATGGTTTTCTTGTTTTTATCCTACTTTGGGTTTACTGAGATTACTGGATCTATGGGTTGAGGTCTGTCATTACTCTGGGGAAATTCTTTGAATAGTTTTTTTTCTGCCTCATTCTCTTGCTCTTTTCCTTCTGAGATTTTAGTTACACTTATATTATACTGGCTGACAATCTCCTACATAACTCTCATGTTGTTTTCTCTTCTTTACATTATTTTTTCTCTATGTACTTCAATTGAATAGTTTCTATTCCACTGTCTTTGAGTTCACTACTCTTCTGCTGTGTTCAGTCTACCGATAAACCCATTCAAGGAATTATTTTAAAGTGAAATACACAAACGTAAAATTAATAAAGTATAAAATTCAGTGGCATTTAGTACCTTCACAGTGTTGTCCAACCACCACCTCTAGTTCCAAAAAATTTTCAGCACCCCTAAAGTAAACCCTATATCTGTTAAGTACTCACTCCCTATTCCCTTCTACCCATAGACACTGGCAACCACCAATCTGCTTCCTGTCTCTATGGATTTATCTATACCGGCTATTTCATATAAGTGGAATAAAAAATATGTGACCTTTTGTGTCTGGCTTCTTTTATTTAGCATGTTTTTGGGGTACAGCCATGCTGCATCATGTATCAGTATATTCAACATCTGGATCACTAGTGGGTCTACTCATACTGACTGTTCTCATTTTGATTATAGGTCACATTTTCCTGTTTCTTCATATGTCTCATGATCTTTTGATATGCTTGTCTTGCAGTAGACAAGTCCATGCAAACCTTTCCCAAAGTCCCAGAAAGCTGAGAGGCTGAAGAAAGAGGCTGACAAATCCAGTTTCTTAGAAAGAAACATTTAACAGTGACTTATGAACAGAAGCCATGTCTGTCTCAGGTGGCGATGAGACAAGATGGTGGATTCCTGTGCCATTACCCCTTAGATCCAGAGTTTATATACCACAGGGGAGGGGGTGGTTCAGAAGGGCTATGTAGGACAGTTGAAGTATAATAACATCAAAGTTGTTTGACCTAAGGACAGGATTTATGGTTAAGAACCTGCTCTTAAACAAGGAACAATAGATAAACTGGAAATCTTGGAGGCCTTCCTGGAACAGGGGTTAATTGGAAGCCAGCATGGTGGATTAGCTTCCATGATGGAGTTGGTTTAGCCTCCAGAATAATGAAAATTGTGCAAAAGTGACTATAGATTCTGATATCTGTGATTTTTTTTTCCTCCTAGAGAGAGAAGACTCTTTTGTCAGGAAAATGGGTGAGGAGTAATCACTTAAAACCAATTAGAAACAGAGCTAGGTTGTCACAGGGTTGTGGGTTTAGTTCCACTCTGTCCTAACTGAAATTCTTGAGGGCAAAATCTGAAAATAGATTCTTCCCTTTTGGGAGATAATCTTTTCCATACCCAGACTTTGTCTCCTATAAATCATGAGACTGCAAGAGATTTATCTCTGACTTTCCAGCCCATCCTCTGAGGCTCCAGTGCTACTCCAGTGCGCAAGAAGAGTCAGTGGGGAGAGACCAAGGTGAAACCTGACTTCAAGTTTGAGGCTTCTCCAAATTCTGATCTTTCATGTCAGCTCATGAGGCTGTCAAAAGTTCTACTGCTTTTATCTCCTGAGCAGAGTCTCTCTGCCTATGGCAAAAAACAATTACCAGCCCATACCCAGACTCGGCAGATGCCCATGGAAGGAAAGTGGTCATTAATCTCCACTCACATAGAAAGGACTTCACCCCACCCGCGCGCTCTCTCTCTCTCTCTCTCTCTCTATGTATATATATACACACACACATACATATATACATATATTGTTATCACAGTAGGAGGGAGGTATGTTCCTATCTTCTATATCCTGCAGGGTTGCACTCCATTACATCAAGTAGAAATGGGCTTATGAGAATTGTATTAATTTTATTAATTCATTCAATTAATATTTATTGTTCACCTTCTATGTGTCAAGTACTGTTCTAAGCACTACAGTTGTTTCAATATTCTTACCTTTAGCAGTCATGTGAATAGTTGGATCATTTAGGGAGGTGTAACATTGAGAACGGAACCAGTTTTTGAATAGGAAGCGTATCAAGATTTCTGTTTTGGATGAGCTCAGTTTGACATGTGTATTAGGCATCTAAGTGGAAGTATCATGTAGGCAGCTAAATATACACGTAGATATACAAGACTAAAGTGTAACAGTAGCCAGGTGAAGAAAACATTTCAAGGAGGGAGTGATCAACTGTGTTGAATACTTCTGATAGGTTAAGCGGGGACAAAAAGACGGCCATTACATCTTTTGGCAACTGGTGGCCTTGAAGAGTTGTTTCAGTAAACTGGTAGGGCCAAAAGCCTCACTAAACTGAGTTAAGGAGGAAAATTGGAGATAAAGAGGTTATACTAGGACAGATGCCTGGATGACCTCAGCCAACCTAGTTCTTCCCACTCTTCCTCTTAGTTGAAGTGTGAAAAAATCTGAGCTATGTCTTTGTTTTGCAACATTTGTGCTCAGTGGGACAAGTGGCATCCAGAATATATAAATCCAGAGCAGAGCACTTTCGGGGTCACTCAGCTGTTGTGCAATGTAGGGTACGTGCAGACAAGACTCCAACCACCTTGGGCACTTTTCTGAGCCTTTGAGAGACCGGCTCACCCTGGATCCTAGGCTTCTGTTTATCCTTGCTGCCTATCTTTGGGTAGTAAGGCAGCTTTTCTTGACTTGTGCAAGTGTCTTGTCTTACTAGACTCATGCAGGTGGTAGAAATACTGGGGGTCCTTTTGCTCCTCGCAGCTGTTTTCATGTTATTGGAACTGCTGTTGCAATTGGGTCTACTCGAAGCCCCCGCCAGACTTGTGAGCCTTTACAAAGGTATAAACAACTCTGGATAAATTTTACTATTAAAGGGAGTATACAAATGGGATGCCAGCTGGGAGGACATCAAGGGAGGGTTTTTGTAAAAACGATGAGATTGTATGATATACTTATATAAAACATGTTAGCATAGCAATGGTAAGTAAATTGTTATGCTTACTATTATTATCTCACTGCAAGAATCATTTGAACTTTTCAAATAGTAGTCCATATAATGCTAGGACTTTTAGGATTCATATTCTGATTCTTTAAGTTTGGGCCAAAAAGGAAAGTTAAATTCTCAGAGAGAAAGTCAAAATCTTGTGAGTGTACTTGTGACTGATGACCCTACTCACTATGGACAAGCTTATTCCACCAGAGAACAGAAGACATCCATGGTTGCTCAGGTATTACAGGAGAAATATTTTTTGGCATGTAAGTTTTTCACTATAATTGTTTGAAGAGGGAAAGACTGTAAGAATTAGCTAATGTGTCAAGTGTATCTTCTCATTCACGAATTCAACAATTGTTTATTAAGCAACTATATGACACCATTCTAGATGCTTGAAACATGGCAACTAAAAAATATTTTTACTTTCTTGGAGGTCATATCCTTTGTTTTTTTTTTTTGTTTTTTTTTTTTTTTTGAGACAGAGTCTCACTCTTCACCCAGGCTGGAGTGCAGTGGTGCCATCTCGGCTCACTGCAGCCTCCACCTCCCGAGTTCAAGCGATTTACAGTTAATTTTTGTATTTTTAGTACATACAGGGTTTCACCATGTTGGCCAGGCTGGTCTGAAACTCCTGACCTCAAGTGATCCATACGCCTCAGCCTCCCAAAGTGCTGGGATTACAGGTGTGAGCCACTGCATCCGGCCTCTTGGAGGTCATATTTTAATAGGGGAATAGATAATCAAGTATGAAAATAATTGGTAAGATAATTTCACATAATGTTGAGTGGTATGAAGGATATACACAGGGTCATGAGACAGAAAGTGACTGAGAGGGGAGTTGGTGAAATTCTATATAAATAAGGTAGCCAAAGAAAGCTTTTCTAAGGGAAGTGACATTTGGCCTGATGAAGGAGGCAGCCATGTGTACATATGGGGTTGTGGGTTGGTGGGGGGCAACTTTCTAGGCAAAGGGAACAAAGATGCTAAGGTAAGGAGAAGCTTGACTTCTTAGAAAAGAAAGAATGCCAATATGTCTGCTGTATGTGTAAGGGCAGAGTAGTATGAGAAGAGGTCAGAGAGGTGGTCAATAGCCAGATCTGGTATAGGGCTTTGTAGACTATGGTAAGAAGTTTGCTCTTTTAAAAAATGTGGACAACACACATAACATAAAACTTACCATCTAGACAATTTTATTTTATTTTATTATTATTTTTTGCAGTTGCAGTATTTAACAGAGTGAAAACAGAGCTCCCATACAAAGGGAGGGGACCCAAAGAGGATAGCCATTGCTGGCTCAAATGCCTGGGTTTATATCCTGACCATTGTCCCTCCCGCTGTGCTCTCAGGTGATAGATGTTTGGCTATTTCTTTACCTCCTGTTTTTGCCTAATTAGCATTTTAGTGAGCTCTCTGATTGGTCAGGTGTGAGCTAAGTTGCAAGCCCCGTGTTTAAAGGTAGACGCAATCACCTTCCCAGCTAGGCTTAGGGATTCTTAGTCGGCCTAGGAAATCGAGCTAGTCCTGTCTCTTAGTCCCCCCCTCAACAGGAAAACCCAAGTGCTATTGGGGAGGTTGGTTGATGACCGCTCTAACTGCTTCCTGCTGAACTGGGGCATAGTAGGGGTTGTGCAGTTGAGATTTCCTTGGGAGGGGTGCCTTCAAGGTCATTAACATCAGAGCATGGGCTAGAAGGCCAGTCCAGGGGTCCGCAGTAGATTTTAGTCATGGACGGCATCTGGGGCTCCATCTGAAGAACGATTTGTAGCTTTACAGCTTCAATTCTGGAAGAAACAAACTTAACAAGGAGGTTAAAGATACAGGGTCCAAAGAGGAGTAACAATATTATACCTGCTAGAGGTTCTAAGAAGGGGAGAATCCAGGGCATCCATTGGCTGAGGAGGTCCCAGGGTCCGGTGTTTTGAAGCTCCTCTGCTCCACATTGTATTTGATCTCCAATTTCTCTAACTTTCTCAGTGACGATTCCAGATTGATTAACATAACAGCATTCTTCCCCTAAAAATAAAGAGGTTCCCCCTCTTTCAGCAGTTAGCAAGTCTAAAGCTCTTCGATTTTGAAGGACTACTGCTGCTAGGGGTTAAGTTGACCTTGCAAGGTAACCAGGGAGTTGGCAACCCGTTCCATGTCACCATTTAGTTCTTGAGATAATTTGTAGTAGAACTGAGTAGGGGTTGTGATACCACCAATGCCAGTACCTAGCCCACCTAGCACTCCTGCTCTGATAACAAAAGGAAGAATGGTACTCTTTTGTTGTGGGGCTTAGGAACGACATGATTGTATAAAACTTGTTCAGTGTAGATGGTCACAGGGGGCGCTAAGAATGAGAGGAAGCACATAGATTCTGAAGAGCCATTCAAACAATAGTCTGAGATACCACAGACAAAAAATATTCCTGAGGGTAGGCAGACTATTTGTGTGGGAGGAGTTACCCACCTGATGCACTGGGAGTTGGTTGTATCTATAGTATTGTTAAATTTTACACAGGTGAGGTTTGAGGTATGGGTTATTTCCAGATTGGAAACAAGAGGTCCTACTAAAACGGAAGTGGTATTTATTTCTGTGCTGAAGTTGTTCCATTGTTCAGGTACAGGGATTGAAACGTACGGCCTGAAGTGCAGGGGGAGGCACATCCAACAGTTAGTAGGGTTTTGGGCCGAGACCTCATGGAGCCCAGTAAGGGTGGTATTAAACAGGTTCACCAGGTGAGTATGGGTACAGAGGGTTTCATGTACTTTTGAGAGATCTAGTCCTTTGTTGGGGCTAGGGGTGCTATGTACCCAGGTCAGTTGGGAGAGTACTTCTTTTACATGTTTTTCTCTTGCCTGATCTTGAACTCCACCCCCATCAGACATACCGGTATGGGTGAAGTAAGTCCAACAGACAGTGGCTCCAAGTCCTCCAGGACAATTAGGATTAATCGTTTTCCCTGTCCAATAATGAGTATTTGCTTGCATGCATGCAAAGAGTGGCAGAGTTATAGTAGTTGCGGGGCATATGTGTGTGGGCAGTGAAGGTGGGGTTTCCCTTAGATAAATTCCTATACGATGGGGCATCAATATTTCCAGGAAGCCGCATTCTCCATAGAAACTCTTGGTAAGGGGAGCTACTGGCCATACAGCGGCATGGAGGGGGTGCAGTGAGAGTCAAAGGGGGTAAGATAACAGTAAAGAGAAAAATATGATAAGGGAGGGCCATGGGGATTTATGATTTTAATTACTTTCCTCACAGTTGTCTGACAGCCACAAGTCTCCTTTAGCAGTGAGTATGCTGTTCACATCATGAGATTCCACACAGCAAGATCTCTTCCCCGTATTATTTTAACTGCTTCAGATACTAAGACTGCTACTGCTGCCACTACCCGTAAATAATGAGGCCAACTCTTTGCCACCACATCAATTTCCTTACTCAGGTATGCCATGGATTGCAAGCTCATCCTTCGGGCCTGTGTAAGGACTCCTAGAGCTATTCCTATTTTTTTCTGTGACATATAAAGAAAAGTCTTGCCCCGTTGGCAAGCTTAACATTGGGGCTTGGGTTAGGGTCTTCTTCAGGGCCTGGAAAGCCGCTTCTGCTTCAGGTGTCCATCTTACTAAGTGAGTATTGGCTTTCTGAGTTTCCTTAATTAGTGTTTATAACGGTCTATTTCGCCGTACCTGGGAATCTATATTCGGCAGAAACCTGTTATGCCAAAGAACCCTCTTAGTTACTTTAGGGTTTTGGGATTAGGATAAGCCAGTATAGGCTGGATACATTCTTCACTCAGGGCCCTGGTACCTTTGGATAATTTTAGCCCTAAGTATTTAAACTGCTGTGAGCAGAGCTGAGCCTTTGGTTTGGAAACCTTGTAGCCACAGGTAGCGAGGAAATTTAAGAGCGCTTGGGTGGCTCAGTGGCACAAGGTTTCTGAACGGGCGGCTAAAAGTAACCATCTAGACAATTTTAAAGTGCACAACACATGGACACAGGTAGGAGAGCAACACACACTGGGGCCTGTGGGGTGGGAGTTGAGGGGAAAGGGGAGGAAAAGCATCAGGATAAATAGTTAATGCATGTGGGGGTTAACACCTAGGTGATGGGCTGATAAGTGCAGCAAACCACCATGGCACATGTTTACCTATGTAACAAACCTGCACGTCCTGCATATGTATCCTGGAACTTAAAATTAAATTAAATTAAACAAACAATGAGGAAGTTCTCGTTTGACTGCCAACATGATATTTTATTGCACAGTTGTACCTAATTTTAAACCAATCAGTTCCCTATTGATGAAATTTTGTTTCCAGGTTTATGCTATTATAATGATGCAATGAATATTCTTGTGCCTATCTCTTTGAACACATGTAAGTATTTCTACGTAATAGAGATCAAAAAGTAGATTTTCTAGATCTACATACTTAAAATTTTAATAGATACTGCCAAATGCCCTCCCCAAAGGTTATACTTATTTATACTCCCATCCAAAGTGTACAAGAGTGTCTATTTTCCATACCCTTGGCAATATTTAGTGTTATCAAATTTTATATCTGACACTCTGACAGGTTAAAAAATGGCAAATCAACATCTAGTGCCCAGATCTTGGTTTCTAAAAATCATTTCCCAATAAAAGGAAGTAGGAATCAATGCAGAAATGATTAATTCCAGTGCTAGGGTAGGGAAAAAACAAAATGAGCCTGGAACATCTTGTGGTGCCACAAAACAAGGAAGTGGGCAGAAAATGGGATATGTTTAAGAATAGAGGGGCCAACCTGAAGGAGCTCCTAATGGCCAAAGGTAGAAGAATATTAGGTTATAAGCCATAGAGTAAAATAAACATCCATGCTGATATAAATACATGAGAAAATAAGCAGGAGATGGGACATCTTCCTTAAAGAATTTCAATATAGAGAGTGAGAAAAAAAAAGAAAATCACTGCTGTTGTCTGAATGTGCCTCCCCAAATTCATATGCTGAAACTTAATCATCAGTGTGATCAATGTGATAGTATTAAGAGGCAGGTCTCTAGGAGATGATTAAGTCATGAGGGTAGAGCCCTCATGATTGGGATCAATGACATCATAAAAAGGGGTTTGCCCTTTTTACCCTTCTGTACCTTCTGCCATAAAAGGGAGCAGCGTTCTTCCCCTCTGGAGGATGCAGCAACAAAGTGGAAGGAGAGAACAGCCTTCAGCAGACACATTTTGGAAGGAGAGAATAGCCTTCAACAGACACTGAACCTGCCAGCACCTTGATCTTGGACTTCCTAGCTTCCAGAACTGTGAGAAATAAATATCTGTTCTTTAAAAATTACCCTGCCTCCATTTTTTTTTGTTGTTATAGTAGCACAAACAGACTAAGACAATCCCCACTAGGTAAACACTACCTTAATAATTGCTGCTATCAAGAACCATTGATGAATGCTAAAATTAGTGGGCAAAAGTATGATGGGAAACAGAATATCTGAACAGTCTCAATGCATCATCCAGAATATATTTAGTAATTGTAAAGAGGAAAACTGTAACTTTACAGTAAAGAAATCCAGCAAACACCCCTTTAACCAAATGATCAAGGTTAACATCACCAGTATTAAAAATTATCATCAAATACGTCCTGATATAATGCACTAAAAAGGGCTAAAAATCACTTTGGTGGCATTCTCACCAAAAACACAAAACATGAAAAAACATCAGACAGACCCTCATTAGGGACATTATACAATATAACTGACCAGTACTCTTTAAAATTGTCATGGTCATCAAAGACAGACTGAGAACTGTCACAAATAGGAACAGAATAAGGAGATAACAAAATGCAATGTGGGATCCTAGATTTGATCCTTGATCAGGAAAGGACATTAATGGGACAACTGGCAAAATTCAAATAAGGTCTAATATAGTTAATAGTGTTGTATCAATATTAGTTTCCTGATTTTGATAATTGCACTATAGTTAAGTAAGATGTTAGCATTAGGGGAAGTTGAGTGAGGATATATGAGAACTCTCTCACTATTTTTACAACTTTTCTATAAATCCAAAAGGCTTTTTGAAAATGAGAGCCCACTGTCTTAATTTGCATTACTACTCTGAGCATTTGTCTTAGTTCATTGGTCATTTATATTTTCTTTTCAACAAATTTCCTTTTCCCACTTTTTTATTGGATTTGTTTTGTATACTAAAAAGTTATATACATTGTACACTAAGAAATTAGCTCCTTGTATGGGATAAATATATTTTCCAGCTTGTCTTTTTATTTTTTAAAACGGTGGCCTTATATGTATATGTGTATACAAATTTTTTCCTTTCTTTTTTTTAGAGACAGTCTTGCTATGTTGCCCAGTCTGCTCTTGAACTCCCAGCATCAAGTGATCCTCCCACCTTGGCCTCCCAAAGTGTTGGGATTACTCGCATGAGCCACTGTGCCTGGCCTATGGATGTTTCTAACTGATGATTTCTGCTGACCTGTGGACAGAAAATAAGAAAAGTAGCAAAGTGGCTTTAAGTTTTCAACTGTAAACAAAAGACCACAGAATAAAAACACTACTTAATAGAAATGACTGTCTCTCCAAGTTTTTCTTTCCTCCATAAAAATAACATTTATTTAAAAAAAGTACACACAGTAAAATTCATCCTTTTTAGTGTATAAGCCTATGGGTTTTGACAAATGCATACACTTACATAACTACAATTAAGACACAGAAAATTTCAATTATTAAGACAAATTCCTTGTGCTACCACTTTGTAGTCAAGGAGCATTCCAACCTTAACCCCTGACATCCATTGAAGTTTTTTCTCCATTCCTATTGTTTTGCTTTTTGATAAAATAATATGAATGAAATCAAACAGTAAGTAGCCTTTTGAGTTTGGCTTCTTTTACTTAGTAAAATGCATTTAAGATTCATCCAAGTGGTTGCATGTATATTTCATTAGTTTTTATTGCTGAGTAGGATTCCATTGCATGGATATACTACAGTTTATCTATGCACCAGCTGAAGGATATCCTTCATTTTTATGTTCCTCAGTTGCAGTGGTCTGTAGGTCTAGTAAAAAGCAGAGGTGAGATTTTCTACCTAACAGGAAACAGTTCCTTCTAAAAAGTCCAGCTTAGAAGTATGCCCCTGGTAACATGCATCAGAGGCTGTATCAGGATAATTTATTCCTTGTCACTTAACTATGTCTGAAATTGGACTGTTAATCCTAAGTGAGCAGTATATCAAAGGAATAGGAGTTTGTCCTGAGTATAGTCAGATGATATCCCCAGAGTAGGCCTGAAAAATATTCTGGAAGCCATGCCATTGGCAGAATATTTTTTTTTTAAATTTCTTTTTAGTTAAAAAAAAAAAAAAAAAAAACACTGAAAAAAGTAAAAATCACCCCAAAATGACACCACTTTAAAAATTTTACAAAGTAAAAGTCCTCCTTCAGCCTATTCAATCCCACTTCCAAAGGTTTACAACTTTCTATGTCTATTTCCCAGCTTTTTCGTAAATTTATTCAGAAATACTTATATACATACATACAATACATAAATGAATGCTTTTGCATAAAAATGTATTTGTACTATACATATTTCTGCATCTTGTTTTTTAACTTAATACACAACCTTGGACATGAGTATAGGTCATAATATATTCATAGATACACTTCACTATTTTAATGGCTGCATAGTATTGTACTAAATAGACGTACCATAAGTTATTTACCCATTTTCCTACTGATGGACATCCCTACTTTCGTGAGTTTTATTGAGATATAATTCATAAACCACACAATTCACCCATTTAAAGTGTACAATTCCTGGTTTTTAGTATATTCAGAGTTGTGAAATCACCACCATGACCAATTTTAGAACACTTTCATCAACCTCTAAAGAAACTTCATACACTTCAGCTGTTACCTCCAGCCCTTCCCATTCCCCCCAGCCCTTCCCATTCCCCCCAACTCTGTGCTAGCCCTAAGCAACCACTAATCAACTTTCTATCTCTATGTATTTGCCAATTCTAGACACTTCATATAAATAGTATCATATAACATGTAGTCTTTTGTGACTGGCTTCTTGCACTGAGCATATTCTGAGTTCTTCCATGTTGTAGTATGTGTCAGAAGTGTTCACCACTCTTCTACTTTTTGAAAGAGTTTGTGAAGAATTTGTATTAATTTTTCATTAAAAGTTTTGTAGAATTCATTTAAGAAGCTATTTGAGCCAGGGCTCTTCTTTGTGGGTATCTTTTAAAAAACTCATTTAACCTACTTACTTGATATAGGTTTATTCAAGTTTTCTACTTCTGAGTTGGTTTTGGCAGTTTGTGTCTTCCTAGGAATTTGTACACTTCATCTATGATAATTTATTGACATAAAATTAATCATAATATGCTTTCATAATCTTTTTTATTTCTACAAGTTCAGTTGAAATGTTCTCTCCTTCATTTCTGATTTTAGTAATTTGATTCTTCTTTTTTCCTGGTCAATCTAGCAGAAGGTGTGTCGGTTTTATTGATCTTTTTATAGAATCAACTTTTGGTTTCATTGATTTTTCTCTAGTTTTTTTTGCTCTATTTCATTTATACTCATCTAATCTTTTGTATTTCCTTCTTTCTCCTGGCTCTAGGTTTAGTTTGCTCTTCTTTTTCCAGGGTCTTAAAGTGTAAAATGAGGTTAGTGCTATGGTCTTTCTTCTTTTTTTTATTTTTTTTGAGACAGAGTCCCACTCTGTTGCCCAGGCTTGAGTGCAGTGGCGCAATCTTGGCTCACTGCAAGCTCCACCTCCCAGGTTCATGCCATTCTCCTGCCTCAGCCTCCCGAGTAGCTGGGACTACAGCTGCCCACCACCACACCCGGCTAATTTTTTGTATTTTTAGTAGAGGCGGGGTTTCACCGTGTTATCCAGGATGGTCTAGATCTCCTGACCTCGTGATCCGCCTGCCTTGGCCTCCCAAAGTGCTGGGATTACAGGCGTGAGCCACCGTGCCCGGCCTTTCTTCTTAAGTATAGGCATTTACACCTATACACTTCCCTGTAAACACTGCTTTAGCTGCATCTTGTAAGTTTTGGTGTGTTGTGTCTTCATTATCATTCATCTCAAAGAATTTTGTAATTTCCCTTATGATTTTTTTGACACAGTTTTTTTTCTTCTTTTTTTTTTTTGGTAATGACAGGGTCTTGATGGGTTGCCCAGGCTGGTTTTGAATTCCTGGTCTCAAGGGATCCAAGGCATCCTCCCACTTCGGCCTGCCAAAGTGCTGAGATTCCAGGTGTGAACTACTGCACCCAGCCAGTCACTTACAAGTATGTCTGATTTCCACATATTTGTGAGTTTCCCAACTTTCCGTTGTTTTCTAACTTTGTCCCATGTGGTCAGAGGACACGCTTTGCATGATTTCAGTCCCCTTATATTTATTAAGGCTTGTTTTATGTTTTAACTTATGGCCTACTTTGGAGATGTTTCATATGCACTTGAGAAGAATATGTATTCTGATGTTGGGTGGAAAGTTATATAGATGTCTTTAAGGTCAATTTGCCTTACAATGTTGTTCAAGTCTTCTATTTCCTAGTTTATCTTCTGTCTAGGTGCTCTATTATTGAAAAAGGGGTAATGAATATTCCAGCTCTTTTTATGGACTTATCTATTTCTTCTTTCCTTTCAGTTTTCGCTTCATGTATTTTGGGCTGTACCGTTAGGTGCATATATATTTATAGTTGTTACATCTTCCTGATGGATTGACCCTTTTATCATTGTAACATTTTACTCTTTATCTCCAGTAATTTTTTTTAAAAGTCTATTTTGTCTGGTATTAGAATAGCCACTCCAGCTTTCTTATGGCTGTTGTCTGTGTGATATATTTGTTTTCCATCCTTTTACTTTTAATCTATCTTCTAATCTAAAGTGTGTCCCCAATAGATGGCACGAAGTTGAATCAGACTTGTTTCTGACATCTCTGCCTTTTATAGTATTGTTTAATCCATGCACATTTATTGTTATTTTGATACAGGAAGATTCATGACTGCCATTTTATTGTTTTTGATATGCCTCAAGCTTTTTGCTTCTCCATTCCTTCTCTTGCACTGAGTATTTCATAATGTGATATTTTTATTTCTTTAATAATATTTTTGATTTTTAAAAATTATTTCCTTAGTGGTTGCTCTAGGGCTTACCATACACATCTTAACTAAACTGAATAGGCTTCAGATAAATACTAACTTAATTCCAATGTAACAACCCTATTCCTATATAAACCCATCCCCCGCTTTGTGGTATTATTGTTATACAGGTTATTTCTATACATTATAAACCCAACACACATTATTTTAATTACTTAATATAATTTTACATCTTTAAAAGAAGCTGAGAGAAGAATAAGTATATGTTTATAGTTTTTTTATATTAAACTTCTTATTTCCTATTTCACATTCTCTCCATTTGTTACTGTGGATTTGTGTTACTATCTGGAGTCAGTTCTTTAGTACAAGACAGTTTTGCTTCCATTCAGCTTCTTCGTCCTGTTATTGGCAAATATATTATATTTTATATGTTATAGGCCAAACAATGCAACTATATACATATTGTTTTATACAATTGTTTTTTACATTAGTTAAGAGAAAAAAGAAAAATGCATAGATTGTTTCTGATAATTACATAATTATTTTTGCCTGTGCTCTTTTTCTGCATGTGTGTAGATTCAGATTACTGTCTGAGGTCACTTGCTTTCAGCCTGAAGAACTTCCTTTTGTATTTCCAGTAAGTCAGGTCTGCCAGCAACAAATTCTCTTGGTTTTTGATTATGAGAGATGTTTTATTTCACCTTCATTTTTGAAAATCAGTTTTATTGTATATAGGATTATTGGTTGACAGTTATTTTCTCTGAACACTTTGAATGTGTTATTCCACTGCCACTGCTACTGTTTCTGAGGGAAAGTCAACTGTTAATTTTATTTGGGTTCCTTGGTAAGTGATGGCTCATTTTTCTCGTATTGCTGCCAAGATTTTCTTTTTGTTTTTGGGTTTTAGCATTTTTCTTATGATGTATCTGTTTGTAATTTCTTTTTCTTCTGGGATGTATAGGTTAATGTCTCTCATCAAATTGGGGGTATTTAGAGCCATTATTTCTTAGAATATTTTTCTGCTCCTTCTTTTCTCTTCCTTTTTTCCTATACTCCTATTAGAAATATATAGGAATGCTTAATGGTGTCACACGGGTTCTATACTCTTGTTTAATTTTATTCATTTTTTTTCTTTCTGTTCTTCAGCCTGGATAATATCTCAGTTCATCTTCACAACCCAATGAGGTAAGTAGCATTATTATCCTTATTTTATAGATGAAAAATGGGAGGCTCAGATTAAGTGACTTGCCAAGGTCACACAATGTTAAGTGTGGCTGTACAGGTCTGACTCCAGTTTGTACTACTTCCTCTCTGCATAGTCTTTTTATTTTCCAGCAACCATAAACAAACAACTGGGGGATTTGTGACTGGCATCCTCTTTTCTAGAGAACTCTTTCTTTCCATTTCCCTTTGGTATTCTTTGCTAGTATGTTCCTCTTCTAAAATTCATATGCCTAATATTTAACATATATTAGACACTTAATCAATGTTTATTGCTTTGAATTCAATGGCTACTCAATGGTTGGTAGCTTAAATGGCTATGAGAACAACAACATTTTGATCTAAAATATTTCACTAGAAAAATATATAGCTTTTTGAAGACTGATAACTTGTGGAGGAAGCATTCATTAAATATGTCCACTGACTTATGAAACTACCTACTATTACTGCTGATAGTTCTGACTTAATAGCATTTGTTGATGCTTAGGCCTGGGGTCCTGCTCTTTTATTTACTAGGTGGATGAAATATGGACAAATGGCCTCTAGTAAATAAATATTTCAACATTTAATTAGTTTTTTGTTTCTGTATATAGGAAGCAGTCTAAGAAAGAATGTTATCTCTAGAGACAAATACTGAGGACCCCAGAAAAATTATAAAGATTTTAAAAAATCCTTAGGAATAATCCCTTTTAATTTATCCTGAGAAAATAATACTCTTTACACTCTACCCTTCATATTCAGCATATCATCTGTCCTATATAGTCTTCAATTATATAAAAGAAAATGTTTTCTACCAGTTCTCTCCAAAAGCTGAAAGGGGTTGTCCTAATTACTTTTTTTCCCCTCCCTCAGTTAGTTTTTCCTCTTCAACTCCAAACAAACTGGTGTCTATACATAAATCCTAGATCCAAGATTCCAATTCAAGAAAGACCATCCAGGACCCACAATCTATATATATTCTAGCTACCACTGATTTCTGTAGTGCTACCTGTAGCACATGATATGAGAGAAGTCGCTTGGAGATTTGACCGTTGCTTTTTGTTCTTTCCAAACTCTATAACCAATATTTTCCCACGTAGTTTATATCCATTTACTAGATGCAGTGCTTGCCATGCTATCTCCTTATCTAAAAGAGAAAGAAAAAATTTCAATTTACATAGGACTGAACAATTCAATTCTATTCCAGGTCTAGTTTAGGTTATTTTGCCTTGGAGTTAAATGTAAGCTATAAGGCCATATAGTCATTTGATTTTTATCATTTTTTCTATAATCTCCCATTTGCATTATTCAGCAAAATTAAATTAATGACTAATAATAATAATAATAATAATAACTCAAAATGGGTGTTTGAGGGTGTCTCCTAATTCAAAGAAATAAGTAGAGAAACAAAGATATAGGTAGTGTGCTAAAGAAGTCTAAGTTATTAGTAATTATATATAAGCCTCTACCTTAGGTAACAGATTATAGGTATTATTAGAATCAATCATTTTCAAAATGAGTAACGCAAAAAAAGTTATCATGTTATTGAGAGCACTTTGCTACTTCTATTTTTTTTTTTTTTTTAGTGGGAGAGTGGTTCTGGGCCACCTTATTGGGATAAATAAGTATAAGAACCCTTGTAGGCATATGGAAGGTTGAAATGTGAGAATATATACATATGCCAGGAGTATTCAACTTATGGGTCTAAGAGTCTGGATGTAAGAAATAAGGAAGGGATGATTTATGGCCAGGAGTTTGTGGAATCATAAGTAGACAAGTAGACTGAACCAATTTTGTTTCATATATATATGTACTACAAATTTTTTTAAGTGTATAGCTTTCAAGATTAGTAAAACAGCTATACATTTTAAAGTACTTGCTTTAAAAGCCTTTTTATTATGTATTTTTTCAATTAATACATCGTATTATGTGGGGCGCCCATAAACTGTTTTTTAAATTTAAAAGGGGTTCTTACACTTGAAAAGACTGAAAACCACAGTTACAGAGCATTTAGAAACTTTCAGTATGATAGGAAAGATGACACAAGACTGTATGAAAACAATGGAGGGGAGTTTGGCAGTACTCATGTGTAAAACCACTTGCCTACATATAGATTAATAGGCTATTTAGAAATGACGATACTTTAGGGACAATGAGAGGTACAATGAAGGCTACAAAGCCTTCCCCCAAAACAACATATTATCTGGTCTGTCACAGAAACTGAAATTCTTATATTATTCTTCCCATTGGATTAGAAGCTATGCATTAATTAATATGCAAATAATACTTAGAAGACTATATCATCATCTACTAATTATGAATAAGTAATAAATTAGTATATTAGCTTGTGCTCACTTAGTCCTAAAGGAACAGTGCATAAGGCAAGTACATGTGTTCTGATCAGAATACTAATACACTAATTAATGAGTAATCTAATTATAACTTGGACCAGAAATACTGTTGTCAGTAAAGGGAGTACAGATTTTGGTAGGGTAAGAAGGAAGTACCAAGACTGGGAAAACCTGAGGACACTGGGGTAGTGTGGCCATGCACTGTCAATGGAGGAGAGGAAAGAGAAAGAAATACTGAAAACATATTTTTCGTTCCTTCTCTTGTTCTCACATGCTGTGGAGAAATCAAAGTACTATATCTAAATTAGAGAGGTTATAGGTAGTCTCTAGCGAACTGAGGGGCAACTGAGTAATCATCTGGATGAAACTACTTACTGGGAAAGGTGACAAAAGCCTGGCCCCTCATTCGTCCAGTCATCATTCGGAATTGAATTGGAGGTCCTTTTTTCTCCTGGAACCGAGCGAACAATGACACAAGATCTCTTTCAGTCACCCGAGGGCTAAGGTTCTTCAGGTATAACACCTAAAACAAATTGAGAATCAACCAAAATATCATAAAAAGGAGGTAAGGCAATTCTTTTTCTTTTTGAGACAAAGTCTCACTCTGTCACCTAGGTTGGAGTGCAGTGGCGCAATCTCGGCTCACTGCAATCTTGGTCTCTTGGGTTCAAGCAATTCTCATGCCTCAACCTCCCCAGTAGCTGTGATTACAGTCATACCTGGCTAATTTTTGTATTTTTAGTTGAGATGGAGTTTTACCATGTTGTCCAGGCTAGTCTCGAACTCCCAACCTCAGGTGATCCACACGCCTTGGCCTCTCAAAGTGCTGGGATTACAGGCGTGAGACACCATGCCCAGCCGTAAGGCAATTCTTTCATTATGATTACAATTACAATTAGTTTCACATAAAAATGGTGGATTGAACACATTCATTTAATTTCATTCCATCCAGTAAACTCTCTAAAACTATGGGCACTTAAAAAAAAAACAAAAAACACAAACTAACAAGGTCAGGAGGAACAAGAAAAGGAGACAACAGCAATAATAATCTGGAAGATGAAAAATAATTGGATGAGCAGGAACCAACTCAGCACACTGAAGAAAGTTGAATTTTAAACTGGTAGTGGAGAAAGCCAAGAACACACCTGTCACCACTTAAGAATCCTTAAATAGTTCAGGAACCGATAATTTCACTTACTTTCAGAAATAAATGTGAAGGGATGGGGTTAAAATAAGGCAGGTCAGTTGAAAGCTGTCTAAAAGCCAATATGATTTTTAAATACCCTCCCTCACAACATGCTATGGGGTAAAAGATAACTTGCCGATTCTGGTAGAATACTTGAGGCTCATTGTCAGAAGATGGGGAATGCCATACATGGCTGAAGATGTGAACCCTGTTTCTGAAAGCAAGGAGACTAAGAGAACGAATGCATACTAAATGTTGAGGTCCTCCCAGACCTTTTCTGCCATTTGGCTCCTAGAATGCTGGTAGTACCCTCATAAGAAAGATTTTGGAACAGTCTTCTCTGGGAAAACTGGTAAGTCCTAGGAGGAAAGATATAAAAACACGGACTTGGGATAAGGAATTTATCTAACAAATGGTCCAGCCAGACCACTTTAAAGTAAAGCTCAAAGTCAACAAGTACCACTTGTGTGCTCAGAGATTCCAATCTGCTTTTTAGTTCCTACTTATAAAGTTGGGCATCGATTATCAGGCATCTTAGGAAATCCTCTAATGTGAAAGAGAGAACACAACAAACAAAGAAAAGAAAGCAAATAGGAAAAAACTTCAACAAACCATAACTAATATCCTCAGAAAAATAAGAGAAATTATTCTACCTATTAGCCATGGGAGGGTGGGTGCGGTGGCTTACCCCTGTAATCCCAGTGCTTTGGGAGGCTGAGGTGAGAGAATCGCTTGAGTCCAGGAGTTTGAAATCAGTCTGGGCAACACAGTGAGACACTGTCTTTACAAAAGAGACAGAGTGGCATGTGCTACTTGTGAGCAAACAGCATGCACCACCACACCTGGCCAATTTTACAAGTCCCAGCTATTTGGGAGACTGAGGCAGGAGGATTACTGGAACTCAGGAGTTTGAGGCTGTAGTGAACTACGATCACACCACACCACCACACTCCAGCCTGGGCAACAAAGTGAGACCCTGTCTCAAAAACAACAACAACAACAACAAAAAAAAAAAACAAAAAAACAATTCAAGAGAACAAAAATGAGCTCTTATATGTGATTGAACTTAAGATGTTATCAGCTTAAAACAAATTGTTTTACCATGACCTATACCTATAAAAGACATACAGAGGAAAATGGGAAAGATATAAAAGTATATCACTACAAAAAAACCCCAATGAACCATAAAGGAAGACAGCTGAGAGGGAGAGACAAAAGAGGTACAAGAGAGAGAGAAAACAATTAACAAATGGCAATAGTAAGTCCTTTGCTAGCAATAATTACATTAAATATTAATAAACTCCCCAAAAGACAGAGTACCTGAATGGATAAACAAAATCCAACTATAAACTATATGCTAGCTATTCTATAAGGCCAGGATTACCCTGAGACCAACCTAGACAAAAACATTATAAGAAAAATACAGACCAATATCCTTAATAAACAGATGTAAAAATCCTCAACAAAATATTACCAAACCAAATTCAACAGCACATTAAAAAGATCATACACAATGACCAAGGGGGATTTATCCCTGGGATGCAAGGATGATTCAACACACAAAAATTGATCAATGTAATTCAACACATTAACAGAACAAAATATAAAAATTACACGATCATCTCAATAGATGCAGACAAAGCATTTGACAAAATTCAACACTGTTTCATGATGAAGACACTCAACTACTAATAGAAGGAATTTACCTCAACATAATAAAGGCCATATATGTAAAGTCCACAGCTAACATAATATTCAGTATTTAAAAACTGAAAGCTTTTCCTCTAAGATCAGGAACAAGGCATGGATACCTACTCTCACCACTTCTATTCAACGTAGTACTGGAAGTTCTAGCCAGAGCAAATAGGCAAGAAACAGAAACAAAATGCATCCAAATCAGAAAGAAAGAAGTAAAATTATCTCTGTTCACAGTGAAATGATCATCCATGTAGAAAACACTAAAGATTCAACAACAACAAAAAATTAGACATCAGTAGAATAGGGAAAAGCTGAAAGTTTTTCCTCTAAGAACTGGCAAAAGACAACAATGCTCACTCTCACCACTCTTATTCAACACAGTAGTGAAAGTCTTAGCTAGAGCAATTAGACAAAGGAAAGACATAAAAGGCATCCAAAGTGAAAAGGAGGAAGTGAAATTGTCCCTGTTTGCAGACAACATGATCTTATATACAGAAAAACCTAAAAATAACTTAAAAGAGTCTACCAAAAAGCCCTTAGAACAGATATACAAATTCCATACAGTTGCAGGATACAAAATCAACAAACAAAACTCAGTAGCGTTTCTATATACGAACAGCAAACTAGCTGAAAAAGAAATCAAGAAGGCAATCTCATTTACAATAGCTACAAAAAGCAAAATAAAATGCCTAGAAATGAATTCAACCAAGGAGGTAAGAGTCCTCTACAAGAAAAACTACAAAATACTGATGAAAGAAAAGTGAAGAGGACACAAACAGAAAGACATTCCATGTTCATGGATTGAAAGAACATTGTTAAAATGACCATACTATCCAAAGCAACCTACAGATTTAATGCAATCCCTATCAAAATACCAATTACACTCTTTATAGAAAAAGAAAAAAAATCTTAAAATTTGTATGAAACCACAAAAGACTCTGAAGCCACAGCAATCCTGAACAAAAATAACAAAGCGGGAGGAACTGCACTACCAGACTTCAAAATGTACTACAAAACTGTAGTAACCAAAACAGCATGATACTGGCATAAAAGGAGACACATATAACCATGGAACAGAATAGGTAACTCAGAAATTGACCCACGTATCTACAGCCAACTAATATTTTAATAAAGGCACCAAGAACATCAGTTGGAGAAAGACAGTCTCATCGATAAATGGTGCTGAGAAAACTGGATACCTATATGCATGAAGAATGAAACCAGACCCCTAACTCTTACCCTATACAAAAATCAACTCAAAATAGATCAAAGACCTAAACGTAAGACCTGAAACTATAAAACTACTAGAAAAAAAACATAGGGGAAACATTTCAGGACACTGGTCTGGGAAAAGATTTTATGAATAAGACCTCAAAAGCACAGGCAACAAAAGCAAAAATAAACAAATGGGATTATATTAAACTAAAATCTTCTGCAAAACAAAGGAAACAACAGAGTGAAAAGGCAACCTACGGAATGCAAGAAAATATTTGCAAACTACTCACCCAACAGGGGATTAATATCCAGGCTATACAAGGGACTCAACATCTTAACAGCATCAAAACAAACAACCTGATTTAAAAATGGGCAAATGATCTAAACAGCTATTTCTCCAAAGAAGACATACAAATTGCCAACAAATATATGAAAAAATACTCAACATCACTAATCATCAGGAAAATGCAAATCAAAACCACAATGAGGCATCATCTCATTCCAGTTAGGATGGCTACTACTGGAAAGACAAAAGTTAACAAATGCTGGTGAGGATGTGGAGAAAAGTAAATTCTTATAGACTGTTGGTGGGACTGTAAACTTTTACAACTACTATGGGAAACAGTATGGAGGTTCCCCAACAAACTACAAATAGAACTACTATACGATCTAGCAATCCCACTACTGAGAATTTATCCAAAGGAAAGGAAATCAGTATATTGAAAAGACAACAGCATTCTCATATTCATTGCAGCACTTTTCACAACAGCCAAGATATGAAATTAACCTGGGTGCCCAACAATGCGGTATATATACACCATGGAAAACTATTTAGCCATAAAAATAATGAAATTCTGTTATTCAGAGCAACATGGACGGAACTAGAGAACATTACGTTTAGTGAAATAAGCCAGGCACAGAAAGTTAAACACTGCAGGTTTTCACTTATATGTGGGAGCTAAAAAGAATTGATTTCATAGAAGTAAAAACTAGAACAGAGTATACTAGAGGCTGTGAAGGGTAGGAGGAAGGAAGGAAAGGATAGGGAGAGACTTGTTAAAGATGTAAAATTACAGTTTGATAACAGGAACAAGTGCTAGTGTTCTATACCACTGTAGAATGGTTATAGTTAACAATAATATATTATATAGTATCGAATAGCTAGAAGAAGGATATTGAATGTTCCCAATGTGAAGAAATGATAAATGCTTAAGGTGGTAGAGAAGCTAATTAACCTGATCTGTTCACTATATATTATATGTATCAAAACATCACTATGTACCCCATAAATATGTACAATTATTATATGTCAATTTAAAAACTTTAAAAAGAAAATAAATAAAATAATAAATCAAGGTTCACAAGTGCAGCAATCAAGACATTAATTTTTCTCCCTTGGGTACTTTGCAGCTGAGACAAGCTGCCACCTGGTGAATGGTGGTACCATGTTTATTTGGCCCATAGTTCAAACAGCTTCAATGGAAGACCTCTTGAGAACATCACTTTTCTGTTTTAATTATACCATTTTATTATTGGCATGGAATTATGACTATATTAATGGAAATAATAAAGAAAAAAATTAACCAAAAAAGTTAGAACGAA
This sequence comes from Theropithecus gelada, assembly GCF_003255815.1. Taxonomy (NCBI): domain Eukaryota; kingdom Metazoa; phylum Chordata; class Mammalia; order Primates; family Cercopithecidae; genus Theropithecus; species Theropithecus gelada. The sequence goes on from NC_037689.1 coordinate 105,074,705, forward strand.
TTAACAAATTCAGTAAAGTTGCAGAATAAAAAATCAACATAGAAAAATTCAGTTGTGGTTTCTATACACTATCAATGAACCATATGAAGAGGAAATTAAGAAAGATATCCCATTTACAATGGTATTGAAAAGAATACAATACTGAAGAAAGAACTTAACCAAGGAGGTGAAAGACTTGTACACTGAAAACTACAAATGTTGCTGAAAGAAATTAAAGAAGACACAAATAAATGAAAAGGTATCCTGTGTTCATGGATTAGAGGACTTAATATTAATATATCCAAACTATCCAAAGCAGTTGACAGATTTAATGCAATCTCTATCGAAGTCCCAATGGCATTTTTTACAGAAATAGAAACAACAATCCCCAAATTCATACAGAACCACAGATGATACCAAATAGCCACAACAATCTTAGGAAAGAACAAAGCTAGAGGCCACTTTCTTATTTCACAGCATATTACAAAGCTACAGTAATCAAAACAGTATGGTACTGGCATAAAACTGGACACATAGGTCAATGGAACCAATCTGAGAGCCTAGAAATAAACCCATGAAGCTACAGTTAATTGATCTTCTACAAGTGTGCCAAGAAAACAATATGAGAAAAAGATAGTCTCTTTAACAAAATGAGAAGACAAGACAGCAACATGCTAACTAATGAAATTGGACCCTTATCTTATGCCAGACACAATAGTCAATTCAAAATGGATTAAAGATTTAAATATACGACCTGAGACTGTAAAACTCCTAGAAGAAAACATAGAGGAAAAGCTTCTTCACATTAGTCTTGGCAATGATTTCTTTGATATGACACCAAAACCACATGCAACAAAGCAGAAATAGATAAGTGGGACTACATCAAACTAAAAAGCCCTGCACAGCAAAGGAAACAATAGAGTGAAAAGGCAACCTATGGAGTAACAGAAAATACTTGCAAACCATATTTAATATCTAAAATATATATGGAACTCTACAACTTGATGGCAAGAAAACAACCTGATTAAAACATGGGTAAAAGACTTAAATAGACATTTCTCCAAAGAAGAGATACAAATAGCCAACAGGTATATGAAAAGATGCTCAATATTACTAATCAACAGACAAATGCAAATGAAAAACACAGTGAGATACCACATACCTGTTAGGATGGCCATTATGAAAAAAAAAAAAAAAAAAAAACAAAACAGAAAATTACAAATGTTGGCAAGGATATGAAGTTGGAACCCTTGTGCACTATTGGTGGGAATGTAAAGTGGTACAGCTGCTATGAAGAACAGCATGGAAATTCCTCCAAAAACTACAATTAGAACTATCATACAATCCAACAATTCCATTTCTGGGTATTCATCCAAAAGAGCTGAAATTTGTATCTCAAAGAGATATATGCATTCCTACGTTCACCCAAGCAATATTCACAATAGTCAACAGTTGGAAAAACCTAAATGTCCATTGACTGATGAATAGATAAAGAAAATGTGGCATATAAATACAATGGGGGCTCGGTGTGGTGGCTCACGCTTATAATCCCAGCATTTTGGGAGGCTGAGGCAGCCAGATCATGAGGCTTTGACAGCAGCCAGGAGTTTGAGACCAGCCTGGCCAACACAGTGAAACCCCATCTCTACTAAAAATGCAAAAAATTAGTTGGGTGCAGTGGCGAGCGCCTGTAATCCCAGCTATATGGGAGGCTGTGACAGAATTACTTGAACCTGGGAGGTAGAGGTTGTAGTGAACTGAGATTGGGCCACTATACTCCAGTTCAGGCCACAGTGCCAGACTCTGTCTCAAATAAATAAACAAAATAAATACAAGGGAATATTATTTAGCCTTAAAAAAGTAGGAAGTCCTATATGTCATTATGCTATACCACGAATGAAACTCGAGGACTATAGGCTAAGTGAAATAAGCCACTCACAGGACAAATATTGTATGATTCTACTTACTGAAGTATCTAAAGTAGTAAAATAGAAAGCAGAATGGTAGTCACCAGGGCTGGGGGAAGGAGGAAATGGGGAGTTGCTGTTCAATAGGTATAAAGTTTCAGTCATGCAAGATAAAAAAGTTCTACAGGTTTGCTGTACAACATTGTGCTGATTGTTGACAACATTGTATTGCACACTTAAAAATTTGTTAAGAGGATAGATCTTGTGTTTTTAAAACACAATTTTAAAAAAATGGAGGAGGAAAAAAAAACCTCATACATTACGTAGCATTAGTTATATCCTTTATAGCTTAAAGGAATTATGGAAGAATTCAGACAGAAGCAGCAAAAGCAGAGCAAGCAAATATACCTCTCTTAAATGACTTAAGTACTGAAAGGTATAAATAAATATATTAAATATTGTTAACAAGCAGTAGAATCTTTAAGTGTCAAAATCTTTAAAACCTGGATATTAACATATTTAGCATTTATGTATGTTCGTATCTTAAAGGCAAGGGCATAGAATAACTGACTTGCCTATGCTCTCAAATACTAACCATGAAAATACCAAATTAAATAACCATAGAAAGGGGTATGTGAAAACAAACTTCAAGTTTCTCATCCATTAGGAAAGACCCATACTAAGACTGTTCCCTTTGATATGAATTTTTTTTTTTTAGACGGAGTTTCACTCTTGTTGCCCAAGCTGGAGTGCAATGGTGTGATCTCAGCTCACTGCAACCTCCGCCTCCCAGGTTCAAGCGATTCTCCTGCCTCCTGTTATCCCCAGTAGCTGGGATAACAGGTGTGCGCCACCACACTCAGCCAATTTTTTGTATTTTTAGTAGAAATGGGGTTTCACCATGTTAGCCAGGCTGGTCTCGAATTCCTGACCTCAGGTGATCTGCCTGCCTCGGGCTCCCAAAGTGCTGGGATTACAGGCGTGAGCCACCACACCTGGCCAATATGAACATGTTTTAAAAAATAAAGAGGACTTCTGGTTGAGGTGGCTCTGTCAGTTCTTGCTGGGATGCATCCCCTCTGCATACATACACACATAAGTGCAGACTTGTATGTATGTATGAATGTATCCACAACATACATAACACACACACACCCACACACACACGCACACAGATACAGCTAGGTTCAAAAACAAGATAAAGCTGTGAAAAAGAAAAACAGAGCCTCCAAGTGATAATAGAACATAAAGCTCTTCCTGGTATCCCTATGCAATACATGGTATTATTTTACATGTTTTCACCTTTATATAATATAGTCCTTTATATAAACAATATGCATTCTTCTACAGCTACATTTTTAAAAACTTTAAAAATGGATTTTAAGTTTAGAACAGTTTTGGATTTATAGAAAAACTGAGAATACAGAGAACTCCCATCTACCCCATGGTTTTCCCTGTTATTAATATCTTATATTAATATGTTCATTAATTGTTACAATTAATGAACCAGTATTGACATATTATTATTAACTAAAGTCCATAGTTTAGATTTCCTTAGTTTCAACCTAATGTCCTTTTTCTGTTCCAGGATCTAGGTTACATTACATTTAGACCGGGGTTAAGGATTATTGGGAAGAAAACCACACAGGAGAAGTACAATTTTGATCACATAATGTTAAACATACATACAATCAATATGATTCATCAATATGATTAACAACTATTGATATTGGCCTTAATCACCTGGCTTAGGTAGTGTTTGTCAGGTATCTTCTTGCAAAGTTACTCTTTTTTCCTGCTTTCCCTTCCTGTACTCTTTTGGAAAGAAGTCATTATGAGCAGCTCAAAACTAAGCAATGGGGAGTTATGCTCTCCCTCCTTGAGGTAGAGTATCTACACAAATTGCATGAAATTCTTTTTTAAGGGAGGTGTATATTTCTTTTCCTCTATATATTTGTTTACTCAATCACTTATTTATATCACCTGGACTCATGGATGTTTATTCTATACACTGTATTATCCAACATTATTTTAGTTTATTGCACAAATTGTTCCAGCTTTAGTCATTGGAAGCTCTTTCATTTGGCTCCTGTATTCCTTTGCAATACCAATGTCAAAAAACAACATAAAATCACGTCAAAGAACAATAAAATAATGATTTTAAGATAATGATTTATTTTATTTTAGTTTGTTGCACAAATTGTTCTGGCTTTAGTCATTGGAAGCTCTTTCATTTGGCTCCTGTATTCCTTTCAAATACCCCAATGTCAAAAAACAACATAAAATCATCATGTCAAAGAACAATAAAATAACGATTTTATACTGTTGTTCTTTTTAGCACTTCCTTACTTTCTGGCACTACAAGATGCACAAGGCTCATCTTGTATATTTCCTGCCCCAGTATTAGAAGCAGTCATTTCTCTAAGGAGCCTTGGTTCATTTTATTAGAGAATGGTATTAGAAACCAAGATAAGGGTGCCGTGCAAGCTCATTGATACTGGTGTGTCCTTTCATTTGTGTCCTTTCAGCTCACAGAACAAAAAATATGTATTTATACTAATCCATGTATATATAAACACATATAAATATTTCTATATGTAACCACTTATATCTATATTAAGTTAAACATGAGTTCATCCTGATGTCTCCAACTGTAAACCATTATCACATGGATCATTTCAGCATCCTCCCTTTACTTATCTGTAGATTGCAACAGTGAGAAACCTGGCTCCCATCATCTGCCATCCATTTACTTAATTGCTCCATTCCATTATGCATGTATAACAGTATCAGAATTGTTACTCCCTAAGTAACCAGTACCCAGGGACATAACCTTATCAACAAGGATACCGTGCTTATGTGAAGTTCCATTTGCTTTTAGTCTTTCAGACTCCACGTATTTCCAAAGATGCTTAGTTCAGCGTCTTTTCCCCTATCCCTTCAACGAGGTTGTTTTACATGTATGTAATACAGTTTGACTCTCTTCTTGCTGTCTGCATCCTTTTCTAGGGTCCCTCAACCTCCTAAATGAGTTTTTAACATTTGTATACATTAGGTGTAACTCTCTGTGCTATGTAGTTTAATGGGTTTTGACAAATGCATGTCTTGCCTCTACAACTACAGTATTATACAGAATAGTTTTACTGCCCTAAAGATTCCCTGTGTTTCATCTATTCCTCCCTTCTCCATTCCCCTCAAACCCTTGGCAGCCATTTATCATCTTACTGTCTAGCTTTCCCTCTTCCAGAATGTCATATAATGTAATCATACAATATGCAGTCTTTCCATACTAGCTTCTTTCAGCTATTAAGATTAATATTCATATTAATCTAAAGTTCCTCTATGTCTTTTTGTGGCTGGACCGTGAATTTCTTTTTATTGCTGAATTATATTCCATTGTATAGATCTGCCACAGGTGAATGTATCCATTAACCTATTGGAGGACATCTTGACTGCTTCCGGTTTTTGGCAATTATGAATAAAGCTACTATGAATATTCACATGGCAGTTTTTGTTGAACACAGGCTTTTCAAATCAACTGGGTAAATAAGTAGGAATGCAGTAGTTGGACTGTGTGGTAAAATAATGTTCAGCTTTGTAAGAGGTGGCCAACCTGTCTTCCAAAGAGGTTGTATTCCCACCAGCAATGAATAAAAGTCCCAGACTTCATGACTATGAAATATACCCATAAAAAACAAACAAACAAACAAACAAAACACTGCAGCTGGGCACAGTAGCTCATGCCTGTAATCCCAGCACTATGGGAGGCCGAGGTGGGCAAATCACTTGAGGTCAGGAGTTCGAGACCAGCCTGGCCAATACAGTGAAACCTCATCTCTACTAAAAATACAAAATTAGCTGGGCGTGGTGGCTCGCACCTGTAGTCCCAGCTACTTGGGAAGCTGAAGCGGGAGAATTGCTTGAACCCAGGAGGCGGAGGTTGCAGTGAGCTGAGATTGCACCACTGCACTCCAGTCTGGGAAAGAGAGAGAGAGAGAGACTCTGCCTCAAAACACAAAACAAAACAAAACTGCACTTGTATCTTCTACATCTGTAATTTTTTAAAAAAGTTCCTGTTGCTCTGCATCCTGAACAGAATTTGGTATTGTCAGTTTTATTGTGGACTTTAGCCATTCTAGTAGGTGTTTAGCGGCATTTCTTATTTTTCAGTTCTCTGATGATAAATAAAGATGAGCTTCTTTTTGCATACTTATTTGCTATGTATATATCTTCTGTGGTGAGGAGTTTGTTCTTATTTTTACCCATTTTTTAAATTGAGTTGTTTTAATACTGTTGAATTTTGGGAATTCTTTGTGTATTTTGGATACAAGTTTTTTATTAGATGTGAGTTTTGCAAATATTTTTCTAGTCTGTGGCTTGTCTTTTGAGTCTCTTAAAAGTGTTTTTCATATAGCAGTTTATAATTTTAATAAAGTCTGACTTATCAATTGTTCCATAAATTGTACTTTTGGTGATATGTCTGATAAATACATTATCAAACACAAGGTCACTTAGCTTTTAATCTTTTTCTTCTAGAAGTTTTATAGTATTGTGTTTTATATTTAGGTCTATGACTATTTCAAGTTAATTTTTATGAAGGATGTAAGGTTTGTATCTAGATTCATTTTTTTTTTTACATGTGGATATTCAGTTGTTCTAGCACCATTTGTTGAAAAGACTATTCTTTCTCCACTAAACTGTCTTTGATCCCTTGTCAAATATTAATTTACTATATTTATGTGGGTCTAATCCTTGGGTCTCCATTCTGCTCCATTGATCTGTGTGTCTTTTTTTCCCCCATCAACACCATGCCACGCTACTTGATTACAGTAACTCTTGAAGTTGGGTAGTGTCAGTCTTCCAAATTTCTTCTTCTTTTTCAGGGGTGTGTTACATGTTCTGGGTCTTTTGTCTTTTCATATAAACTTAGAATCAGTTCCTAAATATACACAAAATAACATGCTGGGATTTCGTTGGGATTGTGTGGAATCTACAAATCAATTTGAGAAAGAACTAATATCTTAACAATATAAAGTCTTTCAATCCAAGAACACAAAATGTCTCTGTGTTTATTTATATCTCAATTTTTCATCAGTTTTACACTTTTGTGCATATAGAACCTGTACATACTTTGTTAAATTTATACCTAAGTATTTCATTCTTTTTTGGTGCTATTGTAAACAGTGTTGTTTTTAATTTCAAATTCCAGTTGTTCATTTCTGGTATAGAGGAAAGCAACTGACTTCTGTGAACAAACCTTGTAACCTCCAAGCTATACTAATCTACTAGTTCCAAGAGTTGTTTGTTTGTTTTTTGGCTGATTCTTTGGGATTCTCTACACAGACATATATGTTACTTGTGAACAAAGAGAGTTTTAGTTTTTCCTTCCCAATCTGTATTCTTTTAATTTCCTTCACTTGTTTTACTGCTGTAGCTGGTACTTCTAGTACGGTGTCAAAAAGAAGTGGAGAAAGGGGACATTTTTGCCTTTTTTCTGATCAAAGGGGAAAGCATCCAGTTTCTATTAAGTATGATGTTAGCTGTAGGGTGTTGTAGTTATTTTTTATCAAGTTGAGGATGTTATACTCTATTCCTAATTTGCTGAGAGTTTTTATCATGAATCGATGTTCAGATATTTCAAATGTTTTTCTACATCAATTGAAGTGACCATATGATTTTTCTTCTTTAGTCTATTGATGTGGTGGATTAATTGAATTTCAAATGTTGAACCTATGGTGGATATCTGGAATAAATCATACTTGATTATAGTATGCAATTATTTTTATACATTATTGAATTTGATTACCTAACATTTTGATTTCTCAATCAATATTTTAATCAAATGTTTTGATTTTCCTAACATATAGGATTTTTGCTTTTATACACATGAGGGATACTGTCTGTAGTTTTTTTTTCATCGTAATGTCTTTATCTGGTTTTGGTACTAAGCTAAGGCTGGTCTCATGAGTTAAGAAGTGTTCCCTCTGCTTTTGTTTTCTGAAAAAAGATTGTAAAAAATGAGTATTATTTTATATGCTTCCATTTTCACCCTTCTCTTAGCCATATCAATTGTACTTCTTTATATAATTTTTTTTTAGTAATTGCCTTAGAGTTTGCAATATACATTTACAACTGATGTAAGTCCACTCTCAAATAAAACTATACCACTTCATGGATAGTGCAAATACCTTATAACAAAGACAAATTTGTATTTATATATACACTAATTCTTGCAACCTATCCTTGATATCACTGTTACTCATTTCACTTATCTGTATACTATAATTATCCAACATATTCCTATTATTACTTTGAAAAGTTTTATTCTGGATTGTTTTAAAATAAGAAAATAAAAGATTTTATTTTACCTTAATATATTCTCCTATGCTCTTTCTTTATGCAGATCTGAGTTTCTGACCTATATAATTTTGCTTATCTCTGGAGAACTTTTTTCAAAAGCATTTTTTTTCCTACAAGGTGGGATTTACTGATGAAAAATTCCCTCAGTTTTGTTTGTCTGAGAGTCTTTATTATTTTTCCTTCACTTTTGAAGGATTTTTTTTTTTTTTTTTGCTGGATAAATAATTCGAGGTGGGTGTTTTCTTTTTACTTTTGACACAAATATTTCACTGTACTCTCTTGCTTGCACAGTTGCTGATGAGAAATGTAATTCTTATCTTTGTTTTTGTATAGGTAAAGTGTTTATTTTCTCTGTTTTTAAAATCTTTTCTTTGTCTTTCTGTAGTTTGAACATGATATGCTTAGGTGTAGTTTTGGTATTTATCCTGCTTGGTGTTCTTGGAGCTTCCCAGATCTGTAGTTTTTTATCTGCTATTAATTTTGGAAAATTCTCAGCCATTACTACTTCAAATATTTCTTCTCCTTTTTCTCTTCTCCTTTTGGTATTCCAGTAACATGTATGTTATACTCTGAAATTGTCCCATAGTTCTTGGATATTCTGTTCCTTTTTTTCAGTCTTTTTTTACTTTGTATTTCAGCATGAGAAGTTTTTATTGCCATGTCTTCGACCTTACTGATCCCTTCCTTGGCTGTTTCCAACTTACTGATGAGCCTATCAAAGGCATTCTTCATTTGTTACAGTGTTTTTTATTTCTAGCATCTCCTTTTGATTCTTTCTTAAAATTTCTCTCTGTTTACATTAGCCGTCTGGTCTTGCATGTTATCTACTTTTATTCATGGCCTACTTAGTATATTAATCGTGGTTATTTTAAATTCCATATCTGATAATTCCAAAACCTGTGTCATATCTGAATTTGGTTCTCATGCTTGTTTTGTCTTTTCAGACTGTGTTTTTTTTTTTTTCTTAGCATACGTTATAATTTCTTTTGCTGAAAACTGGACATGATCTATCAAGTAATAGGAACTGATCCAAAGAGGCCATTAGTATGAGGTTTTATGTTAATCTGGCCAGGAGTTGGGCTGTGCTTAATGTTTGCTGTAGCTGTAGGTGTCAGAAGTTTCTGTTTCTTCTAGTGTCTTTTTGTCTCCCTTGTTTCCTTCAGATTTACAAACAAAACAAAACAAAACAAAAACACCTCTTTAAATAGAGTCTGATCCTTGCAGGTCTTTCAGCTATAATCCATGGTTATTATACTGAAGCCCTGTTGATGTAGTAGCAAGGTGCGGAAGGGGAGGCATTCTCTAATCCTATGATGAAGTCTCAATCTTTTAGTGTGCCTGTGTCTCCAGCCTGTAACCTTCACAAGCATTTAACAGCTTTTTTTCTCTCTTAGATGAGACAGGAAAGCTAGAAGAGCCTGGAGTTGGATAAGGCTTTGGTAAAGTTGTTTTCCTTGCTGGGTGGCCCTTTGCTAAGTAGAAAGTTCTGGATACACTTAAAAATCATAATGTTTCCTCTCTCCATGCCAGAAACAGATATTTTTTCTTAGCTCTTTACCTTGAACCTTATGGGGTTCCTGGAAGCAAACGAAACCTCTAAGACTGTGGGCCCCCAAGAGTTTTGTCATTCCCACACTAGTCTACACTCTGACTCCAGCAATTTGTCAAAATTACCACCTAAGTGTTTCTACCAGTTTATGGCTCCAGTGCCTTTTGCTCCTGATAAGCAAATCTGGGATGTGATTTTCTGTAACTGCCTGTTTCTTCAGATTTCAGGATTACAGTTTACCCTGTGACTTAAATTTTCTGCTGGGTCTAAGAAAAGTTATTAGTTATTGATTTTTAGTTTGTTCAACTGTTTTTCTTATCGTAAGACAGGAGTGACGACTTCCAAGGACTTCACATGTTGAAGCTGAAACTAGAAATTTGCAACTAGCTATTTTTATTCAAAATTATGTTTGTGAGTTTCATCCAAATTGATACCTATAATTCTATTTCATTCATTTTCTCTACTGTGTAGTATTCCATTTTATAAACATACTATGTTTTATCTATACTCCCGCTGATGAACAATGCTACAACAAGCATCATTATAACATCTCCTAATGTGCATGTCTAAGAGTTTCTCTAGGATAGATAATGAAGAATGAGACTGCTGACTTACAGTGTATGAACATCTTCAATTTTACTAGATATTGCCATGATGTTCTTGGAAGTGGCTGTATTCATTTATATTCCCCCAGAGGTATATTAGAGTTCTTATTGTTTCTTTCTTTTTCTTCTTTTTTTTTTCTTTTTTGAGACAGAGTCTTGCTCTGTCACCCAGGCTAGAGTGCTGGAGTGCAGTGGCATGATCTTGGGTCACCGCAACTTCCGCCTCCTGGGTTCAAGAGATTCTCATGCCTCAGCCTCCTGAGCAGCTGCGATTACAAGTGTGTGCCATCAAACTCAGCTAATTTTTAGCATTTTTAGTAAAGATGGGTTTCGCCACATTGGCCAGGCTGGTCTCGAACTCCTGACCTCAGGTGATCCATTGGCCTCGGCCTCCCAAAGTGCTGAGATTACAGATTTCTTATTGTTTCATCTGCTCACCAATACTTGGCATTGTCAGGCCTTTAAATATATGCCAGCATTCTAAGTACTAAATGTATATATCATAGTATAGATTTATTTTGCATTTTCTTGATTACTAATAAGATTTCTTAAGTTTATTGGCCACTGGTGTTTTTGCCTCTGTGAATTGCCTGTTATATCTGCTTTTATAAACACTTTCATTTTTATTGCGTTGTTTGTATTTTTCTTATTGATTTGTAGGGAAGGATCTCCTTAAAATGATTCAAAAAGCACAAACCATTGAATAAAATACTGATAATCTGATAACATTAAAATGAAAAACTTTTGCTCAACAAAAGACATCAGGAACAAATTTAAAAGGTAAGTCATCCAGTGGGCGAAGATATTTGCTAAACAACAGAAAGGATTCATATGCAGAATTTTGAAATAATCCCTATAAATATGAAAAAACAAATGATTAAATATTCAGCAAAGGAATGTAACAGGTAACTCTCAGAAAGTTCCTGAAAGGCTAATAAATGTTAAGAATACATGCTTAACCTCACTGGAAATCAGAAACATGCAAATTAAAACAGTGAGATATCTTTTCAAGCTGATAAGGCTGGCAAAATAGTCTAATGCTCCAAAGTTTTGGCAAGAATGTGAAGAGGATCTCTGAAACCTTGTTCCATTAGAAATTGAGATATACACACCCTATATATCACAGCAATTCCACTCCCAGGTATATAACCTAGAACGATGATTCTTAAATTGTTACTCTCAGACCAGCAGGATCAGAATCTCTTGGGAACTTGTTGGAAATGCAAATTCTCAGGCCCCACTCCAGATCTACTGAGTCAAAAATTCTGGGGGTGGAGTCTAGCAATCTATGCTTTAATAAGCCCTCCAAGCAATTCTGATGCACACTAACATTCGAGACACTGTAATAGAATGACACCTTCCCAACACTTTTGATTGAGATCTACAGGAAGAACTGCATTCTTCATTGTGGTCCCACACACATTATCTCACATATACACAAACACATATAAAATAAAAGCTTTAAGAAACAGTAATTACCCTAACATACTGTATGGAACACTTTTTGATATTTTCTATTCTATTCCATTTCATTAACAAAACCCCATTGGTTGTAACCTACCAATTGTAACCTAAGTTTGAAAAACACTGTCCTAGAAAAAGTCTGGCATATGCACAACAAGAGATGTACAATAATACTTGTTGCAGAATTAACTGTAACAGCAAAATAACAGAAAGAACAAATCTTCAGGAAAATGGATAAATATAATAAATGATGGTCTATTTCTACAATGGAATACTACATAGTTCCTTGTATCTTTAGAAATAAATTTCAAAAGCATTATGCATATCGAGTCAAAAAGGTTGTAGAATGATAGAGTATGTCATTTATATACTTTTAAAACATATAAATCCGTATGTTATTTGTGAATATATGGCTATGTAGTAAAAATATAAAAATGGGCATAGGAATTATAAATAGCAAATTCAGGATAGTGGTTACATCTGGAAAGGATAAAGGAGAATGGGATTGGTGAGGAATATGTGGAAGTCTTCAGGAATATCTATAATGCTTTATTTTTTTTAATTAAGCAAATACAGAAAATATTAGGACTTGACAATGATTAATAAAAGTTGGCTGGCTACACAGGTATTTGCTATATTATTCTATATCACTTTTGGTATATTAACATTTCATAACAAAAAGTAAATAAAAACCAAGCTATTCTTGAACTAATAGCATAAATACCCCTGAACTATTAGAAATTCAGTCAGTCAAATAAACTGTTTTAATATCCCTCATCTAGAATGATTTTTTTTTTAAATTCAGAGACAGTCAAAAACTAACATTATATTTTTGGTTTTGTTTTTTAAATTAGACACAACAAACTATATGCTCCAGGGGCTTGTGTTGTCTCTTTGGGTAACACAGTAACGAAGAGTTTTCCATTCCAGATGTAACATATAACATGAATGTGAAATAATGATTTGATCAATAAAATAAGAATTATTTACAACGTTATTTAGTTATGCATTGGACAATTTCTTTCTTTTTTTTTCTTTTTGAGACGGGGTCTCGGTTTGTTGTCCAGGCTGGAGTGCAGTGGCATTATCTTGGCTCACTGCAATCTCCGCCTCCCAGGTTCAAGCAATTCTCTTGCCTCAGCCTCCTGAGTAGCTGGGATTACAGGCACGCACCACCACGCCCGGCTAATTTTTGTATTTTTAGTAGAGATGGGGTTTCACCATGTTGGTCAGGCTGGTCTTGAACTCCTGACCTTGTGATCCGCCTGCCTCAGCCTCCCAAAGTGCTTGGATTACAGGCATGAGCCACCACGCCCAGACTTGTTGGACAATTTCTTAAAGCTTATAGGACCTTTTTCACTTTGCTGCTTTGCCAACAGCAATTTAAGTCATATGTCATATGAAAGCCACGTAGAGCATTCTGAAGAGAAGACTCATGTGGTAGCATATACCCTACTCACAACCAGGCAGTCAATTATTGGCTAATTCCAGAGGCACCATGGCTACCAGCTATGGTGGTCCTATGAACACTATTTTATTATTACATCGTAGGAAATTGGAGGTTACTTTTCCTTCAGTTCAGGGCTTCTAATGGGTATGGACTAGAGTCTTATCAACATTTCTTTAAAACGCTAAGGGTAATTCAGGACCTTAGCAAAGTACCAAGAACCTTATAGGAAATATGCTACTTATATAGTATGCAGAGAATGAATAGTCAAGGTCAAGGACAAACACAATCACTGTGCCTATATCATGATTCTTTGGTATAATCAAAGCTAATTTAAAAGTATTACTTTAGGTAGAGGTAAATAAAAGTGAAATCAACCCAGGTTGTTTTACTTGGTTTGGCCTATACCTTGTTTGGTTCCCCTGGATTATATGAAGAAAACATAGGAATTTTTCGGATCTCTTCCTCTGACAAACGATTTCTCTGGATTTCATCTTCTGGGACAAATTCTATTGGCTGCGTCAGCTTCTTAGGCCCAGTCCAACACTGCTCAGGTGAAAAATCAATAACATTTGCCACATGGAGACTGGGGCCTTTACCCTGTGCTGCCTGTTTTCCCTTGTCCTGGAGTAATGATGGGCTCTCAGCTGTGACTCTATCACCCACTGATGTAGCTGAGACCAGTGAGTGGGAAGCAAAGGGTTCACCTCTCATAAGTTGGAACTCTTCAAGACGTTTTTTCATTATCATCTCTTGGTAAAAACTTTCCAGGTTGTTCATGGGATCACCTTTGTTCTTCTTTTGGGGTTCATCTGGATCAAGACAAAGAGATAGGGAAGTTCTACAAAGCCTACCAATACAACTTTTGACAAATTAATAAAAATTAAATCCTGGACCTCAGATAAAGAAACACTGCTGGGGCAGGTCTTTACAACCTGTGACAAATGACAATGGTAAATAGTTATCTTATTACAGTATATTTCAAGCAAAACTATAGGCCAGAACTATGGTGAGGCAAGTGAGGCATCTAGGGTCATGCAAATATATATACCTCTAATTGATAAGGACATTTAAAAAAATATAAGCAACATAGCACTACACTTCACAAAATTAATAATTCCTTAGTATCATCTAATACCAATGTTATGTTCAAATTGTCCTGATTCCGTCAAAGAATTTTTTTATACTTGTTTATTCAATTCGAAATCTAAAATAGCCTCTGGCTGTTATATCTCTTAAGATTCTTTTATTCTAAAACAGTGTCTCATCTCTCCCACCCCTCTATTTCATTTTCTCACTCATCCATTGATTAAATAAACTACATTTGTTCTATGAACAAATGAATTTGACTAATCATTTTCTGATGGTGCTGTTTAACTTGTTCCTTAATCCCTTCTATTTCTTGGCAGATAATCTATAACTATGCTACCTAATACAGTAGCCACTAGTCACATGTGTCTATTTACATTAATTTTTAAATATCAGTTCCTCAACTGAACTTAACAAATTTAAAGTGTTTGATAGTCACATGTGGCTAGTGGATACCATATTGGACAGAACAGATAAAAACTATTACATCATTTCAGAAAGTTGCATTGGACAGTGCTGATCTAAAGGTTTGATTAGGTTCAGGTTCAATATTTTTAGGAAAGAATCCTTTATAGATAGATATGTACTTCCTATTGTATCATGTCATAAGACACATAATGTTTGGTGGTCCCATTTTTAGTGATACTGAAATTGATCAGTGGATTGTGGTGGTAGATGGTATTAGTCTCATCCCTCCATTATTAAATTTTCCCATTCACCTTCTACCTAATGGGTTTTTTACATCCACTGATGACCATTACCTAGTTTATTAATGTATTAAGAGTTGCAAATCGTGGCTTTCCTAATTCTATTATTTCTTTTATGCTTATTATCTGTAATTCTATAATGAACTTACCGTCATCAACTATGTGGTTTCCCTAAATGTAGATCATATGGGAATGGCAGGATAAATGCTTGATTCTTTGCCATTATTTACCAATTATGAGAGTAAGAGTTGACACCTTAGAAATGTCTAACGGAGGCCAGGCGCGGTGGCTCATGCCTGTAATCCCAGCACTTTGGGAGGCCGAGGCAGGCGGATCACAAGGTCAGGAGTTTGAGACCAGCCTGGCCAACATGGTGAAACCCCATCTCTACTAAAAATACAAAAATCAGCTGGGCATGGTGGCGGGCGCCTGTAGTCCCAGTTACTTGGGAGGCTGAGGCAGAATTGCTTGAACCAGGGAAGCAGGGGTTGCACTGAGCCAAGATCGCTCCATTGCACTCCAGCCTGCGTGACAGAGTGAGACTGTCTCAAAAAAGAAAAAAAAAAAAAGAAAGATCCAGTGGTGAAGAATGGTTATTTTTAGTATAATAATGAAATCGTGTATTTTCATATACTTTATTTGTGTCAATGAAACATAGTCATTATTCTTTTTAGTGGCCAAATTATCCCACTTAGGACCAGTGGGAGCCCCTTCAAATCGGCTCCTGTATTGCTTCCCGGCTTTCTAGCACAGCCAAATATCCTAAGCTCATCTTGCATACCTCCTAACTCAAACCTGGAATATATTTGTAAAGATCCTTGGTTCCTTTTAGTAGGAAGTGGTATTTAGAAACCAAAGTGTGTTGCTGGTGTGTGCAGAAGCAACTTCCAAGTTGTTGTTTCCAGGCCTTTTCAGTGGACAAAAGCTAGGACTTTTTTTTTTTTTTTTTAATGATCCACTAGAACGGTTTTATTTTATTATTTTTTTAAATTTTACTTTAAGTTCTGGGATACATGTGCTGAACATGCAGGTGTGTTACATAGGTATACATGTGCCATGGTGGTTTGTTGCACCTATCAACCCATTATCTAGGCTTTAAGCCCTGCATGCATTAGGTATTTTTTGTCCTAATGCTCTCCCTCCCCTTTCCCCCCCTCCCCCCCACAGACCCCCGTGTGTGATGTTCCCCTGCCTATGTCCATGTGTTCTCACTGTTCAACTCCCACTTATGAGTGAGAACATGCGGTGTTTGGTTTTCTGTTCCTGTGTTAGTCTGTTGAGCAAAAGGAACATTTTTTAAGAGAAAAGTAAACCATGAGTTTATGTTAGTATTTCCAACTCAAATTTAAGATAACAAAATTTTTACTTAAACTCCTTTATTTTAGAGTTTTATCTCCTCTCATCTGCTTAAAATAATATTAGCAAAATTATTCATTAGCTTCTTCCTACAATATACTTACAGAATTTTAAAATGTCAATAACAATACTATCACCAATAAAACTGCTGAATATAGTTTTATGTTTCTTTGCAGTTACTTGTGCCCTTAGAATATGGGTACCATTGGAAATATACAAATGTTTTAAAGTCACTATAAGTAATTGTTTTCTTTTGTTTTCCAATTGTGTGGTTATGCTACTAACTTTATTTATCATTAGGCTCATTTGCTTCAGGTTGTTTTTGAATTTTAGGGATTTTTACCTTTTTGATTAAACTTTTAAATGATGCAAAATATTTATATGGATCTAAAGTGAAACTGTTATAAAGCACTTTCACAGAAGTCTCACTTCCATCTCTGTCCCCTTTATCCCATTCTCTTCCTTCCCCATAAATAACAATTTTTTATTAGGTTTTGGCTTATGGTTCCATTGCTGCTTCTTTGAAAATACAAGCAAATAGGCATGTACACACATACATATAATTCATTAGTTATACCTCTCTCCTACATAAAAAGTAACTTACTATAAGCACTGGTTCTACAATTTACATTTGTGCACTTAACAATATATCCTGGAGATAGTTCCATATTAATGTGTAGAGCTCTTCTCATTCCTTCTTATAGCTGCACAGTACTCCATTGTGTGGATGTACCATAGTTTATTTAACTATTCCCCTCCTGACACACGTTGGTCTTATATCCAGTCTCATACTGTTAGGAATAATGTCCTGACAAACAGCTTTGTGCATACAGGATTTGGTATTTTTCAAGTATATGTTTGAAATAGATTCCCTGAAGTGAAACTGTTGAGACAAAGAGTAAATGTGTATGCAATTTTTCTATGTATTGTTAAATTTCACTCTGTAAGAGTTATACTATTCTATATTTCCACCAGCAAGGCATAGGAGTAGTTATGTAAGTATTTCCTAAGGCACAAAAAGCACTATCCATTAAGGAAAAGATTGATAAATTCAACTACATTAAAATCAAGAACTTCTGTTCATCAAAATGTCATAAAGAGATGGACCAAAAAAAAAAAAACCCCACAGGATAGGAAAAGATATTTGCTACACACAGAATTATCAGAGAACTTAAATCTAAAATACATGAATAACTTCTACAAATCAATAAGAAAAAGATGAACAACCATTAGGAAAATGGGCAAAATACTGAAGAGATGCCTTACAAAAGAGGAAATACACATAGCTAATAAATATATGTGGGCCAGGCGTGGTGGCCCATGCCTGTAATCCCAGCACTTGGGAGGCTGAGGCAGCAGGAAAGTTCCTTGAGCCCAGGAGTTTGAGACCAGCCTGGGCAACATGGTGATACCCTGTCTCTAAATTAAAAGACAATAATAAAATAAATATATGCAAACGTGCTCATTCACATTAGAATTCAGGGAAATGCAAATTAGGAAAGGAACAAGATACTAATAGAAAACAAACATATTGGCAAAAATAAAAAAGAATGCCAACACTACATGTCAGTGAAGTCGTAGTGCAACTGGAACCCTCACATATTGCTGGTGGGAATGTGTGCACACAGTGCAAATCAACATGACATCATTTACTAATGTCAAAGATACGCTCAACATACAACCCATCAATTCTACTCCCACGTATATACCTTAGAAAAATGTACGCATATATGCACCAGGACACGATAATAAGAATTTTTAGATCATTGCTATTTATAATTGCCCAGAGTTAGCAAAAATACAAATGTTCATCTAAGAAGAATTAATTATAAAATTCTGATATGTTTATATGATGAAGTACTATTATCCAAAGAAAGTCAACAAATTTCAGCTACATATGTCCAAGTGGACGAACTGATTAATACACTAAAAAATAATTAGGGATGCATCAATAAATAAGGATTCCTCCCTTTGTAGAGCTAAGTGAATTACATGGCATGTTAGAAGGTAGGAGTGCTATAAAAAAGAAAAAAATACAAGATAAGATTAGAAGAGCTATGGGGTGGTTGTAATTTTTAATGTTGGTCTGGATAGGTCACATTGAGAAGGTGCTATTTGAGTGAAGACCTGAAGAAAGCAAGGGCATCTATCATACTGATATTAGAGTGAGGTCTGAAGGTAGGAGTATGTCTCAAAAAACTAAAAAAGACTGAAATCATATAAAGTATGTTCTGTAACCACAACGGACATACATTAGCGATCCACTACTGTAAGAAATAGGGGAAAACACAAATATCTGGAAATTGAACAACAAACTTCTAAATAACCCATGGGTCAAAGAACTCATAAAGGAAATTTAAAAATATTTTGACCTCAATGAAAATGAAAACACAACATATCGAAATTTATGGATGCAGCTAAAACAATGCTGCATCCATATGACAGACACTTATAGCTTTAAATGCCTGTATTGAAAAAGAAGAATGGTTTCAAATTTAAAACCTGAGCTTCCAAGTTAGGAAACTAGAAAAAGAGTCAACTAAACACAAAGCAAGCAGAAGGAATAAAACAATAAAGATTAAGAAATAAATCAATGCAATAGAAAATGGAAAAATAAAGAAAAATCAACAAAACCAAAAGTTGGTTCTTTGAAAAGTTTAACAAATGACAAACCTTTACCTAGGCTGAACAAGGAAGTAAGAGAGAAGACAAAAATGACTAAAATCAATAATTAAAGAGGAAGCATCACTACTAACTTTAGGGAATGAAAAACAAGTATTTAGGAATATTATAAATAACTTTAGCCAACAAATTAGGAAACCTAGATAAATGGACAAATTCATAGAAAGATACAAATTACTAAAGCAGTCTCAAAGAAAAAATGAATAACCAGAGGGTGAATTAGTACTCAACAAACAACCCACAAAGAAAAAACCCAGGTCCAAATGGCTTCACTGGTAAATTCTATCAAATACTTAAAGAAATAATACCAATCCCGCAGAAACACTTCAGAAAAGGGAAGAGGAGGAAATACTTTCCAATTCATTCTGTGATGTCAGTATTACACTGATAACAAAACAAAGATAAGAAAACCACAGACCAATATTCCTCATGAATATAGATGTAAAAATACCTAATAAAATACTAGCAAGCCTTATCCAGCAACATACAAAAGAATCACACACATGTAAGTGGGATTTATCTCAGAAAGGAAAGATTGGCGTAACATCTAAAAATCAACAGATTAAATCTTAAATCACATGATCATCACAGTAGGTGCAGAAAAAGCATTAAACAAAATCCAATACCCATTTACAATTTTTTAAAAGCTCAATTAACTGACACTAGAAGGGAACATCTTCAACCTGCTTGTAGTAGGCAGAATAATGGCCCCACAAAAATGTCCACATCCTAATCCCTGGAATCTGTGAAAATGTTAAATTATACTGCAGAGGAGAATTTGCAGATGTGATCATGTTAAGTTTGAGACAGGAAAATGATTCTGGATTATGCAGGTGGGGCCAATGTAATCATAAGGGTCCTTATCAGAAGGAAGCAAGAAGGTCAGAGACAGAATGGGAGATGTGATGATGGACGTAGAGGGTAATGTGAGGAAGGGGTCAAGAGCCAAGGAATGCAGGTAAGCTCTAAAATCTGGACAAGGCTCAACCAGAGCCTCTAGAAGAAATGCAGTCCTGTTGACATCTTAAGATTTCTGACCTGTAGAACTATAACGGCAGAAATTTATAGTGTTTAAGCCACTAAATATATGGTAATTAGTTACATACTAATTCCCTTTCTTTTTATAGGAAAGTAATACACTGCCAAAGAACATGTGCAGAAAACCCAGAGCTAAGATCATACTTAACGGTTAAAAACTGAATACTTTTCCCCTAAGACTGGGAACAAGGCAAGGATGTTAGCTCTGATCACTTCCATTCAACATTGTACTGAAGGTTCCAGACAGTATAAGGAGGCAAAAAATAAAAAATAAATAAAAATAAATAAATCTCCAAATTGGAAAGAAAGAAGTGTCTTTATTCACAAGAAATAGGATTGTCTGTGTAGAAAACTCTAAGATACTATAATAGAACTATTAGAATAAAAGAGTTTAGTCACAGGATACAAATTAATATAGAAAAATCAACTTTAGGCCAGGCACAGTGGCTCACACCTGTAATCCCACCACTTTGGGAGGCTGAAGACAGAGGATCACCTGAGGTCAGGAGTTTGAGACCAGCCTGGCCAATATGGTGAAATCCCATCTCTACTAAAAATACAAAAATTAGCCAGGCGTGGTGGCGCATGCCTGTAATCCCAGCTACTCAGGAGGCTGAGGCAGGAGAATCGCTTGAACCTAGGTGGCAGAGGTTGCAGTGAGCCGAGAACGTGCCACTGCACTCCAGCCTGGATGAAAAGCGAGACTCCATCTAAAAAAAAAAAAAGAAAAAGAAAAATCAACTTGACTTCTATATAATTGCATGCAACAATTGAATGAAATGTGAAAACAATTCTATTCATAAGAACATGAAAATCATTAAAATGCTTAGAAATAAATTCAAAAGGCTGGGTGTGGTGGCTCATACCTGTAATCCCAGTGCTTTGAGAGGATGATGTGGGAGGGTCATTTGAGGCCAGGAGTTTGAGACCAGCCTGGGCAACACAGTGAGACCCCATCTCTAAAAAAAATTTTAAAAACAATTAGCCAAGCATGGTGGCATGCGCCTGTAGTCCTAGATATTCAGGAGGCTGAGGCAAAAGGATCCTTTGAGCTCAGGAGTTGGAGGCCGCAGTGAGTTATGATTGTGTCACTGTACTACAGACTGGATTACAGAACAAGACCCTGTCTCTAAAAAATAATAAATAAATTCAATAAAGCATAAGATTAAGTTTGATAAAATACATGTAACTAAAAACTACAAAACAATGCTGAAATTGTAGAAGAACTAAACAAAGGAAGAGACATTCTATGTTCTTGTATTAAAAGATTAATGATTAAAGATCAGTTTTCTCCAAATTGAATTATAGATTCAACTCAATCCTTATTAAATTCCAGCAGGCTTATTTTTCTTAAAATATTGGTAAGCTGCTTCTAAAATTTACATGGAAATACAAAGCACCTAGAATAGAAAGAGTGATTTTAAAAAAGAGAAACAAAGTTGGAGGAGTCATACTACCCAATTTCAAAACTTACTATAAAGGTACGGTAAAAAGATTTAGAGTATAAGGATAGGCAGATAGATCAATGGAACCAAGCTGAGTGTCCAGAAATAAACCCTTACATTTATGGTCAATTGATTTTTCCACAAAGGTGCCAAGACAATGGGAAAAATAACAGCCTTTAAATAGTGCTGGAACAACTGGACATCCATATACAAAAATATGAACTTGGACCCTTTACACATAAAAATCAACTCAAATGTATAACATACCTAGATGTAAAATCTAAGACTATAAGTATTCCAGAAAAAAAATAGGAGAATATCTTTCTGTCCTTCAGTTTAGCAATGATTTCTTAGATATGATACCAAAAGCACAAGCCATAAAATAATGAATTGAACTTCACTAAAATTAAAAACTTCTGTGCTTCAAAAGACACCATTAAGAAAATAAAGACAAGCTACAGACTAGAAGAAAACATTTGCAAATCATACACCTTATAAAGGACTTGTATTCAGAATAAAGAATTCTTATTCTCAGAAAACAACCCAATCAAAAAATGGGCAAAAGACTTAAATAGACATTTCACCAAAAAAGACATATTGATGGCTAATGAGCAGATGAAAACGTATTCAAGATCATTTGTTATTACAGAAATTCAAAATAAAACTACAACGAGCTATCAGTACACACACTGAAATGGCTGTAATAAAAGACAGGTAATAACAAGTATTGGCAAGGATGCAGAGAAATAAGAACTCATACATTGCTGATGAGACAGTAAAATGATACAACCACATAAGGAAATAGTCAATTCCTCAAATTAGTTATACACAGAATTACCATAGGACACAGAAATTCTACGCATTCAAGAGAAATGAAAATATGTTCACACAAATGTTCACAGCAACATTATTGATAACAGCTAAAAGTGGAAACAACCTAAATGTCATCAAGTGGTGAAAAGATTAAACAATGTGGTATATCTATTGACATAGTTTGGCTCTGTGACCCCACTCAAATCTCATCTGGAATTGTAATCCCCATAATCCCCACATGTCAAGGGAGGGACTTAGTGGGATGTGACTGGATCATAGGGGCGGTTTCCCCCACGCTGTTCTTGTGACAGTGAGTTCATTCTCACAAGATCTGATGGTTTTATACACGTTTGACAGTTCCTCCTTCACACACACACTCTCTCCTGCCACCTTGTGAAGAAGGTGTCTGCTTCCCCTTCTGCTATGATTGTAAGTTTCCTGAGGCCTCCTCAGCCATGCAGAACTATGAGTCAATTAAACTTCTTTCCTTTAAAAATTACCCAATCTCTGGTATTTCTTTAGAGCAGTGTGAGAATGGACTAATAAAGCTATAAAATAAAAAACAAGCAATATAAAGGAACAAATTGCTGGTACATGCCACAACATGGAGAACCTCAAAAACTTTATGGTTCCTGAAAGAAGTCAGATTCAAAAGACCACGTATTGTAAGATTCCATTCATTATGAAATATCTAGAAAAGGCAAATTTGTAGAGACAGAGGCTTGGGGTATATGTGGGAGTCATTTACTGCAAATGAGCCCTAGGGAATTTTGCCAGGTGATGGAAATGTCCTAAAATTGGACTCTGGATTTGATAGCACAATTCTATAAATTTACTAAAAATCACTGAATTAAACACTTACAATAGGTGGATTTTATCATGTGTAAATTATAGACCTCAATAAAGCTGTTTAAAAAGAAACAAATTATTCAGAATCACAAAAGGTGAGAAGAAATAGAAAACAGAAAATGTACTGAAGGTCATTAAAGGATAATTAAATTAATGGAAAGGTATCATGTTCACATTTGAAGATTTGAAGACTCATAGATATGTCAATTGACCTCAACTGACTTAAATGCTCGATAGAATCCCAATCAAAATCATATAAAGGTATGTGTACATGTGTAACTTGATAGATTTTCAAATTTACATGGAAAGGCAAAGTGTCAAAAGTAGACAAAACACTTTTGAAGAAAAACAAGTTGGAAAGAATTATTCTCCAGATTTTAAAACATCATAAAGCTAGACTGTATGATATTGATTCTAAAATGGCCAAAAAGACCAAAGGAACAAAAGAGAGAATAAAAAGAATTCATTCAAATATGAACACCTGATACTGCAACACAACAACAGTCTAGACATTTTCAATATTTGGTGTTAGGATAGAAGACTATCTACATGAGGGAAAAAAGGAACGAGAACCCTACTTTATATTATATACATAAATCAATTCCAGGTGGATTAAAGACTTAAATGTGAAAGGCAAAAAACATAAAGCTTTTAGAATAAAGAACAGTATCAGGGCCGGGTGCGGTGGCTCATGCCTGTAATCCCAGCACTTTGGGAGGCCAAGGAGGGCAGATCACCTGAGGTCAGGAGTTTGAGACCAGCCTGGCCAACATGGTAAAACCCCACCTCTACTAAAATCACAAAAATTAGCTAGGTGTGGTGGCGCATGTCTGTAATCCCAACTACTTGGGAGGCTGAGGCATGAGAACTGCTTGAACCCAGGAGGCGGAGGTTGCAGTGAACCAGGCCACTGCACTGTGGCCTGGGTGACAGGGGAAGACTCTTTGTCTCAAAAAAAAAAAAAAAAAAAAAAAAAAAGGATTTATTAATCAAAGAACAAAACCACTAAGTATAAAGAAAAAATTAATAAATTTTATTACATAGAGATCAACAACTTTTATTTACCAAAAGATACCATAAAAGCAGTGAAGTGACAAACTATAGAATTGGAACATACATTTTCAACATATATTACCAACAAAGAACAAATATCCATAATAATAAAAAGACTGGTACAAATTTATAAGAAAATGCACCTAAGATTAGAGAAAAAATGGAGACAGGGTATTCAAGATGTATAACCTCAACACTTTCCTACCTCCTTCCTTCCTGTAGAGAGGTGGCAATAACTGAGATGTGCTATATCTTAGTGCTTTGGTGTTTACCCACTGGTTATTTTGTTTTTAAAATTATTTATCTGCTGAATTCAAGATTCACAAGCTATCGTTTTGATAGATGCCTAAAGTGACCTCTGAACCAACACTGCATCTGGACAAAGATCTGGACAAAGATACAAACAGATGGAAAGACATTCAGATAGTAAATAGGCATTTTCATATTTGCTAAATGGGCAAAAGAACTGAATAGCCATTTCACAAAGCAGACTGTCCAAATGGCCAGGCAATGTGTAAGAAGGTATCTAACATCACTAGTTATCAAGAATGAAATTAAAACCACAATGAAACAAACAAACAATATAGGCTGACTCTTAAAATGACATCCTGAAAGGTACACACACACACACACACACACGCACGAACACGAAGGCAGGGGAACTGTTTGGGGAACTGTCCTAAAGCAAACTAAGTGTAATGTGTGATCCCTGATTGTATTCTGGATTTATAATTGAGAAACCTGATTGCAACATTAGAGAAGCAATGTTAAATTTCTTGAGTGATCATTATACTGTGATTGCACAGGAGAATGTCTTTGTTCTTAGGAGATACTTAATTAAGTATTTAGGAGTAAATCCTTCTTATGTCTGAAACTTATTCCAAATAGTAAACAAACTATATACACACACACTCATATGGAGGAAGAGAGAGGTAAAGTAAATGTGGCAAGTTGTCAATAGTTGGTGAATGCAGGTGAAGGGTGTGGGTGTATTCTTTCAATTTTTCTCCATATTTGAAATTTTCCAAAATAAAAGGTTGAGGAAAATAACACTTGACTAAATGCTTTTAAAAAGGTGACATAAACTGGCCAGATGTGGTGGCTCACGCCTATAATCCCAACACTTTGGGAGGCCAACGTGAGTGGATCACTTGAGGTCAGGAGTTCCAGACCAGCTTGGCCAACATGGCGTGTGCCACCATCCCTGGTGAACATTTTGTATTTTTAGTCTCTACTAAAAATACAAAAATTAGCCAGGGGTGGTGACAAACATCTGTAATCCCAGCTACTCGGAAGGCTGAGGTACGAGAATTGCTCAAACCTGGGAAGTGGAGGTTGCAGTGAGCTGAAATCGTGCCACTGCACTTTAGCCTAGGCGACAGAGCGGACTCTGTCTCAAAAAAAAAAAAAAAAAAAAAGGACCATAAATAAATGTTAACTAATAATAAAGGGAAAAAAGCACAACAAAATACAAGTAAATACTCATCAGATTAGAGTCTGACGATACCCGTTGTGGACAAGGATGTAGAGCAACCTAAACATTTCCACATGGCTGGTGGAATTTTAACTTGGGTGTTTCCCTTCAGAAATTAGTTAACAGCTATTAAAGTTGAAGACATGTGAACACTTCACCACTCAATTCCACTCCTAGATATATACCCTGAGAAACTCCTGCACATGTGTTCCAGAAAACATGTACAAGAAATATCACAGTGACAGAAGTGATATATATAGCCCCCCAAATGGGAACACCCAAATGTGCAACTACAGTAGAATGGATAAACTATGGTATGTTCATATAAAGGAATATTATACTATACTTCAATGAAAATGAACTATGGCTACACATAGCAATATGTACGAATATCTCAAATATAATTGCCAGAAAACACCACAATATTGAGTAGAAAAGGAAGACCCAGTAGAATACATACAACATAATTCACTGACACAATGCTTAAGCACAGGCAAAACTAAACACTGTCTAGTGCTGCATGTACCGGTGGTAAAGATATAAAGAAAAATAAGGAAATTATCACAAGTTAGGGCAGTGGTTATATCTAGTGGGAAGAGGGTTGTGATTTGTAAGGGGCATATGGGGATTTTTTGGAGTATTGGCATGCTCTATTTCTTGATCTGATTAAAATGTTTTAAGCACTGTTTGGCATGATCTATTTCATTATAAAAAGATGGTTTGCAAAAGAGCGAATGAGAGGTGAACAAGCGGCAATAAGTAAATGTACTGGGTTAAATAGAATCCTCCCAAAATTCATGTCTACTCAGAACCTCAGAATATGACCTTATTTGGAAATAGGCTCTTTGCAGATATAATTAGTTAAGGTGAAGTCACAGGGTAGGCTCTGAGTCCAGTGACTGATGTCCTTATAAGAAGGACACGTGAAGATACTGAGACACACACAGTCAGCAACCAGAATGCCATGTGATGGCAGAGGCAGAGATTGAAGAGATGCATCTATAATCCAAGAACTGCCAGCAAACACCAGAAGCTAAGAGAGAGACATGGAACAAATTCTCCCTCAGAGCCACTAGAAGGACCCAACCTTGCCAATATCTTGATTTTGTAGCCTCCACAACTGTGAGAGAATAACTTTCTGTTGTTTTAAGCTATTCACTATAACCAGCATCCTACTTCCCAGTACCAAAGTCTGTATTAGATTCCTAGGGCCGCCATAACAAAGTTCCACTGGTACTGGGAAGTAAGATGCTGCTTTAACAAATACCTAAAAATATGGAATTGGATTTGGAATTGGGTAATGAGTAGAGGCTGGAAGAATTTTGAGCTGCTTGATCGTAAAAGCCTGTATTACATTGAGGAGATTGTTGGTAGAAATATGGATGTTAAAGGCAATTCTGGTGAGGGCTCAGAAAGAAATAAAGAGACAGTGGACAAAGCTTCTATTATCTTAGAGAATATATGTGTTCATGATTATATACATGTAATCATGAACAAATTGTTGCTAGACGTATAAATGTTAAAGGTACTTCTGGTGAGGCCTTAGAAGGAAATGATGAACATGTTATTAGACACTGGAAGAAAAACAATATTTGTTATAAAGTGGCAGAAACGTGGCTGAATTGAGTTCTGTTGGGTGAAAAGTCTAACTCAAAAGTGACAAACTGGTATTTCGCTAAGGAGATGAATGAGCAAAGTGTGGAAGATGCAGGCTAGTTTCTCCCTGATGCTTATAATAAAATGAAAGAGGAAGGAGGAAAATTGAAGAAGGAACTGTTAAGAAAAAAGGGGACAACACTTGATGATTGGGAAAATTCTCAGCCTATACAGATAGTGTGCTCTGGAAACAGGGCCAAGGGTATAGATGGACAAACTTTCATTGAAGAGATTAAGTGTTAGGGTGTCAGGATCTAATCAACCATCTCAGCAGAAGCCAGGAATACAGATGGGGTTATCTAGAAAGAATCTGTAAAGAAACTTCAAGTCTAATGGTGTAAATCTTTTGACATATATGAGACTGACAATGTTTTTGAGAATCTTATACCAGCAAAAACCACCAGTGCCAGCCTAGTGTGAAAGAGACGGAGACAGGACAAAGGAAGGATGATTACAAGAGCAAAGCCACAGACATAGAGGCCAGAGAGGATGGGGCTATAGCTGCCCTGATAGACTGAGAATATGGGTCCAGTGGACAAAGCATTGAGCCCAGACTACAACTCATAGGCCTTGAAAACTAATAGAATTTGCCATGCTAGGCTACAAACTTGCTTCAGACCAGCAACCCCTTTATTCCCTCATTTTTGCATTTTCAGAATGGGAATGTCAATCTTACGCCTGTCCCACTATTTTAAATTGGAAGCAGATAACTCGTTTTCTAGCTCCACCAGTCTCTGCATGGAGAAAACTTTTGCCCCAGGATGGACCATATCCAGAACCTCACCCATACCTGATATAGATGATTGAGATAATAAGACTTAGGACTTTTTGAGTTGGTATTTAGATATTTGGGACTTAGACTTGGTGTTGGCATGGGTTAAGACTTTTGGGGATGTTGTTTGTTTTACACGTGGATGGATGTGAATTTTTGGCACCAGAGGGCAGACTGTACTAGGTTGAATAGTATACCTCCAAAATTCATGTCCACCTGGAGCCACAGACTGTGAACATATTTGGAAACAGGGTCTTTGCAGATGTAGTTAAATTAAGATGAAATAATACTGGATTAGAGTGGGGACTAAATCCAATGACTGATATCCTTTCAAGAGAGCAATGTGAAGACACAGAGACACAGATACATGAGAATGCTATGTGATGACAGAGGCAGAGACAGGAATTATGCATCTATAAACCATGGAACACCAAGGATTGCTAGCAACTACCAGAGCTAGAAGAAGTAATGAAGGATATTCTCCTAGAGAGAGAAGAGAGAGCATGGCCCTGTTGACACCTTTGATTTTAGACTTCTAGTCTCCAGAACTATGGAGAGGATAAATTTCTGTTGTTCTAAGCCACCAGATTTATAATAATTTGTTACAGCAGCCCCAGGAAACTAATACAGTAATTATAGAAAACTCTTCTAAGAATTGTGCTGTAGAAAGGGCAAACTATTGATACATACAACTATATGAATGAATCCCAAAAACATTATGCTGAATTAAAGAAACCTTACACAAAGAACATATACTGTATCATTCCAGTTATATGAAGTTATAGAACAAGCAAAACTAATCTATGGTGAAAAAAAAATCAAAACACTAGTTGCCTCTGAGAGGATAGGATGGGAATTACTGGAAAGAAGTAAGCTGAAACTTTCTGGGGTGATAATAATCTTCTGTGTTGATAGGGGTTAAGTTACACAGTGTGTCCTGGAGATGGTCCGATGATTGTCTTTATTCCTAATTTCATGTTCAGTGATAACATATTGGTAGCTTGAAACTGGCTATGGTGGTAATATGTACACCTTAGAAACTGGCAAATGATACAAATCAGGGCCGGTTTTCCCCGCCCCCCCCCCCCCGCCCACCTGCTGGAGAGTTAGTTGTTAAACATTTACCAGTATATCACTACACAGATTTATACACTGGTCAAAAGTCAACAAACGAACACTTAAAATATCTTTACATTTAACTGCTTGCAAATTTTGCAACAAAAGAAAAATCATTAATAAATATTTAACTCTAATTAACAGTATACATGCTGAAGTATTTGGGGGAAGGAATTTACATCAGCGGTTTTCTAAAACACATTAATAAAGATGGATTGATAGATGGGTATGGGTATAGATAGATATATGATAAGGCAAAATATTAATGGTAGATTCTAGATGGTAATATAATGGTTCTTTGTGATAAAATTCTTTCAACTTTTCTGTGTGTTTGAAAATTTTCACTGAAAACAAAGAATAGAAAAAATCTTTTCCCATTAGGATATCAAAAATATTAACATATTATATTACCTATTTAATATTATCTTTTTAGGATTTAAATTTTTACATTTCACTTTTTAAATGAACTGCTACTTATTACGGTATACAATATAAGAAGAAGATCTAAATGTATTATTTGTTCAAGTAGCTAATGAATTGAAAGACATTTTTCATTTTTATCATTTTCTTTAGATAGTTCATGGTAGGCATATGTAGACCATGGAGTCTGACAAGTGATACAAGTCATGTTAAAACCCTAAAAGGAGATAAGCAATACTGGGGATGACTGAAGTTCTTTAAAGATAAAAGGGATAGGATCCAGCACAAAATTATACAAATTAGCCATAAGCTGGAAGGACTTCCCTAGCACTGAGTCAAGAGGGAAGAAAACAAGGATGAGGATACAGAAATTAACAGAGCATGAAGCAGGAAATGGATGAAAGTTCTTGCCGATGGCAGTTTCCTTTGAAATAGGATGGAAGACTGTTAAAAATGACAAAATAATAGGAAAGGAAAGAGTAATGAGGATCTAAAATCGTATTTATAAGGAATGAAATAGTGAGCTGACTAGGGAGTAGGAGATAGATTGTTGAACAAGGGAGAGGCTCTAACCAATAACAGAGACAAGAAAGTTGTAGAGGCAATAATCAACAAAGTTATGATTTCTTTCTAGCAATGCCCAGAAGCCATGATGTAGAAATAGAGAAGGCAATTAGTTTGGTTGATTTGAGTTTGAGGTTTTGCTGAGTACATGTGATACATAGACAAGGAAGCAAAGAGAATGATTCATTGTCAAGATGGGCGGTTAAATAATGGATGATAGAGTCTAAGCGAGATTTGAAAGGAAGAAGAAACAGAAAGGGATTGACAGACTGGGAGAAAATAAAAAGGTCAAGGAACCGGACACGTAAACAGGATTGAAGAGATAGTGTGTGAATTAAAGAGAGTTATGCGAGCCAGAAGGATAAGAAAAAGGTTGTAGTCACAGAGTACCATACTATAGTTGAAGATTTCAGAGGAAATATATTTCAAGAGCTAATATATGTTTCTTTCTCACTGATTCAAGGTTAGAAAATGGAATATGTATAACTCCAGAAAAGTTTGTCTCGAGATACAGTAAAATCACACTTAATAAACCAATAAATCTTTTCCAATCACATATACAAGTGCTGTGGACAAAAGTATAGACTTTTGTGTAAGGACAGACATGGATTTAAGTCCCAGCATGGCTACTTTGATCTTAAGAAAATCACTTATGCCCACTGAAGCTCAATCTCATTTTCTGTAAATTGGATATAATACTGTACTATCTCATAGAGTGCTGTACGGTTTAAATGTGATAATTTACAAAAATACTTAGCACAAGGACTGGCACAAATAAGTCCTCAAAATTAGTAGCTATTAGGACTTGTTTCTGGGTAAGATGAAGTAAGCACACTTCACTCTGTCACTCCCATTGAATAAAGTTATAAAACCTGGAGAGAATGTATGGTACATTTAAATGTTACGAAGAGTAAATGGTAGCAGGTGGAAGGGGTAAGAAACCAAGAATTTGAAATAACAAAGAACTCATGCCCAGAAGAGACATGGCATAATCAAATTGCTGAAAATAAAGAGAAAAAAAATTTTTTAAAGCCTCTTACATTTATGGTCAATTGATTTTTCACAAAGATATTAAGACAATTCAATGGAAAAGAATAGTCTTTTCAACTACAGGCACCAGGACAATTGGCTATCCATATGCTAAGAGATGAATGTAACTCAAACAGCCAGGTTTGTAGCATTTCAACTTTCCATCATCCCATTTCCCCTTCTCTAGCTTTGCAGTAGCCTTGAAAACCAACAACCTCGCAACAACAGAAGCTGCAAAAACCAGCGGCCTATCTGAAACTGGAGTGGCAGACCAGTTCTGGAGCACCACAAAAGCACCATCCTTGGAGAATTTTCACTATTTTACCTGGATGGAACTATTTGACCTGCCTGGCACTTCAATGAAAAGCCACATTCTGAGATGTAATTGGTATGACAATTACAGTAGAAAGTATGGGAGGTAGAGAACAGCTAAACAAAGTTTTTTAATATAATTGAAATTAAGTTGGTTTTAATACAAATTAATTTATTTAAGCCAAGAGGTTAATTGTAATCCCCAGAGCAACCACTAACACACACACACATACACACACTAATAGTAAAAGAGGCAAGAAGTTAATTAAAATGGCACATTGGAAAAATCTATTTAACATGAAAGAAGGAATAAATGGAGGAACACAGGAACAAAAAAGATACAAGAGAAACAAAACAAAAAGTAAAACAGCGGATGTAAATCCTTATTAACAGACTAATTAAATACATTAAAATAAATGAACTAAACTCTCCACTCAAAAGGCAGAGATTGAAATAATTGATTAAAAGGAGAAAATATAATCCAAACTATTTGCTGTCATGAGACATACTTTAGATTCAAAAACACAAATAGATTGAAAGCAAAAAGATGGAAAAAGATGTTCCATACAAATAAGAACCAAAATAGAGCTGAGTTTTAGAAATTTGAGTCTTCTTTCTGTTTAACTTCATCAGTCTAGCTAAGGGATTGTAAATTAGTTGATCTTTTCAAGAACTAACTTTTGGTTTTGTTGATGTCCTCTATTTTTTCCTCTATTTCATTTATTTTTGCTCCATTTTTTATTATTTCTTTTCATCAGCTTGATTTGGATTTAGTTTGCTCTTCTTTTTGTAAGTTCTTCAGGTGGAGATTTCAGTTATTAATTTGAAATCTTTCTTCTTTATTAATATAGGCACATATAGCTATGGGCATTACAGCTAAATACCCCCTAAACACTGATTTTATTGTACTCCATAAGTTTTGGCATGTTGTGTTTTAATTTATCTCAAAATACATTCTAATGTTCCTTTTGATTTCCTTTTAATTCATTGATTGTTTGGTAGAATGTTAATTTCCACATATTTGTAATTTTCCTAAATGTGCTTCTGTTATTTATTTTGAATTTCATTCCACTGTGAACAGAAGTGGAAAGAGTGGACATCCTCGTGTTATTTTTGATCTTTGGGGAAGAATTTCAACTTTTCACCATTAATTATGAGGTTAAGTATTAACACACAAATGTGGCCAATTGATTTCTGACAAAAATGCAAAGGCAAGTAAATGGAGAAAGGATACTCTTTTAACAGTTGGTTCTAAAACAACAGGACATTTGAAGCCAAAAAAAAAAAAAAAATTAGTGAACTTTAAACTAAACTTCATACCTTAGATAATTATCAAGTCAAAATGGATCATAGATCTAAATGTAAAAAGTACAACTATATAACTATCAGAAGAAAACACAGGAAAATATCTTTTTCATGAACAGGTAGAGTTCTTAGATACATATAAACGCACATACATAAAAAGCAACCCATGAAAGGATCAACTGATGAACAAGATTTTAGAAGACTTGAAAACATTTTCTCTGAGGTAAAAGACTTACACACTGAAAACTACAAAATGTTGCTGAAAGAAATTAAAGAAGACACAAATAGACATCCCATGTTCATGAATTAGAAGACAATATTGTTAAGACGTCAATACTAACCAAAGTGATGTACAGATTCAATGTAAGTCCTACCAAAATGTCAATAACATTTTTTACAGGAATAGAAAAATCCATTCTAAAATTCATATGGAATCACAACCGATCCCTAAATATCCAAAACAATTTTGAAAAAGAACAAAGTTGGAGTTCTCATACTTCCTGATTTCAAAACTTACTACAAGGTTACAGTAATTAAAACAGTGTGGTACTGGCATAAAGACAGGTATATATAGTCAAATGATTTTTGAATAGGGTGCCAGGATCATTCAGTGTGGAAAGAACAGTCTTTTTTCAACAAGTGGCACTGGGAAAACTGAATATCAACATGAAAAAAATGAAGTTGAATTCTTACCTTAATACCATACACGAAAATTAAATCAAAATGGTTCAAAGACCTAAATATAACAGCTAAAGCTATAACACTCTCAGAAGATAACATAAGGAAAAGCCTTCATTTCATAACAATGGATTTGGCAATGATTTCTTGGTATGACACCAAAAGCATAGACAAAAGAAAAAAATCGACAAATTGGACTTCATTGAAATTAAAAACTTTGTGCATCAAAGGACAGAGTGAAAAGGCAACTCTCAGAATAGGAGAAAATATTTGCAAATCAGGTATCTTATAATTATCAGTGTATATATTGATATACTGAATATATATAGAACTTCCACAACTCAACAACAAACAAGTAACTTATTTTAAAAATGGACAAGAGATTTGAACAGATACATCTCCAAAGAAGATATACAAATGGCCAAAAAGCATACGAAAAGATGCTCAACATCACTAATCATCAGGGAAATTGAAACTGAAATCAAAACCACAATAAGATACCATTTCACACCCACTAAGACGGCTATTATTTTTTAAGAAAAGAAAATAATAAGTGTTGTCAAGGGTATGGAGAAACTGGAACTCTTATCTTGTGCATTGCTGGTGGGAATGTAAAATGGTACAGTCTCTATGGAAAATGATATGGCAGTTTCTCAAAAAATTACATGTAGAATTACCATGTGATCCAGCAATTCCACTTCTGAGTATATACCCACAATAATTGAAAGCAGGTATTCAAACAGATATTTGTACACCCATGTTCATAGCAGCATTATTCACCAAAGCTAAAACATGGAAACAACTTAAGCATCCATCAACAGATAAACAAAATGTGCTATATACATACAATGGGATATTATTCCACCTTAAAAAGAAAATTCTGACACATGCTACAACTTAGATGAATCTTGAAGATATTATGCTAACTAAAGCCAGTCACAAAAGGACAAATATTGTATGATTCCACTTATATGAAGTACCTAGAGTAGTCAAATTCATAGAGACAGAAAGTAGGATAGTGGTTGCCAGAGGGTGGTGGGTTGGAGAAAACGGGGAGTTAGTATCTAATAAGTACAGAGTTTCAGTTTGGGAAGATGAAAAATTTCTGGAGATGGATGGTTGTGATAGTTGCAGAACAATGTGAAAGTACTTAATGCCATAGAACTACACACTTAAAAATGGTTTAAATGGTAAATTTTATGATATGGATATTTTACCACAATAAAAAAATTTGCTCTGCAAAAGACACTGTTAAGAGAATGAAAAGA
Source organism: Theropithecus gelada (assembly GCF_003255815.1). Taxonomy (NCBI): domain Eukaryota; kingdom Metazoa; phylum Chordata; class Mammalia; order Primates; family Cercopithecidae; genus Theropithecus; species Theropithecus gelada. The sequence goes on from NC_037689.1 coordinate 105,109,642, forward strand.
CAAGCTACAGACTGGGAGAAAATGTGTGAAAATCACATATCCAACAGAAGATTGTGTTTAGAATATACAAAGAACTCTCAAAAGTCATCAGGAAGAAAATAAACAACCCAATTATAAAACAGCAAAAGATTTGAACAGACACTTTAGCAAACAGGATATAAGGATGGCAAATAAGCACATGAAAGATGTTCAACATCATTAGCCATTAAAGAAATGCAAATTAAAACTACAATGAGGTACCACTTCACAGCTATTGGAATAACCAAAATAAATACTGACAATACCAAGTGCTGACAAAGATGTAGAGCAACCAGAACTCTCATACATTGCTGGTGAAAATGCAAAATGGTACAGCCAGTCTGGAAAATGGTTTGGCAGTTTCATATAAAGTTAAATGTACACTTACCATATGACCCAGTAATCCCACTTCTAGATATTTACCTTAGAGAAATAAAAACTTATGTTCACAAAAAAACCTGTACAAGAACGTTCATATCAATATTATGCATAGCCATCATAACCTGGAAACAACCCAAATGCACTTCAATGGGTGAATGGATAAACAAACTTTGGAATGTCCATATGATGAAACGCTACTCAGCAAAATGAATGAACTATTGATACACGCAACAACTCAAATGAGTCTCAAAGGCATTATGCTGAGTGAAAGAAGCCAATCTCACAAGGTTACATGTTGTATGATTCTATTTACATGACATTTTCTAAAAGATAAAACTACAGTGATGGAAAACCGTCAGTGATTGTCAGGACTTATGGTGGGTTGAGAATGACTATAAAGGGACAGCATGAGGGAGTTTTTTAAGGTGATGAAGCTGTTCTCTTTCTTGATTGTGGTGGTGGTTACATGAATCTACATGATTTACAATTCACAGAATTGTACACCAAAAAAGAAGAAGCCCCATGCAATTTTATTGGAAGTTCATTTCAAAAGTAAGAAAATATTAGCTATCATATCATCATCAATCATTATACTTTACTGATTAACAAAAATATTCAGAATTATTTGTGAAATGGGATCTAAAAATCATTAAGGTCAATTTATGTCTGGTACAACAACTTAAATGTACAGAGAAAAAACAACAGCACTAAATGTAAAAGCTTTAAAACTTCTACTAACTCCTCTCTTTAATATTCTGTATCAGGATAATATGCTCCTTCTGGATCATTGCCTATAAACATTGTCATATACTGAATATGGAATTAAATAAGTGCTCAACTGGGACCCTAGGTTACATTCCTAAATCTAACACTGTAAGAAAACTCTCGACTTGCCTTTTGTGCCTAATTTTATCTTCCTCTTCATTGAGGTCATGTACTTGTCTGCACTTGTCTTTTTGTGGTATGCTGTGAAGGTTTAAAGCAAGGAGTTTCAAAGATAGGAAACAGAACAGATTCATACACCACCCGCCCTCCACCCCAAATACCAGGTACTGCTCTAAGTGATTTACATGTATTATCTCACTTAATCCTCTTAATAACCCTATAACATAGCTACTATTAATATTCTCATTTTACAGATGAAGATACTGAAGCATAGAGAGGTAACTTGCCTAGCATCTCATAGCTAGTAAGTGGGGGAGCCAGGATTTTCCCAGGCAGTCTGCCTCCAGAGTCCATGTTCTTAATCTTTATGCTAAACGTCTCTCCACAAAAGGCTATTCATTTGTTCATTCATTCCTTCCTTCACCACTGCTCTGCCATGTCTATAGTCTTTCTATTTCTAACAAATCATTCATCTATTCTCACGGCCTTAACATGTCATCTAAGGAGAATTGATTCCCAGTTCTATATATCTAGTTCTGACCTCTCTCCTGAGCTTCACTGCTGCATTTCCAACTGTCTCCTCAACATCTGCATTTGATGATCCTGCTATTCTCACAAAGTCAACATGTTTAAAATCAAACTCATCATCCTTCCTCAAAATTTCCCCATAAAGGTTTTCTTAAATTTGCCAATTGGTAAGTCACACAGCCTTGAAACCTCTGGATTATCTTTGACACATACCTCTCCATTGACCTCCTTCCTTCATTTTCAGTCAACAAGTTTTATTAGTCCTTCCCTTATAAACCTACCTCTCTCCAGTTTCACTGCTATCACTCTAGACCAAGTCTTCATGCCTAAATGACTATAATATCTCCTATCCATTCTCCCTGCTTCCAGTTCTTCCTCTCTCTAATCCTATGTATTGACCACCAGATTAATAATTTTCAAATATGGCTTTTATCATGTTACTTCTGGTTCAAAAACCTTCAATCATATTGAAACTAACTGATAACTAACTCTGTATAGGTCTATACTAGTCACCAAATACAGTTCAAAATTTTTAGCTACCTTTCTAACCTTGTCTCACATCTCCTCCATAGTAAGCACACTACGCAGTGCTCACACCATCTGTTGCAATTGAAATGTCAGTACCTCTCTTTTCTAAAGAATAGGTAGTACTAAAAGAACATTTAAATCTTACCTCCTCTGAGAGGCCTTCTTCAATCACACCAATACACAGTGGCCTTTGCCTCCTCTGAACTCCAACAACACTTAGCAAATGTATCTAGTATTGTCACTAAATGTTACATGTTTCTCTCTCCAACCAGACTATACTTGGCACAAGGTGAGGAACCATTTCTTAAACTCCGATGCACCTTCCACAGCGTCTAGCAAAACTTATCTGTCAAACTAAATCCTTCTTGTTAAGACACATACTATTTATCTATATATTTTGTGCTAATTTGTAGTTCAGCCTAAAGACCCTTCACAACCTAGCTTCGCCTCCTCTTCCTTCCAGTGTCAACTCCTGTCATTCCCTGCCACTCCTTCTACTCCTGCCACATTAAACTTCTCATTATTCCTTAGACACACCAGGTTCTTTCATAATCCTGTTGCTATTTACTATCTTTTATGTCCATTCCCCTTTATTTACCTGACAAATGCCCATTGATCCATCAGGAGTTAGTATAAATGTCAACTTCTGACTCCCCCAACTAGACTTAGATGCTCTGTATTCTGCGCTACCTCAGCATTTTATTCAAATCTCTGTAATAGTTTCCATGTTGTCATGCAACTAACTGTGCACATATTTGTCTCTCTTATGGTACTATACATTCCTCAAAAGTAGTGACAGTTTGTCTTTCCCCTATTCCCTTCACTAACTCTTCATATTTAATGCCCTGCTGTTTAATCTTTCGCTCAGTGAAAGAATATATCAAAGTCAGTGGGGATCACATACCTTGGTAATAAAGAGCCTTAAGGAAGGAGTGACGATCAGCTCCCTGAAATAAAGACTTTTCTATTTCCATTTCTCGCCGGGTCAGCTGTTTGCTCTTTGCAAATCTCTGTGGCAGGCAAAGAATGCGCTGACGCTCTGAGATCCTTTCTTCAATATCTTGAAGACGGTTCTGTATTGCTTCAGGAGTTGCCCTCAGTCTTGTCTTCTGAAACCAGAGGAATGAGACGGCATACATCATAGAGGACACAACCTGAACCTGACGATCTGGTATCTCAAGTAAAAAGATGACCTGGGCCCAGAAATGAGTGTTTACAGAAAGTGTTAGCTAAGAAGTCAAGGAACAGCTTCTCTTTTACCAATGTCTGCATTCTAAAAATCAAAGAAGATTCAGACACCAAGCTCAGTTTTGTGAGAACTAAAAATGAAAAGGCTCTCAATGCTAAAATGAAGAGATTTTGCTGTTTCCTCGAGGAGAAAAACAAACAAACAAACAAACAACAACAACAAAATTACCCCACTCACCTTTTCACCTGAAACATGGCTCTTCCAGATCAAGATTTCTGTTTCATTAAGCCCTAATTCCCTGAGAGAGGCAGTTTCCTGGTCCTTCTCATGCAGTGTCTGGAATTGGGACAAAGTCATAGTCCCAGCTGCTTCCTTCCCAAAGGGCTTGTACATAGTACCAGGAGCAAAGCTCTCTTTCTTAGACATACATCTGCAAAACATGCAGGAGGAGAGTAAGAACATCTTGAGGTTACTACCATTCACAAAAATGGAGGTTCTATACTGTAAGAGGTACAGTGAAACTCACTAGCAAATTTTCTTTTACATCTTATTTCTAAGCGACTGCAACAAAATGTAACTCCATCAATAGTCCCCTCATCCAGGAATAATAAACTAAATCAAAAAATATTTATTGAGTACTTACTATGCATCAGACACTCTGCTAGATACTAAGGATTTAATAGCTTTAAAAAAAAGATAAAAATGGCTCCTGCTTTTGTGGAAAAACAGTGAAACAGAGGCAAGTAAACAGGCAATGATAATATTGGGTTACAAGTGCTATGTTAAGGGAAATATGGGATGCTGTAGGAGGACATAAAATAGGTACTTGGCCCAGACTTAGTGAGATATGGGAGGCTTCCCAGAGGAAAAGACACAGAATCAAAACTCTGCCTAATACATTGAAGTCTGACAAAGAAAGGGAGGTGGGAGAGGAACATTCCATCTAGGCTTTAAGAGAGATCTGTCACCTGGAGGTGAGACTCTATGATACTCTCCGTTTGCAAAATCAATACCTACTCCTCAATGGAGACAGAAGTATCAAGTTGATGCTGAAGGAGGCTTTTCAGCTGCCTCTCCCCTTCTGTTTCCAGCTCCTCCAGGACATGCTCATCACTCTTCACACAGCTGTTTACCCTGGAGTAGATATAAGAATATATACAGAAAACAGTAGAGACTGTGAGTCTCAAAATATATTCCTTATCTATATTATCTACCATTAGAGATCCCATTTATTCAAAGACACTTCTCCAACAATTCATTGCCCTTTACCATTTAGTCCATGAACACTTACTAAATACCTGTCTACACAGAATGCGCTATGCTAGGTACTGAGGGAAGTCAAAGGTGTTTAAGACATAGTCTCTATCCTTAAGAAGGTCACAATCTATTTAGGGAGAAAAAACATGTATGTACGTGTTGTGTCGGCGGTGGGAGGAGAGAATAATAACACATAGAAGCATAGGCCAAATTAGTAGAAATTCACAGAAGAGAAAATTGGTAGAAAAAGGTGGTAAAGGAAGACTTCAGAAAGGTACTCTTACGCTGACATTGAAAAGTGTGTGATGAAGAAAAGGAAAACAGGAAAAGAGAGTACAAAGGGACAGTAATATATACTGAAGGATAATGAGAAGTAGTAATTTATCAAGCAGTTAAGTGACACAGTGCAAGTGATGGTTTAGACAGATGAATGTGGTTATAATATGCCATAGAGATTCAAAGGGAAGAAACAAGAACTAGTTATGAAACTAGTGAAGTATACAGTGATGAAGGTCTAGACTGAAATGGTAATAGTGAAAATGGAAAGAAAGGGTTAGATGAGAGAGGACTTTTGGAAGCAGAGGCAAGGAAGTCAAAGATAATCCCAAAATTTCAGTCTGTGTAACTGAGAGAACAATGGTACCAATGAAGGAAAGCCAAAGCTCTAGATGGAATAAATGATCTGGGAAAGGGAAAGTCAGTATTGTTTTAGTCATGTTGAGTCTAGTACCTTTTACAATAGAAACGCCAGCATGAAGTATCAGGAGTACTTCAAATACATGATTCTGAAGGGACAGCATGAGTGACTGGCTAAAGGGAAAATGAGAGATGAGAGTCCGAGGCTGAATGTATAAATCTTGAGTCATCTGTGATAACAAGATCTGGAGCTCTGAGGAGGAGATCTCCAAGGAGAGAATACAGAAAGAAATATGAAGATGGTCATAACATTTTTATAGCCTGGGCACCACTGTGTAGAAATCTAGGCCATGGCTAGCATGATCTAACTAAGTAATTAAAAACTCTTATTAGAGTGTAAAGAAATAACAGGGCCATTTAAGCATGAAACAAGAGATTATTTTAAAAAAATACAAAAAATGAATTAACTCCAGGAAAAAAACCAAATATCAAATAGTTTCCTTATAAAATAGCTCTTTCCTAGTGAGGTTATGATAAAGTCTAGAAAAACTAACATCCATAATTAAAAACAATATTCCCAGGCTCTAGAAAGACTTGGCCCTATTTTGGAAAATTCTAAATTATCTTTAGGCCCAAGGTGTTAAAAAATTCATTTTAAGTATCTCAATTTTTTATTACTTAGAATCCCAAAACTTCTTACTAAGTTTAAAGTTTCTAGACATCAACACACATGAATCTCAAAAAGAAATGTTGAGTAAAAAAATAAAGCAAGTCACGGAAAAATTAATGTATGTGTCCATTTGTATAAAGTTGAAAAATAGATAAAACTAGGAACATTTTGTTTAGGGATAAATTCATATGTACTAGAAACTATTTGCTTTTTTAAAAGCAAGGGAATCAGTAACGCAAAATTCCGGATAGTGGTCACCTCAGAGGGGAACAAAGGGAGGGAAAAGACACAGTAGACTTCTAAGGGACTGGCAATGTCCTATTTCTGAAGCTTGCAGTGGATGCGAACCTTTATTATTCTTTAAGCTGTATATATACATTATACATTATTTTGCATGGATGAGATACTGTTAAAAAAAAAAAACGTTAAAGGTTAGTTTCAGGCAGGGAAAGTCAAAAACGGTTTTTTAAAAGATGCAAGGCACTGACAGTGCAGGAAAACATATCAGTAAGAATTTTAAACGCACTGCACTATTCCAGAGTGATGATTCTACTTGCAGCGTGAATCTAAAAATTAATTTAAGCCTGTCAATAGTTGGGAGGCTCGGGCCATTTAGGCTCAAGCGGCCATTTACCTCAGGACCAGTAAGGGGAACTGAGCCCAGCAATGCCTTCCACCTCCCCTCCCCCCATCCCAAAAATCCAACCGCTTTGGTGCCCTCCTTCCACATTTAGAAACAAAGTACCGCTCCTTTACTTTAAGATTGGAAAGCTCTATATGGTTTCGGGGCCCGAGCAAGTAGTCTCCAACACACAGACGTTGCAAATAAATACGCTGGCCCCGAGCCTTTCTCAGGTGGAGGTGGCGGTAGGGGAGGACGAGGAGGGGTTGGCCCGAGGTACCTTCATCTCCGGCGCTGGGAATTGGTCAGCCTCAAACCCTTTTGCCTAGCTGGGTCCGTGTGAAACGACGAGGCCGCAGCACCCGGCCAGCTCCCGGGGCCCATGCCGGGAGGGCATACCCACAGCAGCCGGGCCCGGTGGCAGCCCTTCCTGACCTTCGCTCTGCAGGCCTGTTCAGCCCGTCTCCCCTCCTCCTGTCTCCTTTGTCGTCTTCCCGCTCCCACGAAATCGCATCCCGAGAACGTGCAATACCCAAACCAGAAAGCAATTGAAGCCATTTTCAAAAGAAAAAGTAGAACAGAGCTCCCCTTGCCGCCTGCTCTTCAGACAAGTCCTTACCTCTTCATGTTTCCACAGGCCCCTACCTCCAACTTGCGTAAATAGGCCGCGGACCTCAAGTCCCAGAACTCCGCGCGGCGGACTCTAAGGGGATTGTGATGGAGCATGGGGCTCTGGGAATTGTAGTAGCACAGAGCTATGGCGACAGAAAGAGAAAGTAGGTCTCCAGTGACAGGTATGCTGAACATTGTCCAAATATTGATTTTGAATTGCTCATCTAGGTTCAAAAGAAGACCCAAAATATCCAGCTCAAAAAACCGAGTCACCTTTGACTTTTTGATTCTCTCATTCATTACCACTAATTCCTGGCTCTTCTGTAATTTCCTTTGAACTTCTTATCAACACTGCTTTTCTTTCAAGAATTTATCCAGCCTACCTACCGTTTCCAGTAGAGCCTCTGCTTCATCCTTCATGATGTAGCCAGAGTCATCAGACACGAGTCTGACTATATCACCTGTATTAATGGTTCTCCTCTATCTGTAACAGAGACTTGAGAGTTTTGTCCACTTAGAATCAGAAGTCTGTGTGTATTCAGGTTCACAAATGTTTTACTGATAATTATGGTGAATCAAGAAAGAGGTATAGTATAGTGGTTAAAAGCATGGGCTCTTAGTTCCGAGAAATGGAAATGCAAATGTCTTTAAGTGTATGAAAAGATGTCCAATCTCACAAATTTTAAAGTGCACTGACTACCAGTACTCCTTAAAAATAGCAAGGTCATCAAAAACATGAGAATCTGTCACAGACAAAAGGAACCAAAGGAGTCATGATGACTAAAGTAATGTAGTATCTTGAATGGGATCCTGGAACAGAAAAAAAGACATGAGGTAAAAACTAAGGAAATGTGAATGAACTATGCTCTTTAGTTAATAACAAGGTTCGTTAGCTGTGACAAATGTACCAGTTATGCAAGGGAAACTGAGTTGCAGGTATGTGGAACTTTGTACTATGCAACCTTTCTGTAACTAAAACTGTTCTAAAACTTGAAGTTTGTTTTTAAAAGTACACTAAAGTACCATTTTTCACCTAACAGACTGGGAAAGATCCAAAAGTTTGATAACACACTTGTTTTATTGAGATTGTGGGGAAACAGGCGCTCTCAATACACTAGTGGTAGGAATATAAATTGGTACAACATCTATTGGGGGCAAATGAGGATACTACTAAAATCATAAATGTACATTCCCTTTAAAGCAGCAATTCAGTTATGAATAGAGTCCTCAATACTATATATCCTCTAACCTACTATCATTCCTTGCAACATTGTTTATAAAAACAGAAATGAAAATATCCAAGAACAAACTATGAAAATATATCATTCAGTGAAAAACTATGCAGCAGTTATAAAGATGACAAAGTTCTCTACGAACTGCTACTGAACAATCTCCAAAATATAGTTAGTGCAATAGCAAGATGCAGAACCATGTGTATACTATGCTTCTATTTGCATAAAAAGGGGAGCTCTAGTCACTTAAAAACTTACATATATGTGTTTTCTTGTATATGCACAAGATATCTTTGGGAGAACTTACAAACAAATGATGAGTGAATGCCTCCAGGTAGGGGAACTGGATGGCTGAGGGACAAGGGCAGAAATAATTCTTCATTGTATCTTTTTGTGCCCTTTGAATTTTGAACCCATGACTACATTACCTAGTCAATACCTTTTTAATTAAAGAGAAACCCTCTTACATCTCAAGGAGCCAAAGAAGAAAAGATTGTAGATAATGGTGGGGGGCGGGGCATACTACTTGGATTTGAATCTCACTTCTCAGTTGACAGTATAGCACAACAGGGTTTTAGAGGCAATCTGGACTTGAATTTTTACTCTGGTAAGTTACTAGACTGTGGGTTTCAGTAAGTTTCTTTAACTGGTCTAGGCCAGTTTTCTCATCTGTAAAATGGGGATACCTCCTAAGAATAGGGTGACTGTCAAGCACATACAAAGGTATGGCTTTAAAGTTATTCCATGATTGAGTGGTAATCTATGAGTAAACAGTCAAATGTTAATCAGTAGATTTAGACTTATTCAAACTGCTTTGTATTGCCATGCTCAAGTTAGAGCAAAGGACCAAAAAGCAGCTACTGAAAAACATTGTAGAATTTCCTGTCCTGAGAACTTCTATCAGATTGAAAATGTCATGGTGAGCTACCTAAGACCTATCATATGCAAATAACTGTGCTCTTGAAGCATAAAGGTGAATGACTGCAGGCATAACATGTACCACTTTGTAGCTTTGGCACAGAACATGAACTGAATATAAGTATAAACAAAATGGGGGTCACATCATCGCCTGCACCAGGTAAATCCTATACGGTGGTAGAGCTGAATTTTGTGGCTCAACCAATCTGTCTAAATTGACACATTGACAAGGAATTCACAAGGAAATGGAAAAATACACCAAGGTTGCTAGTGTGCTTATCCTCTGGGACGGTGGCAAAGGGTGGAACAAATATTATACCAACCATCACACCAAACTTGTGTACAACTTCTAATAAACATATAGCCTATTGATATTGAAATGATACACACTACATTGCAAATCCACTAGGTGGAATGAGTGGAAAATGAATAGCTAAGATACATATTCACATAGCTGTGGAATTGCAACTGGAAAGCAAGGTCATAAGAAGTACTCTACATACCTGTGTATAACTGTAACCAGTGCAAGTGATAGGTACAAAAAGATATTCAGAAAATTATACTAAAAAGAAAACCAGGCCATTTCTAATTCTGCCAAACGTGTTAACTGTGTAATAATAGCTATTCTGTTTCCCCCAACATCCTTCTCCCCAGCTTAGAAGGACATCAGACAGTGTATACAAAGCCTTGGAGATCTCTAGATGTTATACATGGGCACAGAGATCTTACCTAATTTCACAATTTTACCCCTAGAAGAATTTATGACAAACCGAAAAATATGCCTCATTTGTCTTTCTGACAATTTAACAAGGTTAGTTTAATTAATCCAGAAGCTCATTCTTAACAGAGACACATTTTTTGGGTTTGTCCTTTTTAGGTGCTTTGTTTGTGGCATGCTTCTGAAGACTACATTATGAAGCAGTTATGATTCCAAGATATGGAAGATGTTAAAACCAAAAATCTTCTCTTGAATCTACTCACCATCTAATATCAAGAGTAAACTGGGCCGGGCGCGGTAGCTCAGGCCTGTAATCCCAGCACTTTGGGAGGCCGAGGCAGGCGGATCACGAGGTCAGGAGATAGAGACCATCCTAGCTAACATGGTGAAACCCCGTCTCTACTAAAAATACAAAAAATTAGCCAGGCGTGGTGGGCAGGCATCTGTAGTCCCAGTTACTCAGGAGGCTGAGGAAGGAGAGTGGCGTGAACCCGGAAGGCGGAGCTTGCAGTGAGCGGAGATCATGCCACTGCACTCCAGCCTGGGCAACAGAGCAAGACTCCGTCTCAAAAAAAAAAAAAAAAAAAAGAGTAAACAACTGTGCAAGTCTTTCAAATTTCCCAAACGAAACAGCATAAATGCTGTTATAGAAACAAATATAGCATCTTTTCAAAGGATTAAAAAATGGGTATGTACTGGGATAGTGTCAACACTTTAAGAATTCTTCAGCTAATATGTCAGCTGGTTAACAATGGTTACAAGGGGCTGAAGACTCCAGTGCCTAACATAAATGGTGCTTTAACATCACTGGTAAAAATAGCTTATTTCTGTATTTCTGACCTTTTAATTAAGATTTGTTCAATGTGGCTGGGCACAGTGGCTCGCGCCTGTGATCCTGGCACTTTGGGAGGCCAAGGCGGGTGGGTCCTTTGAGCCCAGGGGTTCAAGACCAGCCTGGGTAACATGGCAAAACCCCGTATCTACAAAAAAACTCAAAAATTAGCCAGGTGTGGTGGTGTGCACCTGTAGTCCCAACTACTTGGTAGGCTGAGGTAGGAGAATCGCTTCAGCCCAGCAGGCAGGGGTTGCAGTGAGCTGAGATCATGCCACTGCATTCTAGCTTAGGTGACAGAGCAAGACCCTGTCTCAAAAAACAAACAAAAAAAATTTGTTCAACAGTGTCATTTCTTTACATGTTAGAAACGGTCAGAAAGAATCTTAGAGATGATTTAGTCCCATGTACAATTCCAGACAGTACATTGAGATCACCCTGTAAGTCTTAATAGCATTACTAGATCAATCTAGAAGCCAGTTGCCATCCTCTGGCATCTTCTATGTACTGGGAAAAACACTAGAACTCCCACTGAAGATAATGTAACAATAAGATAGTATAAGCAGTATTGTAGTTTCCTTTTTCTTTATTTTACTTAGGAAATATAGAATAAGCACTCTACTCACAGTGAAAAGACATAAAGGAATCTCAAAACTTCAGAGAAATGAAAACCAGTTTCTTCTCACAAAACAGTTTGGGAAACCCTAATATGATGCAACTTTTTCATTTATGGACAAAGATAATGCCCAAGATTAAATTATTTGTCCAGTTAATTAGGCAGGAACAAGACTAGAGTCACTGTTTCCTGTGATACACTATATTCTCATTACTGAATGTAGAACTTGTACACAGGCTACTTTACAAGAGTTGAATCTCCAAAAGCAATGGGAAAAAATGTCTTTAGTATTACTATTATCTAGGGTATAAGAGTAATAATACTGAACTGAAAAATTAGAGAGTACTAAAGATTATACTTAAAAGTTGTGTTTATCTACAGAAATCATCCACAAGATTATACGAGCTCTGTATTACTTTCACGTTCTATAATTCTGCGTGGTTACAAAAACTTACTGGATAAGAAGCTGCTGCTTGGAAAAGTTTGAGTAGAAAAAAAAGAGTCCATGTCAATTTTGGCATTTAGTCTGCTCATAAGACTGATCATGGCTAATATTCATTTCAAAAATATTTCTTCGTGTAATGTGTACCTGCCAGGATGGTCGCGTGCAATCAGTACAACAGCAAATTTAGCTCAGTAAATTCTAGGTGACTGAGCTCTATCCACTTAAAAATTTTAATAGTTAACTTCAGTATTACATTTTTTTTTTCAGGACATTACCTTTATTTATGACTTAGGTGAAACATGAAACACAGGAGAACAGACTGTTCCAAACCTAAGAAGAAGGCTTATTAAAAAAAAAAAAAAAGCAAACAAATACACAGAAATCACCAACTATAAATCATATGCTAAAACCAAATAAAATGCCGGTATAGCCATACATTAAAAATAACCGAATTCCTTGAAACTTACCTTTCCTTAACCTTTTAATAATAATCTACCCTAACTTGTCCTCCCTGCTCTGAATCTCTATAACACACTTTCTATAACTCATACTGTACTTCTTTATATTATCTATATTGTTTTTATACAGACAAGCATTAATTATATCTCAAACTAGAGAGGAGGTTCCTTTAAGAAGAAGAGACTTTACAGTATCTAGCACTATATATGTTGGCATGTACTTTTGGCAAACATCACCCTATGATTCAACTGGAGTGAGAAGGATGATGTGTACTGATGCCAGGGAGAGTAAGACATAAATTACACATACAGGGTCAACATCTAAGAGGTTGCTGTCTGGACAAAGGGGTTAGTATAATTTTGATTTTCTAATACTAAAAACTAAGGTATAATTCTCAACAGTACAATATTTAAATGAAAAAAAAAGGATGCACAATTCATTTACGATCAAGATGAAATATTAAGTATAAATACTACTCTATTTAACATCAGAATTTGTAGGTAATAATCCAGAAACGACATGCTGAAGATACGGTCATTCAATGAAAAGCAGTGTTGACATCGCGTGCATGCTCCTTGTGAAGACGATCCTCAAAAACCTGTGTTACCTCTTCTACCTTCCTTCGCAGCATGTCTATAGGAGAAAAAGTCACACAATCATTAATCTAAGGCCAAAATATCCCATGAACATAATTTACGTATTTCTTTCAACATATGAATAACAAAACTTTACATAGCAATTTCAATAGCTTTAAGTTTTAGAAAACACATAAGAAAAAAACACTCATCTATCTGTTTGGAAACTCTGAAAACAATGGACAAGACTTTTGTTTGTTTGTTTGTTTTGTTTTGTTTTTTTCTGCTCTCCCTAGCTTTCAGGCAAACAACTGTGTAGTTGACATTTATGTTTTGTTAGAATGAGGTGTTAACTGCTTTTTGACTTACTACACCCTAAAAGTGACATACAGGGTAGTCATTAAATTGGGAGTATAGGTTTTGGTGGGTCTTAGCTACCTATAAGCAAATGAGTGCACTGAGTATATTTACATTTCTGTTCTTTTCTAATAATGATTTATTTAACTTGGTGGTTCTTAAATTTTCTCAGGGGCCGAGTACCACAAAATACCATTAATTTTACCATATGAAACAGTAAATTTCTGCTAGTAAAACTAAGCTGTTGAAATAAGCATGATACTCTGAGTTTTTCTATTAACATGCACAAATAAACTTGGTCATTTGTTTAGTGTCCATTAATGGTTACTAGTGAATAAGCCATAACTGGTGCCCAAGAAGAAAAAGAATTTACAAGAGAAACACTAAAAACTTTAAACAATATACAGTTGACTCTTGGACAACATAGGTTTAAACTGCAAATTCACTATACATGAATTTTCTTCCACTTCTGCCACACTTGAGACAAGACCACCCTCTCCTCTTCCTCCTCACCCTGTTCAACATGAAGATGACAAGGATGAAGAACTTTATGATGATCCAATTCCACTTAAAAACTGGTAAATTTTTTTTTCTTCCTTTCTTCCTTATGATTTTCTTGACAACATTTTCTTTTTATCTAGCTTACTTTATCATGAGAATACAGTATATAATAATACATATAACATGCAAAATACGTGTTAATCGACTATGTTAGTGGTAAGGCTTCCATCAACAGTAGGCTATTTGTAGTTAAGTTCTGGGGATTCAAAAGTTATATTTGTTTTTTTACTGTGTGGGGATTAGTACCCCTAAACCCTCCATTGTTCAAGGGCCAGCTGTAATATACTTAAATTTTCTTCACCTAATTAGAAAAACCCTAATGTTACTCAGTTTTTAAAGTATAATACCTCATTTTATCTTATAAAGACATTCTGCAAGATCATGCTTTAAGGACAGTGATTTCAATGCTGGCTGTCTATAAAAGGCCAGAAAAACAGTATGTTGAGCCTGGCAAAATATATCTCCTTTTTGTTGTAATAACTAACTGTGGGGTGCAATTTTTTCCCCTAAATAACGTTTTTAATATGATGGAAGCACAGATGAGCACTACAACAAACCATTAACTTGAGATCAGAAGTGTCAACATAAGCACATTCTAGTAATTTGCTGATTGATACATATTAAATGCAAAGGGGTACATTTATAACGATTTTAAAAAATCAATAAACTATCAAGAAATACAAGTCAGCAATATTAAGAGAGCCTTAATATTAGCATTTTGTCATGTCTTCTCATTGAATTCCCAGGACTATTTCTGTATTAACATACTTTAATTTTTTAAGACTTTCATTCTTTAAGGGCAAAATCTGCACCTAGATACTTAATGCCCAGAATTTTGTTCCCATGGCAAGCATCAGTGATTGACTGGTTCCTGCTAGCAAATTAAATATGGCATACACATATGGACATTATTAAAAAATAATTGTACTAAACAATATGAAAATAAGAAAGCAATTTCATTCACAATAGCATCGAAAAGAATTATAATACTTAGGAATAAACTTAACAAATGAAGTATAAGACCTGTACATTGACAAAAAAATTGCTAAGAAAAACTAAAGAATATCTAAATAAGTAGAGATATATTCCATGTTCATGGATTGAAAGACTTGCTATTGTTAAGATGGCAATTCTCCACAAACTGATCTACAGATTCAATGTAATCCCTATGAAAATTCTAGCAGGTTCTTTTTATAGAAATAGACAAGCTTATTTTAAATGTATATGGAGAGGCAAAGGATCCAGAAAAAAACAATCTTGAAAAATAAGAACAAACTGTAGGACTTAACACTATCTGATTTTATTTTATTTTATTTTATTTTATTTTATTTATTTATTTTTTTTTGATGAAAGGGAGCTTTTGTTTTTATTTTAAAAATAAAAACAAAATAACACTATCTGATTTTAAAACTTAATCAAGTAACCAAGACAGCATGATATGGGCATATAATAGCCATAGAGATCAATGAAACAGAAACAAAGTCCAAAAATAAAACCTTAAAAGGTACCAAGGCAATTCAATGATAGAAATCATAATCTTTTTCAACAGATGGCTCTGGGACAACTGGATATCTACATCCAAATGAAATCAAACCCCCACCTTTAACTATATACAAAAATCAACTCAAGATGGATTATCAATCTAAATGTAAGCACTAAAACTATATTTTAATAACAAGAGGCTGGGTGCCGTGCTTCACACCTGTAATCCCAGCACTTTGGTGGGCCGAGGCAAGAAGATCACCTGAGGTCAGGAGTTCGAGACCAGCCTGGCCAACATTGTGAAACCCTGTATCTACTAAAAATACAAAAATTAGCCAGGTGTTGTGGTAGGTGCCTGTAATCCCAGATACTCAAGAGGCTGAGGCAGGAGAATCATTTGAACCCGGGAGGTGGAGGTTGCAGTGAGCCGAGATTGTGCCATTGCACTCCAGTCTGGGTGACAAGAGAGAAACTCCATCTCAAAAAAAAAAAGAAATGGTCCTGGGAAAATTGGCTAGCCATAAGTAGAAAGCTGAAACTGGATCCTTTCCTTACTACTTACACGAAAATTAATTCAAGATGGATTAGAGACTTAAATATTAGACCTAATACCATAAAAACCCTAGAAGAAAACCTAGGTAATACCATTCAGGACATGGGCATGGGCAAGGACTTCATTTCTAAAACACCAAAAGCAACGGCAACAAAAGCCAAAATTGACAAATGGGATCTAATTAAACTAAAGAGCTTCTGCACAGCAAAAGAAACTACCATCAGAGTGAATAGGCAACCTACAGAATGGGAGAACATTTTTGCAATCTACTCATCTCACAAAGGGCTAATATCCAGAACCTATAAAGAACTCAATCAAATTTACAAGAAAAAAACAACCCCATCAAAATGTGGGCAAAGGATATGAACAGACACTTCTCAAAAGAAGACATTCATACAGCCAACAGACACATGAAAAAACACTCATCATCACTCGCCATCAGAGAAATGCAAATCAAAACCACAATGAGATACCATCTCACACCAGTTAGAATGGCAATCATTAAAAAATCAGGAAACAACAGGTGCTGGAGAGGATGTGGAGAAATAGGAACACTTTTACACTGTTGGTGGAACTGTAAACTAGTTCAACCATTGTGGAAAACAGTGTGGCGATTCCTCAAGGATCTAGAACTAGAAATGCCATTTGACCCAGCCATCCCATTACTGGGTATATACCCAAAGGATTATAAGTCATGCTGCTATAAAGACACATGCACACGTATGTTTATTGTGGCACTATTCACAATAGCAAAGACTTGGAATCAACCCAAATGTCCATCAGTGACAGACTGGATTAAGAAAATGTGGCACATATACACCATGGAATACTATGCAGCCATTAAAAAGGATGAGTTCATGTCCTTTGTAGGGACATGGATGCAGCTGGAAACCATCATTCTCAGCAAACTATCGCAAGAACAGAAAGCCAAACACCGCATGTTCTCACTCATAGGTGGGAATTGAACAATGAGATCACTTGGACACAGGAAGGGGAACATCACACACTGGGTCCTATTGTGGGGGGGGGGGGAGGGGGGAGGGATAGCATTAGGAGATATACCTAATGTAAATGAAGAGTTAATGGGTGCAGCACACCAACATGGCACATGTATACATATGTAACAAACCTGCACGTTGTGCACATGTACCCTAGAACTTAAAGTATAATTAAAAAAAAAAAAAAGAAATGTTCATCAACTGATGAATGGATAAACAGAATATGGTATGACTGTACAATGAAATGATACACAGCAATAAAAGAGAATTAAATACTGATATATGTTACAACATAGATGAACCTTGAAAATATGTTAAATGAAAGAAACCAGACACAAAAGGCCACATATAATATGATTCAATCTACGTAAACTCTCCAGAAAAGGTAAATCTATAAAGACAGAAAGTAGATTAGTGGTTGCATGGGGTTTGGGATAGAAATGGGGAATAACTGCAAATGGCCAAGAGAAAATTTTGGCGGTAACAAATGTGTTCTAATACTGGATTGTTTGATGTCTGTACAACTCTATAGGCCTAACTAAATGGCTATTGGTTAAGGTGGTATATTTGTGTATTTAAAAATATTTTAAAACAATTATTTGTTATTCTCAAAAGATTTTGGTGAAGCTGCTTCCAGCCAGTGTCATTCTGTTTTGGAGACAGATGTTTTCTTCAACTTAGCCTTTTGCAAATACTTTAGGTGAAGATTCAAAAAAGATTATGAAAAGAGATTTAGTCATTAAACCCAGACACAGATTTCTAGAAACTGTAATTAATGCTTTAAAAAAATTTTAAGTTATACATATAAAAATTATTAGATGAGATTAAATTCATTGTCAAAGAATACAATGTACTTTCATAAGCAATGCTATATAGTATATCTCTCATTTCTAGAAAAAAATTGAGGCAGTGAGAGAAAAAAATATCCTGACAGGAAAATAGTTAAAGACACAAATAGGTACCTTATAAAATGACACACAAATTATTTATAAACATTTTAGAAATACTCAACCTCAATAGTAACCAGAGGAATGCAAATTCAACCAGGAATATATTATTTTAACCTATAAATCTTGGCAAAGAATGATCATCATGGTGGTGGTGGTGGTGGTGGTGGTAGTGATTACAGGAGTGGTACCGGAAAGAGTGCAGAAAAATGGGTCCCCCCTAATGAATTTCTGGTGAAAATATAAATTAGTACAACCTACCTGGAAGGATATATACCAAAAGCTTTTAAAACAGACATTACTACTGATTTACCATTTTAACTTCTAAGAATTTTATTTATGTCCAGTAATCATGGATGTACACCTTAAAATTTACCTCCAGCTAGGTTTTTACTGCAGCATGATTTAAAACAGCAAAAAGTTTGAAACATTAACTAATACCTAACAATGGGCTATTAACTAAACAAACTACAGTATATCCATATAATGCAATATTTAGCAGCCATTAACATGTAGAATGTTTAATAACATGGAAAGATGGTCATGTACACATGTCTGTAGCTTTGTATCTCTTTCTCCACCAAAAGCTAAATACAGTATGCTGTGTAAATATCAGGCGACAAATAAATTGAAACCATATATTGGACCCCAAGCTCATGCCGGGCATTGCTAAATTCTGAAGATACAAAAATAATTAAGATATTATCTCTATCAAGAAGCTCAAATTCCAGTAAACAGACATGTAAATAAATAACTAAAATGTTATATGATAAATGCTAATACTACATTAGGTAGAACACAGCATGGATACAAAGAAGGGGATAAACAACTATTAGAATGATGAGCCAAGGAAGTCAAGGAAGGCTTCATAAACCATCTTGACATGGAAGCAGCTACCAGGCAGACGATGATAGGGTAGAGTACTCCAGGCAAAAGAAACTGAACATCCGAAAATACAGAAGAGGAAATAACATCAGGCGTTTAGAAAACCATAAATACTTCTTCGAGATGAGGCTAGAGAACCAGGTAGGGGTTAGATTATGCAGGGTACTTTGTATATTATACAAAGAATCGAATTTATCATTGGGCAATGGGAACTAGTGAAGGGTTTTAATAAAGAGATGACTAGAATAGAGCGTGACTTTATCAAGATCATCTTGACAGTATTGTGAAAGTGAATTAGAATGGGGGGGGAGGAGACCACTAAGGTCACCAGTTAGAGATCAAGCAAATGCATTTATCACTGCTCCATTTCAAAACATTTGTAAAATAGCAGTAAAGATATTTTTAAAAGAAGAAGAAAAAGACAAAAACATAATATCATGAGGACAAAAACAAGAAAAGGAGACAACAAAAAAACTATGAAATTTGCAACTGGATTTGTACAAGAGAACCCTAGAAAGAATATGGAATTAGTAGAGCTAGGTAATTCAAAGTGGTGTTGAAAGTGGAGCTAAAAACAGAACTGGGAAAAATATAAGAAACAGACCCCTCCTCTCTTCCACATCCTACATCTGGGCAATTCTCCCTACCCAACTCCTGGAGATAATTTTCCTTTGGAGAGGGTAAACCAAATAAGCTGTGGATCAGGGACACCAGGCAGAGCAGAGGGCAAGTATTCTGTACCAAAGCAGGAATTAAGTCAAAGTTATACAAGGGATAAAGTAAAAGCCTACAAACTGAACAGAGCCTGCAGTCTCTTCTCCAACAGTTCTCAGAACACTGGCTTAACACCAGGCTTATCTCTAGCCAGGAGCTGGAAGTTTCTTCCCCAGAGAATTTGACCAGCTAAAGAGATAAATCCTGAAGATAACAGTTAGAGGTCCCCCAATGAAAAGGTCTAGACAAATTATCCTATAATAGTAAGTTAACAAGCCCCACCTACAAAACTTTTCAGTGTATCATTCTTGAATATAAATGGACAACCAAGAATCACCAGATATTTGAGGAAAGCCTCTAACACGAGAAAGACTGAAACAAAACAGAAATATAAAGAAAGCTAAAAGGTATACTCCAGAAAGAATAAAATATACATTTTAAAAATCATTAATATCCTCAAAGAGATAATACTGAACTCATGAAATAAGAACAGGATGCTATTTACAAAGTACATATACATAATCATAAAACAACACAACAAGCTCTTGCAAGATTAAACTTATAGCAGAAATCAAAGATCTGTAGAAAGACAAAAACTTGAGTACATACCCCAGAAAATTTAACAAAAATATAACGAGAAAATAGGAGAGAAATTAAATTTAGATCAGTCCACGGCATCAAACATTAGAAAAAGAGTATTTCCAGAAAGAATGAGCTAAAACTTAATTCAAGAAAATAGACCCAAACTGAAAGAAATGAATTCCTTGAATCAGCAATAATGGGCTCAGTGGATGAAACAGATCCACACCAAAACACATCATCTGATACTTCAGTATTTTGAGGAAGACCCTAAAACCTTCCACTGAAAAACACAATGGAAAGTTCACATGAGGTTCAGGAATCAAAACGGCCTTCAAAGTTAGAAAACAACAGAACAACTTCTTCAAAAGTTCCAGGGAAAATTATTTCCAAGCTAAAATTCAATACCCAATATTATCTATTAGATGTGAGGGTAGAATAAATACCTTTTCAGACAGGCAAGGTCTCAAAAAGTTTACTTCCTATGCACTCTTTCTGGAAACTGCTAAAAATGTGCTATATCAGAAACAAGGGAATAAACCAAGAAACAGAAGTGTAAGTAAGAGCCATGAAACTGGAGAACCAACAAAGAGTAGAGGCAATACAAGAATGCTATAGAAGGGAGACCATAGCTGAGCAGCAGACCAAGAAAGCAACAATTACGGATTGTAATATAGAGATTACAGGACTCTGGCAGAGATGAATCAAAGATGCAACTGATAGATTTAAAGTAAAAGCAGGGACTTAAAGAACAAATTATTGAAAGTATATAGAACACTAAGCAAATAAAGAAATAAGATTCAAAGGAAAATAAAACTTGTAAAAGGAAGAAGACATAATATAGTATGCTACATGGCCAGGCTGCAAATAACATTTATGCAATCATAATTCAACTATTAAATATTGCTCTATGTGAAATTTATAATATATACATATTAGGATGAGGAAAATGTGTGTGTGTATATATATGTATATATGATATAAAAGAGTTAAATCCTCCCCTCCACCCATTTTGGAAAGTCAGTAGAGAAGGCCTAATATGGAAAAACTAAAAAGTAACACTACATGATATTTTAAAATATACAAATAAATAGTTGCAAAATTTAGCTAAAATAATTGAAAGTGATTGCCCTAGGGAGTAAGAAAATAAGGTATGGACAAGGAGCTGATGTTTTTCATAAACCTGAAAAAAATTATATTTTCAAGGTGGGGGACAAAGAAAGCCTGAAATAGGGATGTGGTAGTGGGAAACTAGTGAAGACAAAGGATTCAAGAGCCATTTAAGCATTATAATCATCATCACTTACTGAATAAATAGAAATAGCCTGCTTTAGATTCCTGAGTAAATAGCAGTAGTCTTTTGCTGAGAAAAAGAAAAGGAGTTACAGATCTGGGAGAGCCCAGAGAATATGAAAATAATGAGTTTAGTTTTAGACAAGTTTAATTTGAGCCTTTGGGATATCTATGTGCAGATGTTTGTTAACATGGAGCTTTATAATGGATAGTAAAAGAACCATTAGTGAAATTGACAGTTGGAGATAACAACTAGGGTTTTTAAATTGCTGATTATCAGAAATGCCTTAAAAGAGAATGCAGGGCCCGTACTCAAGATGGTGGCTCCGGGAGGGCGTGGCCAGTGACTAGGAGGCGAGGCAACGCGGACCAAGGCGGCGGCCAACTAGCGGGGTCTGGAGGACGGAGAAAAGGAGGAAGACGAGGAGCAGTTAGTTCTAGTGGAATTATCAGGAATTATTGATTCAGACTTTCTCTCAAATGTGAAAATAAATGCAAGGTTTTGGGCACTGACACTGAGAGGCCCATTCTGCAAGTGGACAGCTGTGTCTTTGCTGGGGAGTATGAAGACACTCTTGGGACCTGTGTTATATTTGAAGAAAATGTTGAACATGCTGATACAGAAGGCAATAATAAAACAGTGCTAAAATATAAATGTCATACAATGAAGAAGCTCAGCATGACAAGAACTCTTCTGACAGAGAAGGAAGGAGAAGAAAACAGGTGAGGTGGAATGGCTGCAAATAAAGGATAGTGATTTCTCCTATTGACCCAACATGATTTGTAGCTTTCTACATGAAAATGAAGACAAAGAAGTGGTAGCTTCAGCCCCAGATAAATCTTTGGAATTGGAACGGGAAGAGATTCAAATGAATGACAGTTCAAACCTGAGTTGTGAACAGGAGAAACCAATGCTCTTGGAAATGGAAGATTCTGGTCCTCTTATTGATATACCTTCTGAGACAGAAAGTTCTGTTTTTATGGAAACTCAAATGCTGCCTTAGAAATCATTCCTAGATGAAATGTTTCTCATAACTTGTCAATAACTTTTTAGAGTTCTTACATAAAAATAATTGCTGTGTAGCTTTCAGTCTTTTAATATTTTATTGCATTTTATTGGCTATACACACATATCCAGTCATAATACAACTTATTTTACCAGAATCATTTGGGACCAGGCATGAATTAGACTTTTAAAATATAGTTTGGGCCGGGTGCAGTGGCTCACACCAGTAATCTCAGCACTTTGGGAGGCCGAGGTGGGAGGATCACTTGGGCCTAGGAGTTTGAGACCAGTCGGTAATGTGGAGAGGCCCCGTCTCTACAAAATTTTTTTAGAATTAGCTGGACATAGTGTCATGTGCCTGTGGTACCAGCTACTAGGCAGCTGACCTGGGAGGATGGCCTGGGACTGGGAAGTTGAGGCTGCAGTAAGCTGCATTTGCGCCTCTGTACTCTCACCTGGGTGACACAGTGAGACCCTGTCTCAAAAAATAAGTAAAATGAAATATTTGTAAATGACTTTAGGGACCCTTCTGAGTCCTTTAAATTTAAGGTTTTCTTAAGGTAAGTATATACATTTTCCTTTGAGGCTGTTACAAATTACTACGAACTCAGTCACTTAACACAAATGTATTGTCTTATAGTTTTGTAGGTGAAAAGTGTGACATGGGTCTTACCTGGCCTAAATTCAAGGTGCTGGCAGGAATGCATTCCTTTATGGAGGTTTTGGGGTGGGGGGCAAATCCATTTCCTTGTTTATTTAGTTGTTGGTAGAATTCAGTTCTTTGCAGTTGAAGGATCAAATTCTCCTTTCCTTGCTGTCTGTTAGCTGAGGGTCAGATCCCCTTTTCTTCAGAACCTGCAATAGTGGTGAAGTCCCTCTCCCATTTTGAATAATTCCTGTTACTTCTTCCATCACCCCTCTCTGACCTACCCTGCTGTCTTCCATTTCCACTTTTAAATGTCTATTTCATTACTCTGGGCCCACTTGGATAATCTCCCTATTTCAAGGTCGATAACTTTTTTTTTTTCCCTTTGGGACAGGGTCTCGCTCTGTCGCCCAGGCTGGAGTGCAGTGGCATGACCGTGGCTTACTGCAGCCTTGAACTTCCGGCCTTGGGCAGTCCTCCCGCCTCAGCCTCCTGAGTGGGTGGGACTGCAGGCACGCATCACCATGCCTGGCTGTTTTTTTACATTTTTTTTTTTTTTAAGAGATGGGGTCTCATTATGTTGCCCGGGCTGGTCTTGAACTCCTGGGTTCTGGTGATCCTCCTGTCTTGGACTCTCAACGTGCTAGGATTGCAGGCGTGAACCACTGCACCCTGCTGAAGATGTATAACATTAATTCTGGCTGGGCACAGTAGCTCACGCCTGTGATCCCGGCACTTTCGGAGGCGAGGCGGGTGGATCACGAGGTCAGAAGTTTGAAACCAGCCTGGCCGACATGGTGAAACCCCGTTTCTACTAAAAACACAAAAATTAGCCAGGTGTAGTGGCACACACCTGTGGTCCCGGCTGCTCAGGGGGCTGGAGTGGGAGAATTGCTTGAGCCCAGGAGGCGGAGGTTGCAGTAAGCCGAGATTGCGCCACTGCACTCCAGCCTTGGCTAGACTCCATCTCAAAGACAAAACAGAACAAAACAAAACAACATTAATTCCACCTGCAAAGTCTCTTTTGCTAGGTCATTTAACATACACAGGCATAATACTAGGGATTAGGGCATGGAAATCTTTGGGGCCTATTTTTAGTCTACTATAATAAGTATTTTATCTAGGAACAGA
The DNA here is from genome assembly GCF_003255815.1 of Theropithecus gelada. NCBI lineage: Eukaryota > Metazoa > Chordata > Mammalia > Primates > Cercopithecidae > Theropithecus > Theropithecus gelada. The sequence continues at coordinate 105,133,915 of NC_037689.1, forward strand.
AAAAGAATTTTGAAGTGCTTAAGGATAAAGGAACAATTCCAAATATTCCAGATGTAATTTTGCTCCTTTCCCACTTGAGAAAGATTATTGAAATTCAGCTGTATTAGTCATTTTATTATGGCAGTAAACTAAATCTGTGCTAGTTTATATTTTTTAAGTAAATTATTCACACCCTTTGATACTTTTTTACAGGTTGAGCTGTGTAAAATTGCCAATATTTGATTGTTTCCAACTACAAAAAACAGCAATTTCCTATAGTTTAACCTAGTACCAGTAAGTTAAAACATACCTCATGTTAATTACATCTCACAATTGATGGAGATAAAACTATTTTAACAGAGTAGAGAGCTAATGTTCTAGGGCGAATAATTTTTTAAAAAATCAAGCTCTGGCTCTGTCGCCCAGGCTGTACTGCAGTGGTGCAGTCTGGGCTCACTGCAACCTCTGCCTCCTGGGCTTAAGCCATCCTCCCACCTCAGCCTCCCTAGTGGCTGGGACTACAGGCGTGTGCGACCATGCCCAGCTTATTTTTGTATTTTTTGTAGAGACGGGGTTTTGTCTTGTTGCCCAGGCTGGTGTCGGACTCGTGAGCTCAAGTGGTCCTCCTGCCTCAACAAGGTGCTATAATTACAGGTGTGAGCCATCATGCCTGACCCAAATAATTTTTTTCTTCCAAAAATTTAATTGGAAAATGACTTACCTTGATAAAAAGCATTTTCAAATCATAAGCAGATGATTACAAGCAATAATCTACATCCCAATGTCTATATGACTTTTTACTTTTTTTATTTTTTGATAGTCTGTCACTCTTGGTGCCCAGGCTGGAGTGGGGTGACACGATCTTGGCTCACCGCAGCCTCCGCCTCCCAGGTTCAAGCGATTATCACGCCTCAGCCTCCCAAGTAGCTGGGATTACAGGCACGTGCCACCATGCCCAGCTAATATATATGAGGTTTTTTAGTCTCAGCTTTTAATAAAAAGCTTATTGTTCCCCCCATATGTATGTATAGGAGAGAATGCTAATTGCCTGACCCAATTATCTGTTCTCCCTTTTTTGCTTTGTATCAGAATCCCAGAATTTATTCAGGTTAGCAATGTGCCTAGCTTTCCTTGCAGATACATGTGGTCATATGACTAAGTTCTGACATTGACATGGAATAAGAAGTGCTGAGTGATGGAAAAAAAAAAGAAAAAAGAAAAAAACAAGTGCTTAGTGGTGCTTCTGGGAAGTTTCCTTAAACTTAAAGGCTTAAGAGGAAGCAGGTGGGTTCATCTTCTGTTCCTGCTGGAACATGGATGTGGTAGCTAGAGCTCTAGCAGGATTCTTGGACTTCAAAGTAACCTTGGAAATAGAAGCCATGAATAGCAGAGCAGCAATACAGGAGACTGGGTCCTGATACTGTGCGATTACCCTGGACTGCTATGAGTAAAGGGTTAATAAAACCTTTTCTTTCTCCCTGGTGAAATGATCTCAAGTTTGGCTTTCAGCACTGTTTCTCTGGAAACCTACTAGGCAAGGTAATAATGGAATGTCAGTTGTAATATTAGGCAATATTGTTTATGATTAAAAATGAGCCCTTAGCAGGGCACAGTGGCAAAAAATAAATAAATAAATAAGGAGAATGCAGTAGTCCTCCCTTAGGCATGGTTTCACTTTATGTGATTTCAGTTACCAGTGGTCAACTGTGGTCAGAAAATGTTAAATGAAAAATTCTAGAAATAAACTATGTATAAGTTTTAAATTGTGCACCATTCTGAGTAGTCTGATGAAATCTTACACAGTTCAGCTCTGCTCCACCTGGGATGTGAATCATCCCTTTGTCTAACACACCCATGCTGTATATGCTACCCTCCAACCCATAAGTCACTTATTAAAAACCAAGGAGAGTTTGCAAATCAATAATCTAAGTTCTTACCTTAAGAAAATAGAAAAAGAGCAAAATTAACCCAAAGCAAGCAGAATGAAGAAAATAATAAAGAGTTGCTATCAATGAAATTGCAAACAGAAACATCACAGAAAAACATTGAGACAAAAAGCTGACTCTGAAAAAAAATCAATATAATTAATAAACCTCTACAAGGCAGAAAAAAATAGAGAAAACACAAATCACCAAAACCAGGAAACAGGGTATATCACTACAGATCCTACTGCCATTAAAAGGGTAAAAAGGAAATCCTATCAACAGATTTATACTTGTAAAGTCAACCACTTAGCAGGAATGCACGAATTCCTAAAAAACTACAAACTATGAGAACTCAACCAAGATGAAACAGATAATCTGAATAGTCCTAGAAACATTAAAGAAATTCCATTTGTAATTTAAAAGCTCTCAAAAACAAAATATCCAGGCCCAGATAATTTTACTGGAAAATTATACCAAGCACTTAAAGAAGAATTAATACCAATGCTTCATAAATCCTTCTAAAATATAAGGCCAGTATTATACTATTATCAAAACCTGGCAGAAACAGTAAAAGAAAACAAAACAAAAAATGCCCCAAACTACCAATCAATACATATCATGAATACTTGAAAATCTCTCATACATTTAAAAATCCTCAACAAAATACTAGCAAACCAAATCCTACAATGTGTAAAAGGAATTATAAACCCTGACCAAGTAGAGTTTATTCCACATATGTAAAGCTGACTCAAGATTAAAAATATATCAACGTAGGGTGGGCATGGTGGCTCATGCCTATAATCCCAGCACTTTGGGAGGCTGAAGCGGGTGGATCACCCGATGTCAGGAGTTCGAGACCAGCCTGACCAACATGGTGAAACTCTATCTCTACTAAAAATACAAAATTAGCTGGGTGTGGTGGCACATGTCTGTAATCCTAGCTATTTGGGAGGCTGAGGCAGGAGAATCACTTGAACCTGGGAGGCGGAGGTTGCAGTGAGCCGAGATCGCGCCATTGCACTCCAGCCTGGGCAACAAGAGTGAAACTCTGTCTCAAAACAAAAAACTATATATAGATAGATAGATAGATAGATAGATAGATAGATAGATAGATAGATAGATAGATAGATATATGTATATCAACGTAATCCACTGTATCAAGAGTTAAAGAAGAAAAATCATGATTATGTCAATTGCTGCAGAAAAGGAATTTGATGAAATCCAGTACTTGTTCATGGTAAAACAAACAAACAAACAAACAAAAACTCCCAGAGGGGAATTACAACTTGATAAAGGGCATCTACAAAAAAAATCTACAAATAACATCATACTTAAGGTGAAAGACTGAAGACTTTCCACAAAGATCAGGAACAAGGCAAGGATGTCTGCTCTTATCACTGCTACTCAACATAGTATACTGGAAGTTCTAGCCAGTGCAAAAAGACAAGAAAAAGAAATAAATGACATACAGATTGGAAACGAAAAAATAATACTTTATTTGCAGATGACATACCTGCCTATAAGGAAAATTCCGAGGAATCCACACAAAAAAAAAACCTCCTAGAACTAACAAGTGAGTTCAGCAATGTCAAAAGATATAAAATCAACACACAAAAGCTGTGTGTTGATTTTACACTAACAAAAACATGTGTAACATAATACCATTCATAATCAACTACAAAATAATAAAATACTAAGGTATAAATCTAACAAAACCAAAACATGTATGTGATGTGGGTGATGAAAATTACAAAATGCTCATGAAAGAAATCAAAGAACACCTAGATAAATTTTAGGACATATGTTCAACACAGTAAAGATGTTAATTCTCCCCAAATCGATCTATAGGTTAAACGCAATTCCTATCAAATCCTGGGAAATTTTTATGGAAACGAAAACAATCTTGACAGAGAAGAATAAAGTGGGAAGAATCATTCTACCAGATACCAAGGTTTCTTACTGTATTGGCTATAGTAATGAAAGCAGTGGGGGAAAGACACATAGACCCATGGTATAGAGACCTCAGAAAAAGACCCACACAAATATGTCAAACAGGTTTGTTTTTTTTTTAAGGCGCAAAAGCAATTCAATTGAGGAAGGACACTTTTTTCAAAAATGGTACTGGAACAAGTGGATATTTGTAGGAAAATGAAGAAGAAGAAGACAAATCTTAATCTAAACCTCCTATCTTATACAAAAATTAAATCAAAATGGATCACAGCCGTAAATGTAAAATGATAAAACTTGTAGAAAAAAGATACAGGAAAAAATCTTGGGGATATGGGGCTAGGCAAAAAGTTCTTAGACTGGACACCAGAAACATAATCCATAAAATAAAACTGATCAAATTAATTGCATCAAAATTTAAAAACTTTGTTCTGTGAACAACTCTACTAAGAAAATGGATAGGCTACAGACTACGAGAAAATATTTGCAAACCACATATGTGACAAAAGACTTGCATCCAGAACACATGAAGAATTCTCAAAACGCAACAGTAAAAAACAAACAATTTGATTAGAAAATGGACAGAGGACACAAACAGGCATTTCATTGAAAAGTTTATACTGATGGGAAATAAGTACAGGAAAAGGTTCAACATCATCATTCATCAGGAAAATGCAACTTAAAACTGCCATGATATCACTACACCTCCATTAAAAGAGCTAAAATGAAAAATAGCGAAAATAATAAATTCTGATGAGGACACAGACAAACTGGATCACTCATACACTGCTGGGGGACATGTAAAATGGTATAGCCACTCTGGAAAAGAATGTGGCAGTTTCTAAATCCACAACTACCATATGATCCAGCAATTGTATTCCTGGACATCTATCCCAGAGAAATGAAAACTCATGTTCACAAAAGAACCTGTACATAAACGTTCAACAGCAGTTTTATTCATAATGTCCTAAAACTGGAAACAGCCCAGATGTCCTGCAACAGGTGAATGGTTAAACCAACTGCAGTATACCCATACCATGGAATATTGCTCAGCAATAGAAAGAAGCAAACTATTGATACACACAGAAATGCAGTGAATCTTTGGAGAATTATGCTGAGGGGAAAAAAGTCAATCCCAAAAGGTTACATACTGTATGACTCTATTTATATATTTTGAAATGATAAAATTTTAGAAATAGAAAATAGATTTGTGGTTGCCAAGGAGTTAATTAGGAAATGCGGGTAGAGGGGTGGGTAAGGGAATTTGGCAGAAGGGAGGGAAGGTGGATGTTGTGATAAAAGGGGGAACATGAGGAAATGTGGTATGAAATTGTTCTGTATCTTGACTATGGTCGTAGATATACAAATCTACATGTGATAAAACTGTACAGAACTAAATACACACATACACAAGTAAAACTGGGGAAATCTGAAGTAGATTAGATTTTATCAATGTGAATATCCTAGTTGTAATACTGTACTACAGTTTTGCAAGATGTTGCCTCTGAGGAAAACTAGGTAAGGAATTAACATGACTTCTATATTATTCTGCAACTACCTCAATAGAAATTTCAATTTAAAAAAAGACCAACACACATAAATAAGTTTTGATTCCCAACCTCTTTTCCTACAACTGCCAGCTCAGTAGCCATATAATATGACCCCCAATTTATGTTAGGCAACAGTTTTACCAAATCTGTTCTAACTGCTTAATATGGCTGGCCATCTTTTCAGCCTTCACCGTATGTTTCCTCATTGTTGCCTGCCTTCTAAGCCAGTGCCACATTCTAAGGTTTCAGTTATTGTCGAATCTACCTTCTATGTTAGTTAGGTTGTTAGTTAGGCTGTTTAAAAGCAACCTTGAAATCTTAGGGGCTTGCCATAATTAAGGTTTATTTCTCATTCAGAAACGGAGGAAGGGAAGGACACAGGGAGAGCGAAGAGAGAAGAGGATGAAAGAGAGAGAATACTGTCCTCTCACTATTCATAGCTACTTTTAAGATACCCAGTTTATTAAAATCAAAGTTACACTCAGAATAAATGTACCTGAATTCTTAGTGCTAAGTATATCTGATGGGAAAAAGAGTATTTACAGAGATGTACAAAGCTCCATTTCTGCCATGAGAATACACATACTAGTCTTGCCACTGATTAAGGTGGTGACAAGACATTCTGCTTGTGTATAGCACTGCCCTTCACACAAAATTAATAAAGAAATAGATTTCAAGGAAGAGTGTAGAAAGAAAAGATGGTGAAAGGATCCCGAATTCATGGAGGCAGAGGAGAAAAAGGTAGTAGAATTATTATATCTTAAGTGATCTTTATTCAGTCATCCTGTTGAAATTATTACTTATTCAAGTCTCATTTCAAATTCTACCTTTTCTAGGAAATCAACTGAATATTATGTTCTTCTTCCTTTACCATACCCCTACCCCCTCACTTTGTATCTGTTCAAGGCAGAGGTGCCATTAATATTTATACCTCCTACACTGAGATACACAATGACTTGGCATATAGTAGATGCTTTGTATTTAGAGTCACAACTGCTATGTCATTTCAACTAGCATCTAAAAGAACATCTTCCAATTATATAGCCTTCAGTTTTCAAAATGTCAATATATATTACCCCATTTGATTCCCACAATACCCTGGGATGGAACAAAGAATTAAAAACTCAAGAAGGTTAAGTTACCTCTCAAAGGCCAAAGCTAATGAATTTCTACTATGACCTGTATCTTTAGATTCCCATATAATAGTGCTTTTTCTGTTACAGTGCACCTGTTTGCCAAATGCTGTGAAATTTTTTAATAAAAAGTATTATGCTGAGCTAATAACTGGCACCGCAGCAAATACTATTTGTTGTCCCTTCAAACACTGAAGTGCTCAGAACGTGGCTGGCCTATCTCAATCCCATCTGGCAAAGTTTAATTGGTGAAATAACATCAGTTTATCTTATCCATGAGGTGGCCATTGAGCATGGGCCCCAAAAAAGCATTAGAGTAAGACTCCAGTGTACTGTGTTTGTTTTTTGGCCAGTAACAGAAAGAAAATTGCTTTGGAGAAAAATCCGTCCTTCTCACAAACAATATAAATTCTGCTATTTGGAAGTGATTTAAATTATGTTACATATTTCATCTGGGGAGTCTCTCCAGCTTGAGGAAGTTCACTGGGGCACAAAATGTACATAAGTAGATTAGTGAGAAATCTAATTTTGCAGATGTATTGAGTGTATTTCAAATCTGGATTTACATATAGAAAAGGAAGTTTGGGAAGTGGAGGTCTGAGAATGTTAACCATCACATACATGCGCTTTCCTACAAGAGCTGAATACTTGCTCAATTCTCATTTTAGTACCTTAATCAAACCTACAAGAAGTTCTTTAGAATCAAGAGACAAAGGTGTGACAACAAATCTGTTTTGTCTGTAAAGGGGAACAAAGATGAGCAAGTGGCTAATAAACAGTGGAAAGACATAAAATACCTTTCAATTAACTCCGCTGGGAACAACCAGGTGTCTCTGTTGAGGTTAAGAGATGCTAAAAGTGAACCTCACAAACAGAGATGTCTTTATGTTGCTACCACATCTCTGGCAGAACAAGGGCATTCGCTTTTCAAGTATGTGAAGTGGAACATTATACTCAAGAACGCAAGAGATGACCTCACCAATCAACCAATGCCACCAAGATTTCCCAAAGAATTAAAGAAAAAGACGAAGTAAATGAAACAACCTTGCTCAGTAAATCAGATTCTATTCTAGAAGACAAAACAGGAAGAAGGCACTTTAATTGGAAATCAGAGGCATCTTTTGGCATCTCAGCATCTGACACTCTTCAGATATGAGAGGGATGAAAGTAATTAATAAAAATATTTTTAGGCCGGGTGTGGAAGCTCATGCCTGTAATCCTCACTTTGGGAGGCTGAGGTGGTGAATCACTTGAAGCCAAGAGTTCGAGACCAGCCTGGCCAACACCATGAAACTCTGTCTCTACCAAAAAATACAAAAATTAGCTGGGCATGGTGGTGCATGCCTCTAGTCCCAGATACTTGGGAGGCTGTGAGGCAGGAGAATTACTTGAACCAGAAGGCAGAGGTTGCAGTGAGCCAAGATCATCCCACTGCACTCCAGCCTGGGTGACAGAGTGAGGCCCTGTCTCAAAAAATACATATATATGTATTTTTAAAAAATCTTCCTTGTCTGGACCAAAGCTTCTTAAAAAAATCCAACTCCAAAAAATCTCATTTAAAACAATACCCTCAGACAATAAATATTAACAGTGGATAAATATAAAGTATGATTATGATATACCACACAAAACTGCTTCTCTAAAATGATCCTATGACATTTTTTGCAAGAGTTAGTCAAATCATGAGAGACAACTAAGAATGTTTTACATAAAAAAAAATAAGGTGTTCATAGCCATTCGGCTTCGTACTAATGGGACTGTATTTTGGAAATATTACAAAATCCCTTATGGTGCTTATAGTAAGGAGTAACTCTGCCCTGAACAGCAGCCTAAATGTTGTGAGCAGCTATTAAATAATTATGCAGTTCTATTCCTTAAGAGACTGCAATAATTATGGATGAAATATATTTTCATCTTGAAGCTTTGGGATACTTTATGAAAGAAGTAAAATGCCATGAAAATACTCAGTGAACTTTCAAATAATTACAAGTATAAGATTTTTCCATTGCCCACTCCTTTATTGGGGTGTTTGATAAATATTACCAGACATGATTATGGTTTGGTATATGAAGAAACAGAAAATGCCTATCCCTCACCCCATGTCGCCTCTAGCACCATATACTTAAAACTAGTAACAAATTGGCTCAGATGGATTGCCAATTCTGTCGTAAGTGGTCCCAGAAGAACTGGAGTTGCTGCAGTTTCAGTGACTACCAACTCAGAAGACAGATGTGTGACTGCAGCATTGCCATCAAGTCAACCTCAAAATAATGTTGAAAATTTTTACAAAGAGAATAACAAGAGGGGAAACTGGTATTCGACTATAGTACTACTAACTCCCAATTATCTAGACTGATCGGGAGAAAAAAAGGCATAGTTAATGTTAAACAAAGGAGGGAAATATCAAATGTAAAAATTGATCATTGCCTACACATGTTCAGACACTCCTTAATTCAATTATCTAGTACTTTGACACCTTTCTAGTTGAGTCCCATCACTTATCTAACCCATCATATAAGTTAGAGAAAGAAAGGGGCCTGGTTCTCTGTAACTTATTCATGGATATTGAAAAGTTGACTGGACTTTTATGTAATATTTTAACATATTTAAAGTACAATGTTTCATTTCCAAACCACGTTTTCTTTTAAACACAGTCTCACTGTCACTGAGGCTGGGGTGTAGTGATGCAATCATGGCTCACTGAAGCATCAAACTCCCAAGCTCAAACCTCCTACCTCAGTCTCCCAAGTAGCTGGAACCGCAGGTGTGTGCTACCACACCCAGCTATTTTTTTCTTTTAAGAGATGAGGTCTCACTTTGTTGCCCAGGCTGGTTTCAAATCCCTGGGCTTAAGCGATCCATCCTGGGATCGCTGAAGTGCTGGGATTGCAGACATGAGAGACACTGCCCAGCCTCCAAACCACTTTTAAAGAGCCAACTTTTTAGTTAAATATGTGATCCTCTTAGTGCAACAGTTGTCATGTTTTATGATGGAAAAAATGTGTATTAAAATTAAAGATATTAAATTATCAAAACATTTCCCAGAATCCTTTTAAAATAAAGATTTGACTATATACAAGTTGAAGATTTCTCTTTAGTAAAAAACTATAATATTTGTATTGTTAAAATAACACATCTATTATTTTTTCTATAACTATTATTTGAGTAGGAATAAATGGATTCATTGAGCTTACTCTTAAAACTTTTCAGTCCACAGATCATTTTAGCATAAATGATCCAATTAACTACTAAAAAACAAAATAAAATAACAAAAAACAACCTCTGTTAAGACAGCATAATTAAACCCTGCCACTCTCAATTTCTTCATCTTGTCATTTCCTGATATGAAAAAGAAAGGCTTCTTGGGTGGGAATGGCAAAAAGGAGCCCACAGAGTCAAGAAATACCAGGCTTATTTTCTCATTCTTTATCATGGCCTCCTTTGTCTCAGTTGAGAACCAATATGAAATCTCATCGCCTCTCCAGCTCAAATGAATTTTTAGCAAAAAAGTAACTCCAAGTAATCATTACTCTTCATTGTTTTTCTCTTTTTATCCTGTGTTGACTTAGAACTTTCCCCAGATACCTAGCACTTATATCCTATCCAAAGTACTATCATACTTTGATAACCTTTGTCCTCTACTATTAGGTACATGACTAAGATTTGTTTTTATATTCAGTGGTCCTACCTTACAGTTGTTTTAAGAGCATACCAGAAGAAAGAACACCATTCTGATAATAAGGAAGTCTGGATCCTGGTCCTAGCTCTACCATTAATTAGCTGTGTGTTCTTAAAGAAGTCATTCAACCTCTCTGAGCCACAGTTTCTCCATTTAAGTAAAGTAAGTCCCTTTCAATGCTAACAATCTTAATTTTATTAAGGAAACACTGGCTGAAAGCCTTGAGATTTCATTTATGATAAAGAGAATCCCTGCCAAGAGAAAAAAATCACTATAATTTTTCTCTACAGCCCAAATTACTTTTGAACACCTTCCTCAACTCTACCCAAGAAGCACTGATCACTGTAGAAAAACATGCGACAGGAAGACAACTAAGCCAAGCATTGTTTAATCTCATTCCTCAGTGTTTTCTAGTTACTGACACTCTCACATCTCAGCAGTTCTTATAACTTGCCTAGGTAAGCCTAGGTAACTGGTTTTTGGTGATAATCTACCTGGAACTGCCTTCTCTAGATTCAATTTAATAGCTACCTTTTGAATCACATGACCCTTCTTTTCTCTTACCTGACCTCATAAACATAGTAAATTCTGAATCAGTAACCAGTTCTGCCACTACCATTTACTGACATTGCTTCTTTTAATCCTTACAGAACCCCTAACAGGTACATATTATCCCTCATTTTTAAAATGAAGATACAGATTCAGAGAGATTAAGTAACAATTAAGGTCACACAATAATTAAGTGGTAATGCCTTGACTTGAACCCATATCTATCTGACTTAGAAACCTCTCCCCATCAGGTAGTTTTTAAAAATATTAAAGTGATATAGAATTTAACCTCCCTCTGATAATTCAAAACAGTTTCAAAATGGATAGAATATTTTTTCCTTAACACAGGAGAGAAGGAAGTAAAGATGAATGATGATATAGGTATGTCTGAAAGGTAAAGAAGCTGAAGAAGTTCATGGTTGATGACCTCTATTAATGCAGAAAATGAAAAATCTAGAATGCCAAATAATAAAATTTGTATTATTTTAAGGCCACGTCTTTAAAAGTAATAACTCTGGTTAATCAGCTCCTATTTGTCTTAATTCCTTAGGCTTCATTATATTCCATATTTAAGCAAAGTCTATAAAAATGATTTCTGCCCCCCAATTTTTAAGTCCATAGGAAAGTTGAGAGAATAGTAAAAAACACACACATGAATGCCTTTTACCTAGATTAACCCACTGTTAACATTTTGCCACAAATTGCTAAATCTTTCTCTTGGCAAATTTTTGCTGAAAGTAAACTACAGACATGAGAATTCTCTAAATAACATAGCCTGAATCTTCTAAGAATAAGGATATTTTCCTACATAATCATAATAACTATCACATCTAGTAAAATAAACAATTCCTTAATATCATTTAATATACAGTCCATATTCAATCCCCCAATATTCTAAACAATATCTTTTTAGTTTTGATCAGTACCTAATCAAGGTTAACAAGGCAGACTTGAATGTTATGCTTCTTTTAATCTAAGACTATCCACTTATTTTTGTTTGTTTCAAATTTTTTTTCTCATAACAAACTTTTTGAAGAATCTAAGCCAATTATCTTTCAGAATGTCTCACACATAGAATTTGTCTGATTATTTTCTAGAGATTAGATTCAAGTTAAACATTTTGGGTAAGAATATTACATCATCTTTCAGAATGTCTCACACGTGGAATATCTGATTATTTTCTTATGATTAGATTCAACTTAAACATTTTTGATAAGACTACTACATAAATGATATTGTATACTTCTTATCATGTCAGATCAAGGGGCACATAAAGTCAAGTTATCCTACTATTGGAGAGGCTAAGTTTGATCACTTCATTAAAGTGGTACATGTTAGGTAGCTGTTGTAAAGGCACATTTTGTCCTTCGTAATTTTTCAGTAATCTACGGAGTGATATTTTTGAGACCACATAAATATCCTGTTCTCCAACAATCTTAAACTCAATGGTTTTAGCATTCACTGATGATCCTTGCCTGAATCAACTATCGTGCTGGGGTTGCAAAATGGCTCTTTTCCTCATTGAATTGTACAATTAAAATGGGTGAACTTTATGGTATGTAAATTATGCCTCAATAAAGCTGTTTTGAAAAAATTAACTCAGCAACTTACAGACTGTATTTGGTCCATTTTCTGCTATCATATTTTTCTGCCAAGAAATGACAGTTTGAACATTTTACGAATGAGGCAGGGTGTCAAGATGAGGGTGAGCTTAATGAAAGTGTTCTGTTTAAAGTTTTATTAATGGTAGTTTTCTAATTTTATCATTCCTTTTAATAATTAGCTGGCATGCTTCTGTAGACTTTCTCCTGTACTTCCTTTGTTTTTTGGAGTATCATTATAGATTCATGAGATTTTATTTTCCCTCAATCTATTATAATCTGTTACTATTACTATTCTTTTTGATGTTCAAACCATCTTAATGTGGCCAGTGGGAGTCCCTTCAAGCACAATCTTGTGGCCTGATATAACCTTATTAGTCACTTAACAATGATTGCTTTCTTGCACAAGAAGTCCCAAGCTCACTCTGTACTTTCCCAGCCTGAGGCATGAGATTAGACAGTTCCCCAAGAAGACTTGGTTCCTTTCAGTGAGAATGGCATTTAGAAACCAAGATCTAGCTTCTAGGTGTGCTCATTGCCACTGGGGTATGTCTGTCATTGCTTCTAGGCCATTTCTGTGTATAGAACAAAGGAACAGGAATTAATTACTGATATCTTACATTCAAATTTATAATGCAAATACAAAAGAAAAGGAAAAATAACTTTTATCTCTGTGACTTTCAATGAAAATCTTGACTTCTATTATCACTAATATGCTTTGCTTGATTTCTCAATATATGTGAAATGGTAGTAATACTGGTATTATCATTCTGAAACTAATAATAAACCTATTAAGAGAAAGTTTAAAATTTCCTTGAGGTTCCTTATATCCTTAAGATGACATCCTAGAAGGATGCATCATCAAGAACACTATGTTCAAAAGTTATCTGAACTGGGTGATCGTTATAAATTAGTTATGTAGGTTTGTTTAGTTTCAGTATGTATTCAATTTTAGCATTTGTCTTCCTTCCCATTATTTTTTACTTAATTCTAATTTTTTGGTATGTAAAACATTTATATGGTCCCCAAGTCAAAACTGTATAAAAAGGCATATTCATAGAAGTCTTGCTTCTATCCCAACTCTATGTGCCCCATTGCTATCCATCCTCTATTTTCATTAATTTCTAGTTTATCCTATGTGTATTTCATTTAAAAAAATAAGGAATTACAGTTTTTCAGAACTAAAATACACATACTGTGAGTTAAGCAACACCCATACAACAGCTTTTATATGAGTTTGATCATGGAGCATACAACTGACATGTATCACATTTTCTACTTGCAATAAATACACAGAGTGGCATACAAGCAAACTCCCACCTGAATTCCGATCAATCCACTGCAGAGACTCCATATGGGCATTCAGAATTCTGCAGATCTGGTGGAGCTGAAAACACATATAAGACTTTTAGATTATGATTATTCTGAGGTGGTAAATAAAAAATAAACATAAGAAATTGACATTAGGAAGTGACTTTTAATTTCTTCTGGTAAGAAATGGACTGAGAATTACTAATTCAGTGTTTTTTTTTGCTAATTCATATTTGCAATGTTCATTATCTTTATATATTGGTTCAAATTAATTATTTGTAAATATCAGGAATTGGATACTTATAATTTAATAAGAAACTGACTACCCCAGTATAATGAACATTAAGACACATTTCATAAGACAATGAATTCACATAAAAAATTAAAAATAGCACCAGTTGTCAACCAAATCAGCAATTTTTAAAAAATGGTCATACTCAGTTATCGAGTGCGTGGGAAAAATAGGTACATTCATATATAGCCAATAGTAATATAAATTGACCCAACCTTTCAAAATGTAAATTTTTATGATACATATCAAAAGCTTTAAAATATTCATACCTTTTGACTCAGTCAGTATATTCTATTTCCAGGAGCCTATCCAGAGTAGATAATCAAATCTAAATGTAAGTGGTGATTACTGGACTATTTTATATTGGCTAAAGATTGGAAATAATATCTCTACCAAGCAAAAAATGATTAAGTATATTATGGCAAAGTCAACCCTGATGAAACACTGTAGTACCATTAAAACTTATGTTTTCAAAGAATGGTTAAAATTTTGGGCAAAGACCATGAAAGAATGTTAAGTGAAGACAGAATACAAAAAGTTATTTAGTTTTCAGTACTCTTTAAAACAAAAGAAGTATTTTTAGCAGCATAGCAAAAAAGACTAGAAAGAAATACACCAGTATATTATCAGGGTACTGGTAATATAGATGACTTAATTTTCCTTATGGATTTTGTAAGAAAATGTGACTGAATAACACAGTGCATAATATGAACTTACTTAATAAAACTTTTAGACATTAGGTGGTCTTTCCCATTGCCGCTCACAAAAAAGGGGGGAATAAAAAAGATAAATCTCATCACCGTGAATACTGGAACACATAGCTCCTATTTTTCTTCCCTAGTATGTGACCCAGAGTAATAAAGCTTTGTTAATCTGGTTACAATAAATTATCTACAGGAATATTATTGTTCAGAAAATGTTTTTCCCATTTCTTGTCCAAGGATTTATGCTATCTGCAAAAAGGGCTGTCAGTGATCTCTTTCTTCTTTTATTCTGCAATCAAACAGCAATTACCCTTTAATTGACTCGTCTTAAACATCCCAATCACCCCTGCCAGGAAAACAAAAAGACTCAAACCATTTACTACTCACTACTAAAATAAAACAAAACAATCCAGGGCGAAGTAGAGAAAATGGACAAAGACAGAATTATAATCTCCTTTTACTTACTTGTTTGAGAACACTCCACTTATATTAATTCAACATGGAGAAACTAGAAATCAGCTCTGCTGAGTGTCTAAATCTGCATATATTTACCTATGCATCAAAATTCTATTACAACAAAACAATTTTCAATTTTGGAATTACAATGGTAATCTAATATTTAGAAAATCTGTATTTTGTAAACTCTTGATCATCTGTGTGAACACAGGGACATGGTGTCATGAATAATTTCAGACTAATTTATATTTGTCTTTGTTCAACTTTAGATTCACCCAAAGTAGAGAATGGCATAATTTTTATAGCCGGAAGGGACTTAGGATCATTTAGTCTATCCTTGACATTTTGCAAAAGAAGGAGCCAAGACCCAGAGAGATTAAACGACTTAAAATTCTAATACTTTCTCAGCTATAACACACTGTATCTTTATAATTAAAAAATGGTAATGTGTATGTAGATGAAGAACTGTCTGTATATAATTGAACAAAGAGCTTACTAAAGAATAATCACCACTTATATATATGTCATTCATCTTCACCTACCCGATCCTGGCCTCACTCCTAATTATATTTAACTGATAGAAAGCACAATGGGAGATCCCTCTTACTATTACTGCCACAGAGTGGGAATGGGAAAACGAGGACTCCATTTAGCTGCTGAGACAACAGGGAAAGGTACAGGAAATAAACTCTGATCAGAGTATAGAGAAAGAAAAAAAAAAAAACCAATTCTTTCTTACTGCCAAATTAATTCACAGCACCTTAACTCTAACTGGAGCCTCAGCTGTAATTCCACTGATACAATACATTTATTATGAGCTAAGTAGTATTCTATGGGGGCAGGTATAAACCTAATAACCATATTTCACCAAGTTTCTATAGAAAAATGTAAAGTCTCAAACAGTCAGCCTAACAAATGTTAAAATACAATCTAATCATAAATTAAGGATTGCCTGGTTGTGTTTAACAGACACAAGCATACCTACTAACACTTACATGAGTATGTAAACAAATATGTAAAAAGAAGAATGAACTGGCTAATAAGTGAACAGAAAAAAAAATACAGGTACATACTTAGTTATGTGAAGAATAAGGGAGAAAACCATGACAGCTTAGGGAAGAGTAATATTTTCACCTTCCTGGGAATAACCACAAAAAGCTCACAACCTTTCCTGCTCCACTAACCACACCCAAGGGGCTTCATATCTCTAGAGGCAAGAAGAAACACTATAGAAGATGGATGAAAGGGACTAGCTTAAAGGAACCACAGAATGCTAATTTCTTTTTAGAGACAGGATCTCACTCTGTCACCCAGGCTAGAGCACAGTGGTGCAAGCATAGCACCTCAGCCTCCAGAGTAAGTAGGACTGTAGGTGTGTACCACCATGCCCAGATAGATTTTTTCATTTTTTATAGAGACAGAGTCTCACTATGTTGCCCAGGCTGGTCTCAAACTCTTGGCCTAAAGCAATCCTCTTGCCTCGGCCTCCCAAAGTGCTCGGGTTTTAGGCATGAGCCACCATACCTGGCTGAATGCTAATTTCATACTAAATCTTGGTTGTCTAAGTACACAAAGCAGTAAACACACCGGATCAGTAGTGTCAGCAGAACTTTCAAATGTATTCAGGTGATTAACACCATCCTTGAGATCTTGGGCCA
The DNA here is from genome assembly GCF_003255815.1 of Theropithecus gelada. Classification (NCBI taxonomy): domain Eukaryota; kingdom Metazoa; phylum Chordata; class Mammalia; order Primates; family Cercopithecidae; genus Theropithecus; species Theropithecus gelada. Next base: position 105,150,699 of record NC_037689.1, read on the forward strand.
TTTGTTTCAGCTGAGCATCTATACGCTCTGCTAATCTGTAACTGAAAAGGCAAGTAAAATAAAGGGATTAACAAAAAGTGTTTTCTCCACTACCTATTCTTGTTGACATATAAACATGACACTGCTAATTGGATTTGCCCTAATTCCCCTATCTTTTCAGTGGAGTTCAATTATGACCACTGATATATTTTCATGGATGCAGCATTTGTGAACTTATTATTACCATATTCTAAAAAGACTCCAAATGAGAAGGCTTTTATCTACTTTGCCATTTTTATCATCACCTATTTATCCTCCAGGTGAATACCCTGGGGATCTGTAGAGCAAATGAATCCTTTAAGGTGTCAAAATACACCTACAGGACATTTACATACAAAAGAGAAGTTATTTAGGGTTTGGCAATATTCAATAAATGCTGAGATGTCTTCAATGATCTTGAATACACAAATTTGCAAAATAAAACCTCATATAAATATACTCCATCAGGCAAAAAAGATGTTTTGAGAAATGAGCTTCATGATAATCAAAGATAGACAAATCTGCTAAGTTCACTAGTTGCCTAAATTCTCAAGATTTCCACACAAACTACATACGCGCGCGCGCGCGCGCACACACACACACACACGACCCAGTCAATAAATATGTTTATAAGAATTAAAGTGGCCAGAGGATTTTTCAACCTTAATGTGTATAAAGATTTAAAGAGTCAATTAGATTTGTAGGTAACAACTATCTACTGCCTTTCTATGGCATAGTACTTAGGCCATAGAATTGGTTGCCTAGATTGTTGAAGATTCTGGTAAATATTTCATCACAATATAAATCTGGGCCGGGTGTGGTGGCTCATGCCTGTAATCCCAGTACTTTGGGAGGCCGAGGAGAGTGGATTATGAAGTCAGGAGTTCGAGACCAGCCTGGCCAACATGGTGAAACCCCGTCTCTACTAAAAATACCAAAAATTAGCTGGGTGTGGTGGCACATGCCTGTAATCCCAGCTACTCAGGAGGCTGAGGCGGAAGAATCGCTTGAACCCAGGAGGCAGAGGTTGCAGTGAGCCGAGATCGTGCCACTGCACTCCAGCCTGGGCGACAGAGCAAGACTTCATCTTGAATATATATCTGACTACAAAAGAGCAACTGGAAAGGAACTAATGTCATGAAGATTTCTTCAAACTACAGTTAGGATCTTATGGCCAAAAATGTAATTCTATATGTTTCAAAAAAATGATAGAATGCATAGAAAGCAATACAAAGAAAAGAAAAATTCACAAAGGTTGAAATACAAAAGCAGAAACTGGTTTAGGTTAATACAGATTAGTTGTACTTACCACATTTAATGCTCCTACAAAAAAGTTAACTTGCAAGCATGTTAAAAATAGGCCCAGTCTTAACTCATAATAAGTCATTGATAAAATGTGTCCAATTTAGTCTCAGTCTAGATTATGTTGTTCATTCATACAAATTCTAATACTTAATAAATTGACAGACTACCAAACCTCAGTTCCAGAGAAATAAAGTTACTTTAGAAACATTGGCACTGTACTGACAGAAGGTAAAGACTGAAGAGTTCACAAATAAAATATAGCCCTCCTAATACACTGACAAAATCACTCCATTTTTGAAAGCTATACAGTTTGCCTCCAGATTAACAAATTGCCTTTAAAATAGCAAATGATTTATCACTAAAGCAATTGCATGAACATTAGTTTTAGCAGAATCAACATAAAGAGGATACCACAAATATCCCACAATACCATGACACCACACACATAAAATTTGTACTTCTAATTTAAGAACAAATTTGACAAATACAAAACCTTTACAGTGAACATGCATAAGGTTGACAGTAATAACAATAAACAAAATGCTATAAAACAAAATTGCCAGAATGATTTCCTCATTTACAAGCATCCAGAAACGATAAGCAGAAAACAGTCAAACAAATTGATAAATGTCAACTACAAAAGCTTGTCCCTTTCTACCGATTTGTATTCTTTGCCTTCCAATTCGACTTTTCCCCTCTGTTCCTGGAATGCTCTCATAATATGTAAGTCCTGCCCCATTCTTCAATCTTTATTCAGTTACTTACGTCTTCACACGCTCCTCATCTGCATCCTGCAGATAATGAAGTCCACTCTGGTTGCTCGTAGCCTCCTCTAAATAAGTCAACAGAAATTCTAGTTCCTGCTGCTCTGACAGGATAAAATCCAATTCTTGTTCCAACCTGAATAAAGTAAGTTAATAAAAGGGCTGATGAAAGGAATTTGGAGTGACAAAAAGAAAAGAGTTAACAAACTACAGAGGGAAAAAAAACACTGAATAAAAAGATAGGTCTTTAATCTTTCAACCAAGGAAATCTAAGGTTCTACCTTTTCTGATCCAGTTTCACTTTGTTCACTTCTCCATGTAAAATACTAATCTATAAAGAGAAATATGAATACAACAATATAAGTATTTGAATTTATATAACAATTTTAGAGCAATATTAATTTTCTCAAATACACTTCAAATATGAAAGATTTCCTTTTATTCAGGGTACTTATTACCTAAGGAATATATTTTGAACTGCTCACCAATATTGGAATAGAAAATTAACCACAGGGCTGGGTATGGTGGCTCATGCCTATAATCCCAGCACTTTGCGAGGCTAAGGCAAGAAGATCACTTGAGCCTAGGAGTTTGAGATCAGACTGGGCAATGCAGTGAGACCCTATCTCTACTGAAAAAACACACACATCATTAGCTGGGGGTGCTGGTGTGCCCCTGTGGTCCCAGCTACTTAGGAGGCTGAGGTAGGAGGATTGCTTGAGCCAGGGAGATTCAGGCTGCAGTGAGCTGTGATTGCACCACTGTGTTCCAGCCTAGGTGATACAGCAAGACCTTGTCTCAAAAAACAAAAACATAAACAAAACAACAACAACAAAGAAAACCACAAAACACAGGTCTATGTTCTTATGTTCATCTGTAAATACTTGCACAATATAGGTAGATTAATGAAAACATCTTCTTACCATCTCACCATTCTCAATCAATGTACGGTCCCAAGCATTGACCTGAGTGGCCTGGAGAAGAAAGTACTTCTCTTGATCTTCCAGCTCAAGGTTCCACTCATTTATAAGACCCTCCAGGTGACCATATGTCATCACAGGAGTTGCTACTACACTAAAACATAAAAGGATGCAGGATGATCCAATAATCATACTTTAAAAAGTGTGATCAGATTTTAAAAATGAACTCAGGAGGACTCTGAGAAGAAAACAACATGTAAGGAGTTTCCCGTACCTGCACCCCAAGAAAACAAACATAACTGGTAAAGATGATTTAAAAAAACAACCCCTCAAAGTCACTTGAAATTATCCTAGAGGAATATAGTAAATAAAGATTTATTAAGAAACCTACTAAATCACAGCAATAATAGCTAAAGTCTGTGCCATAATCTGCTCTTTCTCTTCCCCTCATCCCAGCTCAGCATGACAGAAGCTCCTTTCTGGGTAGGCATAGGTAAGGAGATAGGATTCTCTCTCCCCCAGCTCTTAGTCAAAGTGACCCATTCCCTGTCTGAGTAGTATCCACAAGAGAGTGGGCATTCCCCACTGGGCAGAACCATGCAGAACTCTGATTCCCCTGCCAAGTGGTATCAAAAAAGGCTCAGTAACTAGCTAATCTTTGATCCCTTGGCCAGCAGAGCCAGTCAATGCTGATTCCTCTGCTGTGGCAGTGTCAGCAGGGCTCAGTGGGAAGGTAATCATCAATTCCCTAAGTGGAAGACACAGGCCCAATTCCAGTTCCTCCACCAGGGTTCTTTCTGTGGGATCCAATGACAAGTTGAACCTAAATTCCTACCCAGTAGCAACAAGGCTCAATGAGGCAGAAGAGGCAGGGTTTAGTCACCATTAGGCTTCACCTCTTGCCTCTGGTGTCAGAGAGACCCAGTGGGGAGCTGAATCTCTATACCCACCCAGCATCATTACAACTGAACAAGGTAATTCAAGTTAGGACCTGTAGGGATCCCACTTCCTACCATCCATGGGGTCAGCAATGCCCAATGAGAAGCTTGACCTCCACATCCACTGGCAAAGCCAAGACTAAATGAGGTAGGGCAAAGAATGCCTAGTCAGTACTTTGTCCCCCTTCTCCCATGAGCCTGTGTCAGCTGGGCCCAGTAGAGAGCTAAGCCTTCATACCAACCAAGGAGGCTGAATGAAGTGATATGAAACAGAGTAGTTGACATCATGCTTCTTCCCTCCCCTTGTGTCAGTGGGGCCAACAGGAAGCTTAAATTCTGCCTCCACCTGCAGCAACTAAGCAGTGTGAGTCAGTTCTCCACTTCCCCTTGATCTGGGGGCTCCAGGGCCCAGCTGGGAGCTGAGCTTACATCTCCACTTACTGGCAATAAAGTGGTAGCATGCAACGTTCGCCTTTCATGAGCGATGAGTCAGTGAGGCTAAGCGGGAAGCAGAGTTTCCAAACCACCCATCTGCCTTGAGACAGCGTGTGAATAAGTGCTCCACTTTTGCTGGAGTACTGTAGGTAAGGTCCAGTGGGAAGTTGAACATACAAACACACACATCCCTTGTACTACATGTCAATAAAGAGATGCTTGATGAAAAAAAAAAAAGATGAAAATAGGACCTAGACTTTCCTAACATAATAGACAGAATGTCCAAGATAAAATTTTAAAAATTACCCATCATATCAAAACCCAGAAAACCCACTACTTGAAAGAGAAAAGACAATAGATGCCAACACTGAGAGGTATCAGATATTGGAATTATCTGAAAAGAATTTTAAAGCAACCATCAAAAAAAGGCTCAAACAAGCCATTTCAAATTTTCTTAAAACAAATGAAAAAATAGAAAATCTCAGCAAATAAATAGAAATTATGAAAAACAACCAAATGAAAGATATAGAACTGAAATGTAAAATAACTGAAATAACAAGCTCACCTAAGGAGTTTGATAAGAGAATGCAGTCAACAGAGGATAGAAGAAGAAAACTTGATGACAGACAAATAGAATTTACAGAAAAACAAAGAAAAACTTTGCAGAAACAAATGAAAAAAGTCTCAAGGACTTGGAGGACAATAATAAAAGAAGTAACATTTGTTCCAGAAAGAGAGGAAAGAGAGAATGGGACTGAAAAACGTATTTAAAAAAAAAAAAGATTGAAAACTCTCAAAGTTTGTCAAAAGATATAAACCCACAGATTCAAGAAGCTGGACAAACTCCAAACAGAATAACTCAAATCCACACTAAGACACAAAATAATTAAACTTCTGAAAACTAAAGACAAAGAAAAAAAATCTTGAAAGCAACCAGAAAGAAAAAAATGCATTACTTAAAAAGGAATATCAGTTTAGATGACAGTAGATTTTTCTAAAACCAAGCACTGAATGAAAAAAAAGTATCAACAATGACTTCTGTATCTGGTGAAAATGTCCTTCAGAAATGAAGGGGGAGATAAAGATATTCTCACACAAAGTCAAATCAAGATAATTTGTTGCTAGCAAACCTACCCTTGAAGATTAAACAGAAAGGAAATGAAAACGGAAGACTTGGAACATCATATAAAGCAGCGATCCCCAAACTTTTAGGCACCAGGAACTGGTTTTGTGGAAGACACTTTTTCCACAGACGGTGGGAGGGGCCTGCAGGAGGATCATCAGGCGTTAGATTCTCATCCGGAGTGTACAACCTAGATCCCTTGCATGTGCAGTTTACTATAGGGTTCACGCTCCTATGAGAATCTAATGTCTGATCTGACAGGAGGCGGAGCTCAGGCAGTAATTAATGCATGCTCACCTGCTGCTCGCCTCTTGTTGTGTGGTCCGGTTTCTAACATGCTACAGATCAGTACTGGTCTTTGACCCAGGGGTTGAGGACCCCTGATATAAAGGAAGGAATATCAAAATGGGTATAGACAAGGGTAAATATACTATTCTACTTCTCGTTTCTTAAATCATTTGATGGCTGAACTAAAAATTATAACCCTATGTGATGTGATATTCAATGTACACAGAAGAAATGGCTGAGACAACCATACTTGAAAGCTAAGAAGGGTAAAAGGAATTAAATGGAATTAAGGTTTCTGTATTTCACCCACACAGTGTAGTGGTATGACTACACTGTTGTAAGTAATGCATGTATCTGGAATACCTAGAGCAACCAGTAATAAAACTATACAAAATAATGTACTTAAAAACACTATTAACAGAACAAGATGAAACCCCCCAAAAATATTCAAACAACCGACGGCAGAGTAAAAAAAGGAAAGAGAAGAACAAAAATCAGAAGCAATAAATAAAATGGCAGATTTAAGCTCTAACATATGAATAGTTACCTTAAATATAAATGTGCTAAGCATACCAATAAAATACAGAGACTGGAAGAGTGAATAAAGAATGATCCAACAATATACTGTTTATAAGAAATTCACTTCAAATACAAGGATATATTAATACACAGTTTGAAAGTAAAAGAATGGAAAGAATGCAAGCTTCATTTTTTAAAAAGAAATGGCTATATTAATATCAAATAAAGTGGACTACAGAGCAAAGAAAATTACTAGAACCAAAGAGAGACATTACATAGTGATAAAGGAATCAAGGCATCAGGAAGGCTAACAATCCTACATGTGTAGGCGACCAAACAAGAAAGCCTCAAAATACATGAAATAAAAACTGATAGAGCTAAATGGAGAAATAGAGAAGTCCACAATTAAAGGCGGAGATTTCAAAAAGCCACTCTCCACAACTGAAAGAACTACTAGACAGAAAGACTCCAATAATACAGAATCTGAAATTACAGTGAAGCAACAGAATCTAATTTACATATATAGAACATTCCACCCTACAGCAGAAAACACAATTTTCAAATGTCCATGGAACATTCATCAAGACAGACTGTATACTCACCCACAAAACAAACCTAAATAAATATAAAAGAACTAAAATCATACAAAGCATATTCTAATACCACAATGGGATCAAAGTAGCGATAAATACAGAAAAAACAACAAGAAAATCTCCAAACACTTGGAAATTAAACAACACACTTCTAAATGATAAATTAGTAAAAGAGGGATTCACAAAGGAAATTTAATAAGTATATAGAGCTGAATGAAATCACAATATAGGCCGGGCGCGGTGGCTCAAGCCTGTAATCCCAGCACTTTGGGAGGCCGAGATGGGCGGATCACGAGGTCAGGAGATCGAGACCATCCTGGCTAACACGGTGAAACCCCGTCTCTACTAAGAAATACAAAAAATAGCCGGGCGAGGTGGCGGGCGCCTGTAGTCCCAGCTACTCGGGAGGCTGAGGCCGGAGAATGGCGTGAACCCGGGAGGCGCAGCTTGCAGTGAGCTGAGATCCGGCCACTGCACTCCAGCCTGGGCTACAGAGCGAGACTCCGTCTCAAAAAAAAAACAAAAAAAAAAAAAAAAAAAAAAAGAAATCACAATATAACATAATATGTAGGTCACAGTTAAGGAAGTGTTGAGTGGGGTATTTATAGCACTAAATGTGTATGTTAAAAAATAGGAAAAGTCTCAAATCAATAGTCTGAGTTCACACCTCAACAAACTAGAAAAAGAGCAAAATGAACGCAGTACAATCAGAAGGAAGGAAATAATAGAGTAGATATCAGTGAAATTGAAAACATGAAAAGAATAGAGAATAATTAAACAAAAGCTGGCTCTTTGGGAAGAGATCGATAAAATTGATAAAAGAAAGACACAAACCACTAATATCAGAAATGAAACAGGAATATCCCTACAACCATTGAAAGGACAATAATGAAATACTATGAACAACTTTATACTCACAAATTTAACAACATAAAAAATGGGCCAACTCTTTAAAAACCACACATTCATCAAAGATTAACTAGATAACCTGAATAGTTCTAGAACCACTAAAGAAATTGATTTGTAATTTAAAAGCCCCTTTAGCCTAAAAGCCCCTTTAGTCGAGCACGGTGGTTCACGCCTGTAATCCCAGCACTTTGGGAGGCCGAGGCGGGCAGATCACTTGAGGTCAGGAGTTCAAGACCAGCCTGGCCAACATGGTGAAACCCGTCTCTACTAAAAATACAAAGATTAGCTGGATGTGGTGGCAGGAGCTTGTAATCCCAGCTACTCAGGAGGCCTCGGCTGAGGCAGGAGAATCACTTGAACCTGGGAGGTGGAGGATGCAGTGAGCTAAGATCTTGACACTGCACTCTAGCCTGGGCATCACAGTGAGACTTTGTCTCAGAAAATAATAAGAAGAAGTAAATAAATACCCCTATTTACATTATTTCTTTTAGAAAACAGAAAACAGAATACTTTTAAGATCATTTTATAGAGCCAATATTACCCTGATATCAAAACTAGAGACATAAAAGAAGAAGAAAACTACAGACTAATATCTCTCATGAACTTAGATACAAAAGTCCTCAAACAAAATACCAGGAAACCAAATTTTTAAAAATGTATCAAAAAATTATACACCATGATCAAGTGGGATTTATTTAACATATGCAGGGCTGGTTGAACATCTGAAAATCAATCAGTGTAATCTACCACTTCACCAAGATAAAGAAACAGAATCTTAAAAGACTATCAACTGAGGCTGAAAAAGCATTTGACACAAATTGATTTTTGACAAAGGTGCAAAAGCAATGTGGGGGGAAGATAGTCTTTCAATAAATGATGTTAGAAAAACTCGACATCCACAGACAAAAAAAAATTAATCTTGACCTAAACCTCACACCTTATATAAAAATTGACTCAAAATGGATCACAAGCTTAAATGTAAAATGTGAAACTATAAAACTTTTAGAAAAACACAGAAGAAAATCTTTGGGATCTAGGGCTAAGAAAAGATTTCTTATAATTGACACTAAAAGCACAATTCATTAAAAGAAAATGTGATAAATTGTAACTCATTAATTAAAGGTGTTGATACAACAAAAGGACCCTGTTAAGAGGATGAAAAGCCAAGTTACACAGTTAAAGAATATACTTATAAGCCACATATCTGACAAAAGACTGGCATATAGAGTACATAACAAACTCTCAAAACCAAACAGTAAAAAAATCAAATAATCCAAATAGAAAATGGACAAAAGATATGAACACACATTTCACCAAAGAGGCTCTACTGATGGCAATAAACATGTGAGAAGACTTTCAACATCATTAGTCATCAGGGAAATGCAAATTAAAACCATAATGAGATATCACTTCACATCTGTCAGAAGGGCTAAAATAAAAAATAGTGACAACACCAAATTCTGGCAAGAATGCAGACAATCTGGATCACCCATACATTGCTAGTAGGCATGTAAAATGGCACAGTACCCTGGAAAAGAATTTGACAGTTTCTTAAAAAACAAAACAAACAAACAAAAAACATGTAACCACCATACCACCCGACAACAGCACTCCTAGGCATTTATCCCAGAGAAATACTTATATTCATAATAAACATGTACACCAATGTTCACACCAGCTTTTTTCATAATATCAAAAAAACTGGAAACAGCCTGTATGTCCATCAACAGGTGAATGGTTAAACAAACCATGGTGCATCCAAAATACCATGGAATACTACTCAGAAATAAAAAAGAACAAACTATTGATGCTCATGACAACTTGGGTGGATCACAAGGAATTATGCTGAATAAAAAATCCAATTCCCAAAGGTCACATATATATGACTCTATCTACACAACACTCTTGAAATGTCAAGATTATAGAAATAGAGAACATTAATTGTTGCTCAGGGTCAAGGAAAGGAGGGGAGTGGGTGTGGCTATATAAGGGCAACAGGAGGAATCCTTGTAGTGATAAAACTGTTCTGAATTTTGACTGTAGCAATATCAATATCTTGGTTGTGATATTATACTATATTACTGTTAAGATGTTATCACTGGAGGAAATGATATAAAGACCATACAGAATGTTGTGTATTATTTCTTACATATACATGTGACTCTACAATTATCTCAAAATAAAAACCTTAACTTAAAAAATGAAAAAATACTATAGAGAAACATCATATACAGGCTCCAGAGCCTGTATATCCAGAGTTTGACTGCCTGAATTTTAATCCTGGATCAACCATTAACAAGTATGCAACTATGAGCAGATTATAAAATCTCTGTATGCTCTCGTTTTCTTACCTACAAAATGGGAATGAAAATACTGCCTACCTCATAGGGTTACTGTGAGGATAAATGACATGATGCTTGTAATGCATTGTCATCTTGCCAAACATACAGTAATTGCACAATAAGTGGTAGCTATTATTCGTAATAGTAATGATTCTATTATAATGATATTCAGAAGGCAAAGGTGTGCTGTTAGTTATTCAACTTCCTAAGCTACAGAAATCTTTCTCTTAACTGTTCCCTCAACTCAATCATTTAGCTAACTTTCAAATATTATTCTAAAGTTATCCAAGCAAATGTCTTGTACATGATAAATAAAATGAAACACATGCAAGTTTTTAAATAAATAGGCTTACCTAACAGTTGAAGTATAAGGTACAAGGTTTTCAAACCCTCTTGATGACAGTTCGTTTTGGTTCACAGTAAAGCCACTGGTGATTGTGGTAGTAGTGTTGGTGGTGAAAGTGGTGGTGGTAGTCGTTGAAGTTGTAACTGGAAAATAAAGTGTATAATGTTAGTAAGAAATGAGAAATTGTTTCATTTAAGCCTTTATCGTTCAGATTTAAAATTATGGAGGCATTTTTAAAAATACAAATTTGAACTCAAAGATGCAGATTTGAATTTAACACTGTTGTAATATGAAATAATAAATGGCAGGCCAGGTACCTGGATTAACTTTCCAGCTGAAAACTAAAAATCCTGGATAAATTCATAGAAAAATAAAACTTCTAACCAGCCCAATAACCATGAAAGAAATCAAATCAGTCTTCAAAATTCTTCTCATAAAGAAAACTCCAGTCCCAGATGTCACTGCTGGTAAGTTTTATGAAACTTTCAAGAAAAGAATAATTGCAATTTACAAAAGATCTCTGTACATCTATATCTTTGCATACTTACATGACTGTATCTGTGTAATTAATTCCTAGAAATAAAATTTCTAGATCAAAGTGTCAGCATGCTCTAAATTTTAACATAACTTGCCAAATTGCCCTATCTAAACGTTTGATTTTGCCAGTTTATGTCCCTATCAATAGGAAAGAGTGCCTATTTCTTTATACCACAGTCAATACTAGGCATGCATTTTTGCAAACCCTAGTCAAAAGCCTCTCAAAGCTTTATCTACAGCCCAGACTCTCTCTTATGTGTCTTTTTCTGTTACACCCCTATTAGAATGTCCTGCTCTCTATAGATAAAATCCTAAGTATCCTTCATGGCTTGACTCAAATTCTTTGTTCCCCATATTTATCACCTACTTCTCTCCTACTCATAGTTTCCTTTGGTTTTCTAAATTTCTGCAGCACTTTTGGGTCTTATTACACACTGAGCACTTAATGAACAATACACAGAAAATTGTGGCTGCTAGGGAACTGGGAAGGTTTTATTTTCTTCTTTTTGGTCTCGGTATTTTCAAATGTTCTTACAACTAGTAAATGTTGCTTCTGTAACAAGGAATCTGTTATGAAAATATAATGTACATGATTGTTTGTTTTATGTTAGCTTTGCTTTCCAAATTAGCAATAGTTTCAGATTAATGGCCACACCAGATAAATTCATAAACCATGGTGCCTGCTACAACCACTGACTACTCTGACGGAGGCTGGCCTGAGGGAACATTCCTGCTGAGGGAACAAGCTCAAATACCCATTCTTTGTTCCAGATAACTGTCCTTTTTGTTCCTGGTTCACAGTTGACTGGGCAGGATGGCCAACTGAAGGATGGGAAGCCATCCAATGTACTACTAGCAGCCTACCTGAGGGTCTGGCACAAAAAGCGCTAGCGAAACAGGATTAATATGAGTCAGAGTTTCATTTCCAAAAATTTAGCAATATGGAAAAAATCTGACTCTAGGCAGATACTGGGAAATATTTCCAAAAGTATAGAAGGAATCCAACTATAGGCAGAGAGACTTGATAGGACTGACAGAAGAAAGAGATGAAGTAGAAGTAAGGGACCATGAGCAAGTCACAATTAAGGATAAGGTAAAGCAGGAAGGCAGAGAAAGAGGTAAGGAAACCAATGAGAAATTTTAAAAAAGAAAAAAGTAGACAAAGGGAGAATAACTGAATTATGCCTATGCAATATTTGATTTGGCAGGTCCCTAAAGGTGCCTTAAGAATAATCTTAAGTTCCAATTTCCTTAAAGTAACAGTGTCATGGCAATGACTTTACTTGAATTCCACGAGACTCCATTTCCTTTTTGGCCACAAAGGTTCTCATGATAATTCCCATTCTTTATGTTAGCCCTTGTGAGGGTGAAATGTGCACCACAGAGGTAGACCATGCCCAATCACAAAGAAGCCCAGGAGTCACTATGGTTAGAACAGTGGAGAGATTACAGATTGGATCTTGCGTGATATTCTTTACAACCATAAGTCATCATTTTATTCATCTGAGAACAAAAATCTTATCTGAAAGGAAAACCTTCCTCAGAAATGCTAAAAATTAATGATAATGCCAATAGACTCCCTTTATTGATTAATTCACCCAAACACTGAGTAACTACTGCATTCAAGACAGAAATAATTTTTTTTTTTTAAAATGAGCCCTTCTTGTAAAGGAGAATATCTTCACCCAAAGATGGTTTTCTAATAAAGTAATCTGCATTTCCTAACATGGATAGGTATTCAAAGATGTATAATTGGCTAGGCAGGGTGGCTCACACCTGTAATCCCAGCACTTTGGGAGGCCGAAGCAGGTATATGACTGGAGGTCAGGAGTTTGAGACGAGCCTGGCCAACATGGTGAAACCCCATCTCTACTAAAAATACAAAAATCAGCCAGATGTGGTGCACACCTGTAATCCCAGCTACTCAGGAGGCTAAGTGAGCAACAGAGCGAGATTCTACCTCCAAAAAAAAAAAAAAAAAGAAAAAGAAAAAAAAAGATGTATACTTAAGAGGAAACAGCAAATTCTAAGAATGTGTATACACACACACACAGAGTATGGTACCATTTTTATAAAACAAATTTAATGTATGTCTGTATATGCTTAGAAAAAAAGTCTAGAAAGATAAACTGTTCTCTCTAGAGGGAGTGATATGTATATATGCATGTATGTATTGTTTTTACCTATAAGCAGCACAAACATAAAGGAATCCTGAGTCATTTTAAAATGGTATGATTATTTTAACTTCTTTTTTTTGTTTGTTTTAGAGATGGAGTCTCGCTCTGTCACCCAGGCTGGAGTGCAGTGGCACGATCTTGGCTCACTGCAACCTCCACCACCCAGGTTCAAGCAATTCTCCTGCCTCAGCCTCCCAAGTAGCTGGGACTACAGGCACGTGCCACCACACCCGGCTAATTTTTTCTTATTTTTAGTAGAGATGGGGTTTCACTGTGTTAGCCAGGATGGTCTTGATCTCCTGACCTCGTGATCCGCCCACCTCAGCCTCTCAAAGTGCTGGGATTACAGGCGTGAGCCACCACACCCGGCCTATTTTAACTTTTTATACAGTTTTATTTTTGTTATCTTTCATGCTATTTTTAAAGGCATAAATTAACTCTGGCATAGTCAAATAATATTTCAATTAATACCTAGTAAAGGAATGGGTTTGGAAGTTGTATCACAGTCTGATTTTGCAAATTACAACTTTAGTCTTAACCAGTTAATACAGTCAATACTACATTATCTGTGTAGTAAAGCAGAAGTATGGTTCTAAAAATAATACAAAAAACTACATACCAAATTTGAACTCACATTTAAATAAATCTCATTCTGATAGTCTTAAAAATCATTGCATAAAATAGTGAAAATAGTCTTTAAAATATTCTACTATCCAGTTTTCCTATCCTGTCCCTGATCAACAACTATACATCTTATTCCATGCCGGAAATGGACATCATCACCTTCCCAGACTATAAAAAGCAAACTTCTCTTAAAATTTGGTGATTATACCTAGGGCAGAGAGTAATCCCAAGTGGCTGTAAATCTGCAGATACAAACGCTGGAAAGCTGCTCTGCAAGACTGGTTAGTGAGATGAAGAATCTGAATAAGTAAATACACTTGAAGAGAAAGAAAGGTAAGTAGGGAAAAAGAACACCCCAAATTGGGGCTGTCAGGTTGAGACATACCTAATGGGGAGAAGGGTAAGTGCGTTAGGTCCTGGTGGGTGAAATGATGTGTATTAGTCTGTTCTCACGCTGCTAATAAAGACATACCTGAGACTGGATAGTTTATAAAGGAAAGAGGTTTAATTGACTCACAGTTCCACATGGCTGAGGAGGCCTCACAATCATGACAGAAGGTGAATGAGGAGCAAAGTCACGTCTTACATGGTGTCAGGCAAGAGAGCTTGTGTAAGGGAACTCCCGTTTATAAAACCATCATATCTTGTGAGATTTATTCACTATCACAAGAACAGCATGAGAAAGACCCGTCCTCATGATTCAGTTACCTCTCACCAAGTCCCTCCCACAACACATGGGAATTATGGGAGCTACAATTCAAGATGAGATTTGTGTGAGGACACAGCCAAATCATATCATGGTGCTAAGGGATGGGCTAGTGGCAAAAGTAGTATTTGTACAAAGGAATTTGAGACTTATATAGATAAGGGCTGGATATGACAGCATCATCAAAGAGGCTGCCCATTCATATTTCAGTGATTCAACCCATAACTAAAAGAACCAGGTTTTATTTTGTCATTGTTTTATGGGGAAATAATGTGTTACATTTTTTGCGAATATGGTAACTTGCAACGTTCTTATGACACACCCTTCACAAGTCTCATACATTGGCCAGTTAGCCTGCTAAACAGTAGAAACTCATAAGGTCATGTAAAAGAATAAATAAAGAGATGAGGCCAGGTGTGGTGCCTCATGCCTACAAGTTGAGCACTTTGGGAGGCCAAGGTGGGATCACAGCTTGAGCCCAGAAGTTTGAGACCAGCCTGGACAATGTAGTGAGACCCCATCTCTACTAAAAAAAAAAAAAAAAAAATCAGCCAGGCATGGTGGTGCACACCTGTAGTTCCAGATATTCAGGAGGCTGAGGTGGGAGGATCACTTGAACCCAGGAGTTTGAGACCAGCCTGGACAATATAGTGAGACCTCATCTCTACTAAAAAAAAAAAAAAAAATTAGTTGGTCATGGTGGTGCATGCCTGCAGTCCCAGGTACTCAGAAGGCTGAGGTGGGAGGATCACATAAATCCAGGAGATTAGGCTGCAGTCAGCTATAATCATGCCACTGCACTCTAACCTGGGTGACAAAGTGAGACTGTATCTTAAAAAAAAAAAAAGAGAGGGATGATATACATGTCTGTTTAGGAATAATTATTTTAAGCTTAAAAGGGATTGACTTTTAGTTTAAGCCAGATTAAAAAAGAGTCATTTCATCCCTAAGTAAACTTTTTAAAGTAAAAACAAATAAGACTGCTCCAAAATGGAGTATAACTTAAAAGACAGGTTTAGGTAGAAGACCCCTTATCACCCAGCTCACAATAGCTATGGGGCAATGGATAACCAAGTCTTCTTCCACCTACAACCTAACTAGCTCCTAACTGGCAGAAACAAATTTAGAATAGGTCTAGAGAAACTCCTGTAATCAACTTTAGAAGAGGGTCAACTTTAATAGAGGTCAAAACTTAAATTAACTTTTAGAGAAAAAAAGAAAACTTTATCAATCTCAACCAGCTAAACACTGTGATCAAGAACAAAAATTCTTAAGTTTGATGGTTGGCAAGAATTTGGCAGCTGTTTTGCCTGTAGTCATCTCAAAGAAGTAACATCATTGATATCAACTGTCTCATTCCACTCTTTGGCAATCATCTACATAAACATATTAGTGTACCTTTTGGATCCTCTGATGAGATGGTTAAAACCACTTAGCCCTAAAAGCCATAGAACTTACTTACTGCTTGTTATAAAGCACATTTCCAGTGAGAGCCCCAAGACATCCTGATACTTCTAAAATTTTATTAACTACAGTAGGAGCTGCTCCACCTGCTCCAGGGAATTTTAATGCAAATCCCAAGGTTATAATATTAAATGTTCTAGCCGAAGTTGTTGGAGCACCAACAGCAGAGAACAACATAATATTAACTATTACCCTTTAAATCAAAAACAGTGAGAAATTTATATAGTCTTTTTCATCTGAAGAGTCCTTTAGAAACTTTTGGTTAAACTTCAAAATACCGTGGTCAATCCATTTATATGAAATGTCCAGAAAAGGCAAATCTATGGAAATGGAAAACAGATTAGTGGTTGTCTGTGGCTGAGGGATCTTATTGGAATGATACAAATGCTCTAAAACTAAATACAGTGATGGTTACACAATTTGATAAACTTACTAAAATTTCTGGATTGCATACTTAAAGTAAGTTAATTTTATGATGTATAAGTTATAATTCATTAAAGTTAATTAAAAGATATTGTGGTCCCAATATATTTTCATTTTGTAGACAAGGACATCAGAGGGAGATAAGTGGGGGAACCTGTCAAAGGTCAGAGAGCAAGTTTTGACTGAACAATAATTTTAACTCCAAACCTTGGACATGGTCATATTCATGAAATCTATCATAGTTGAGAAGGATACTGCTTACATATATCAAAGTGGTTCCAGAATCATAGTCATGTCTCAAAATTGAAGTCTAAGTGGTAGAAAATATAAGTCACGTGGTAACCAATCTTAACTAATGCCTAACTATGCCAATAGCACAAGAGGATGGTGATGGTTAATTGAGCATTATTCATGCTCAATTAAGCATCAAACATTTTCTGGCTAGTTTTATTCCCAGGAATGGAGACAATCTTACTGTCATAGAGCTGGGGAGGGGGGCTATTACAGCTAGGATTACAACAAAATTTAATGATGAACATTATGATATTGTGAAGAAGAAACTTTGAAAGAAGTCAGTTTATAGAGACCTGTAAGAAAAAATTGCCTAAGACCTACAACTTTCTTTCTTTCTTTTCTTTCTTTCTCTTTCTTTCTTTCTTTCTTTCTTTCTTTCTTTCTTTCTTTCTTTCTCTCTCTCTCTCTTTCTTTCTTTTTTTCTTTCTTTCTTTTTCATTTCTTTTTCTTTCTCTCTCTCTCTCCCTCCCTCCCTCTCTCTCTTTCTTTCTTCCTTTCTTTCCTTTTTTTTTTTGTTTGACAGGGTCTTACTATGTCACCCAGGCTGGAGTGCAGTGGTGCAATCTTGGCTCACTGCAGCCTTGACCTCCTGGGCTCAAGCAGTCCTCCCACCTCAGCCTCCCCAGTAGCCGGGACTACAGGCACGCACCACTATGTCCGGCAAATTTTTGTATTTTTTGTAGAGACAGGGTTTCGCCATGTTGCCCAGGCTGGTCTCAAACGCCTGGGCTCGAGCAATCCACCTGCCATGGCCTCCCAAAATGCTGGGATTACAGGCATGAGCCACTGAGCCTGGCCTGAATTCAATATTTCCAACATTTGCTATTACTATACTAATGGAAAATGTGTAACAAAGAAGTTGAGGTTACATGATAATGTCTCACATCTCAGCTCAAAGCATCCAGATAGATGGTCCTCTTCAAGGGGAGAGGTCACAAGGCATCACACAATGTCAATTAGAACCCCAAAACTACAGCTGGCCCTTTGTCATGTTCCACTTCTGATAGGTAAAATGTAAGGACCACAAACCAGGTCGGTATGGAAAAACACACTATAGGAAGGCTCCAACATTTATTTCCCATTTTATCTTAGTCACATGGATAAGGACTTCTTCCCTTCAGAAATACTTGGCAAAACTCCCACTCTCCCTACTGTTAATAGCTTCAAGAAGTTGTTTCAAAGCATCACAATATTAATGAATTATATGCTTAAAGTTAGCATTTTAAGCTATAATAACCATGTTAACATAAAAAAAATTCACAGCTAAAGCCATGAGAATTAGGTTCTTAAGCAAAGCTACTATTGATATCAGCAATTATAAATGGGTTCAAGAATAATGATAATTTCTGAGACACAGGAGATCTGTAGCATATACTGGCAAATTGAGTAAGGTGGCCTCATGAGAAATTACAGTATTTTCTTTGGAATTAGTAACTTACATGAGAGCCCAATAGCAGCAGTGGAGGTCAAAGCATTTGATATTGAGGTAAACTGCATGGTGCTTGAACTAGTGGTGGTGGCAACAGCAGCTGCTGGAGCCAAACCTAAAAATCAAAGTAACAAATGGAAAAATATGTCACTAAAAATAATTTTTAAAAGTAAAACACCATTATAACAAGGTTCATCAATATGGAGAAATAAAAACAAAGCAAGGAAAAGCAGGTATCCTGAAACCTAATCAATAAGACAGAGTAAAAGCTTGATTAAAAAAACAGTTCATTGGTACTACTTTAGTATAGTCAGTCTTCTAGCATCATCATAACAAAGAAATTCTACTTTACTGAAAAAGAAGTCCTAAGAGGGGGGATCCACTTCCAGAACTGCAGCATAAAAAGTCCCATGAACCTGTTCCAAGTAAATCCATAACCAGCAAAAAGTTCCAGCAAAAAGTTGTTTTTTTTTTCTTTAAATTGGAAATGGCTAGAAATTGTTCTAAGAGCCCATAGCAAATGAAGAAACATTTATTCAAGAAAATCTGCTAAAACTCAGTAATCTAACAGTGACAGTCTATGGCATATGAGCCACAAAGCACTCCTTTCCTTTCACCATCCCCTTGTCTACCTTGACAGAAGCTACTCCCCAGGGAGGGGTAGCCAAAACTGGACTCCCTCTGCCCCCAGCTCCCAATCAAGGAATAGAGTATCCCAATGGGAGAGACAAGTAGCCAGCATTTCTTATCACTTCCAACACAGAGTTGAAGGGGCGAAATTCCTGTTGAGTATAGCCAAGAGTTCAAGGGCTCCCTTCCTTTACTCACAGGGTGGAGACTCAACCCCAAGCAGAGAAGGCTGAGAATACTGAGGCCCCAATCACCCTCACCCTGATTATCCCAGCCCAGTTCACTTGCAGGGTTGAGGTCCACACCTGAAGAGGTAAGCAGGAAGACCAGTGGCTACTGTCACTGCCCAGTACCCAAAGCACTGGCTGAACGATTCTGCCCAGGGATAAAGACCATTCATAAGAACAGAGAGCTCTCAAGCCATCCCCAAAAGAACCGACTTTATTGAAACAGAGTGTGAGGACATTCAAGTCCAAAACCTTACTCTAAAAAATGGAGATTTGGGAGGTAAACAAGTAAGAGGAGGCAGGGAGCTTTATGAGAAAAATAATTTAGGGTGTAAGTCGGCTAGTTTATCAGTGATAACCAGGGGGAAAGAAAGCTGAAAAGGGCTGTCCTGAAATCAGAAGAGTTAAGTACTGATGTACACTACAACATGAATGAATCTTGAAAACATTATGCTAAATGTAAGAAGCCAGACCAAACAAACAAACAAAAAAAAAAAGCTTCATATTGTGAAATTCTATTTATATGAAATGTCCAGAATAGGCAAATTCATAGACAGAAAGTATATTAATGATTCCCAGGGGCTGGGAGGAGTAGGTAATGGGGAGTGACTGCTAATGGGTATAGGGTTTTTTTGTGGGAGGGCGATGAGAATGTTCTCAAATTACATAGTGGTGATAGTTGTACACTATGGGACTATATTAAAAACCACTGAATTGTATACTTTAAAATGGTGAATTTTAAGATATGTGAATTATACCTCAATTATGCTATTATTAAAAAAAACACATTATCATCTCAATAGAAGCAGTAAAAGCATTTGATAAAATCCAATACCCTTTCATGGCACAAACACTCAACAAATTAGGAAGAGAAGGGAGCTTCCTAAACAGGATAAAGGGCACTAATGAATAAGCTATAGTAACATCACACTTAATGGAGAAAGACTAAATACTTTCCCACTACCATCAGAAACAAAACAAGGATGTCTGCTCTAACCACTTCGATTCAACAATACATTGAAAATTCTAGCCAGGACAATAGGCAGGAAAAAGAAATAAAACGCATGTAGATTGAAAAGAAAGAAGTAAAACTATCTCTATTCATAGATGACATGATCATGAACACAGAAAATTCTAAGAAATAAAAAATCTACTAGAACAATAAACAAGTTCTGTAAGGTTGCAGGATACAAGATTAATATACAAAAATAAATTACATTTCTATATTATAACAATGAACAATACAAAATGAAAGAAAGTAAGAATATAATTCCATTTATGATTGCTCACAAAGAAATACTCAAGGACAATTTTTAAATTACATAATGTACACAAAAATATGAAACATCATTTGAAGAAATTAAAGATGTTCTAAATAAATAAAAAGATATCATGTTTACGGATCAAAAGACTTACTATTGTTAATATGGTGTGAGAGACAGAAAACTGGTCCCCAAAGATGGCCTAATACCTAGAACCTGTGAACATATTGCCTTACTTGATAAAAGGGACTTTACAGATGAGATTAAGGTTAAATACCTTGAGATATCCTGAATTATCCAAGTGAGAAAATTTGATGACCCCAATCCTTTAAAGTAGAGAACCTTTCCAGGATGTGGTCAGAGATAGATGTGACTACAAGAGAATGGTCAGAAAGACACAAAATTGCTGATACAAATGGCCAAGAAAGCACATGAAAACATGCTCACTATCCTTAGACATTAGGGAATTGCAAATCAAAGCCACAATGAGATACTGCATTATACCCATTAGGATGGCTATAATCAAAAAGATAGATCAAGTGTTGATGGGGACGTGGAGAAATTGGAATTTTTTTACACTGCTGTTGGAAATGTAAAATGCTGTACCTTTTTGGAAAACTGTCTGGCATTTCCTCAAAGGGCTAACATAGTGTTACCGTATGACCCAGCAATTCTACTCTTAGGGATATATATATATATATATATATATATATGCTAAAAAGAGATGAAACATATATTCACACAAAAACATATATGTGAATATTCATGGCAGTATTATTCAAAACAGACAAGAGGTAGAAACCCAAATGCCTATTAACTGATGAATAGATGAATAAAATACAGCGTATCCATGCAATAGAATTGTACTTGCCGTAAAAGAAAAAGTAGTAATACATGCTACCACATGAATGAGTTTTGAAAGCATGCTAAGTGAAAGAAGCTAGTCACAAAAGACCGAATAATATATTATTCCATTTATTAAAAATATATGATTCCATTACAGAGACAAAATGTAGATTAGTGGTTGCCAAGGACTGGGGAAAAGGAGGAATGGGCAATGACTGCTAATGGGTAGAGAGTTTATTTTGGGGATGATGAAAATATTCTAATATGGCCTGTTGTAATGGTGGCTGCATAGCTCTGTGAATCACTGAACTGTACATTTTAAACAGGTGAACTGTACAGTACGTAAAGAATAAATGAAGGTCTGGAATAAATTTTCAGAAAACAGATTACCTGCCTCTTTAAAAAGAAAACTATAAGAATAAATTAATGCATAACGACACAAATAAGATTAATGAGTTACTTGAAAGCAAATTTCATATCTTTTCATCCCCACTACAGATCAATGCACATGGCACATAATAGTAATCGTTCAATAAGTGTTTCTGCTGAATTGAACCAACTTTTTCTAGACTCTAACACACAATCACAGATATTCTATTTCACCTTTAAAAGGAAAAGGTGCTTAATAAGTAACTGTACTTGCATCTATTATTGCCTGCATTCAACTGTCATGGTGACAAATGATGTAAGATTCTGCTATCCAAAACATCTAGGTCCTCTGGGGGTGAAAGAGACAGAAAAGAGATATGGGGAAGGAATTGGAAACTTTACCACATACAAAAACTACTTAAAATTTATACAGCGCAATACTCCTATGTTTCATTTAGGAGAAGAATCATATGTATACTTTAGAGAAATAACCAATTGTACTTTGGGAGGCCAAGTCGGGAGGATAGAGGTCAAGAGATAGAGACCATCCTGGCCAACATGGTGAAACCCCGTCTCTACTAAAAATAAAAAATAAATTAGCGGGGTGTAGTGGTGCACGCCTGTAGTCCCAGCTACTCAGGAGGCCGAGGCAGGAGAATCGCTTGAACCCAGGAGGCAGAGGTTGCACTGAGCCAAGATTGCGCCACTGCACTCCAGCCTGGCGACAAAGCAAGACTCCATCTAAAAAAAAAAAAAAAAAAAAGAAAAAGGAAGAAAGAAATAACCAATTGTATAGCGAAGGCATTTATATTTACAATTCATTACCTATCTGAGAGGTTGAATTTTTTTTTTTATTATTATACTTTAAGTTCTAGGGTACATATGCATAACGTGCAGGTTTGTTACATATGTATACTTGTGCCATGTTGGCATGCTGCACCCATCAACTCATCAGCACCCATCAACTCGTCATTTACATCAGGTATAACTCCCAATGCAATCCTTCCCCCCTCCCCCCTCCCCATGATAGGCTCCAGTGTATGATGTTCCCCTTCCCGATACCCAAAGGATTATAAATCATGCTGCTATAAAGACACATGCACACGTATGTTCATTGCGGCACTATTCACAATAGCAAAGACTTGGAATCAACCCAAATGTCCATCAGTGACAGACTGGATTAAGAAAATGTGGCACGTATACACCATGGAATACTATGCAGCCATAAAAAAGGATGAGTTTGTGTCCTTTGTAGGGACATGGATGCAGCTGGAAACCATCATTCTCAGCAAACTATCGCAAGAACAGAAAACCAAACACCGAATGTTCTCACTCACAGGTGGGAACTGAACAATGAGGTTGAATTTTTAATATGGGTTTCATTGGTACTTCAATTTTTTTCATTTGAAATTGCCTATTCATGTCACCTGCCCATTTTCACATCAAAGAATACTGTCTTATTACTGATATTTTCAAATTTTATTTTAAAATTACATAGATATATTGCATAATAGTGCATAATAGTGGGGGTTGGGCTTCTAGTATACCCATCAGCCAAATAGTGAACACAGTACCCAATAGATAATTTTTCAACCTTTACCCCCACCCCCAACTCTCTCTCTTTGGAGTCCCTAGTGTTTATTATTTTCATCTTAACGTCCATGTGTACCTACTGTTTAGCTCCCACTTATACATGAGAACATGTGATATTTGATTGTCTTTTTCTGAGTTACTTCACTTAGTTAGGCCTCTGGCTCCATCCAGGATATCGCAAAGGATATGATTTCATTCTTTTTACGGCCGCATAGTCCAATCAACCACTTATGGACATTTAGGTTGATTTCATGACTTTGCCATTGTGAACAGTGCTGCAATAAACATATAAGTGTAGATGTCTTTTTTATATACTGGTTTCTTTTCCTTTGTGTAGATATCCAGCAGTGGAATTGCTAAATCAAAAGGTGGTTCTATTTTTAATTATCTGAGAAATCTCCATATTGTTTTCCATAGAAATTGAGACAATTTACATTCCTACCAACGCTATTACTGATTTTTAATAAAAGTGTATATCAAGGCTATTTATTTTGTCATATGTTGCAATAATTCCTCTACCCCAGTTTGTCATTCAGTTTTTATTTTATTTTTATGTAGTCAAATCTTTCCAACAGTTTTTTTCTGGTCTATGTCTCCATATAATAGTCTGTGTCTTCATATCATGTTTAAAAAGACTTTTAAACATATGAAAAGGTGCTCAACCTAATTTTTAAGAGAAAATTGCAAATTATAACTACATTGAGAATAATTTCATTTAACAAATGACAATAAGTCAAAAACTAAACACACTCTGTTAAGGACACTATAAAGAAGCAGGCAGCCTCACAGGTTCCAAATGGGGGAATAAATTGGTACAACTATGGGAAACAAGTGGTCAATGTTTTAAAAATTACAAACGCATCTATCTTTTGAAACAGCCATACTTTTTCTGGAAATTTAGCCCCAAAAATATACTTGCATACCTGTAAAATGACACGTAAAATGATACCAATTGCATCACTGTTTGTATTAGTAAAGGATTGTGTAAACAACCCAAATGGCCATCAGCAAGGGACTGGATATATAAATTATAGCACATCCAGAGCATGGAATACTATGATCCTATAAAAAATACTGAGGAAAAACATACTGAGGAAGCTCTCTATGTAATGACTAATGTGAAGACATTCCAAATGTATAAAATAAGCGTATAAAGTTTTTAAGTTTAAAAAGCAAGGTACAGAATAGTGTATAGAGTATACTATTTATATCAAAAAAGGCAGAGGACTAAGAATACGTATTTTTATTTCTCAACAAACTCATGAAGAAGCTCTGGAAAGACATATACAATTACAGTGGTTAACTGAGTATGGGAAGGGGCAGGGGTAATAAAGATGCAGATGGGGAATAATATACCTATTTGTGCTATTTATAGTTTTTGAACCATTTGACTATATTATTTTAAACTCCTATAGAAATGCTTATCTCCTCAACTCCAGAAATATTATTTACATATTTTCATATTCACCTATGCTTTAAAAAAAAATTATGGTTTCGCTTTTATTTTTTTTTTTTTTGAGGCGGAGTCTCGCTTTGTCACCCAGCTGGAGTGGTGCAGTGGCACGATCTCGGCTCACTGCAACCTCCGCAGTGAGGTTTTTTTTTTTTTTTTGTAGTGACGGGGTTTCACCATGTTGGCCAGGCTGGTCTTGAACTCCTGATCTCAAGTCATCCACCCACCATGCCCTCCCAAAATGCTGGGATTACAGGCATGAGCCATGAGCCTGGCTATGGTTTTACTTTCTACCTTACCCCCAATAACTGGTTAGCCAGCTACTGCAATTCATTTATTCACTACTGTATTCTCTATCTCACAAATTTGAAATGTCACCTTCACAAGCACAGGTTTGTTTCTGTATGGTACTATAAAATATTTCACTGATTTTTCTTTCTATCCCTGTTCCATAGCACTAGAATTATTTTATTTTTATGTTACATAATATTTTAAATTTACAGGAAAAGAATAAATTTATAATAATTTTCACATGTTTTCTTGCAAGTTCTCATTACTTTCCTTAAAAAAAAAAAAAAAGAGGTGGCTAGTCTCATGCATTTATTCCCCCATATAAACTCTGAAATCTTGTCAAGTCCTTCCCTCCTTTCCTTCCCCCAATGATTCCCATTATGGTTTTACAAGAATTGCATTAAATGTATAGATTAATTCAAAGATAAATGACATCCTTATCTTATAGGGTCTGAGCATTCAGTGGGTCTTTTCATTTATTCACATCCTCTTTTACATTCATCAGTAAAATTTTGTGGTTTGCTTCATCTAAGTCATGCACATTTTTAAAAGTTTACTCCTATGCATCTCATTCTTTTGGCTGAAATTGTTAATTAGACCTTTCTCCATTATATTTCCCAACTGCTATTGCTTAAACATGGGAAAGCTATTGATTTTTGTATTATTTATTTTGTAACTGGTCATATTACTGAAACCTCTTCACTATCTCTAATTAAATTTACACTTGATTTATGCCCATATTTTAAAATCTTGATCATTTGTCCCAGATACTGGCATAATTTCAGGGGCCTGACCTTAAATCACATACCTAAAGATAACTAGGGGAGCAAATACCACTTAATATGATTTGCTTTCAAGTTAAATGAATCTTAGAAAAGGATTTAAAAGCCAAAAATCTTAGCTTCCTAATCATAGGACAAGATCAGAGTTGTTCGACATTACCAAATAAGTCTTTGCTGTGGGGGACTGAACTGTGCGCTGTAGGATGTTCAGCAGCATCCCTGGGCTCTCATGCCGGTAGCATCTCCCTAGTCTTGACAACCAAAAATGTCTCCAGATTTGGTCAAAATTCACCCATGGTGGGGCCAACTGTCTCCAGTTGACAACTACTGAACTAGAAGAAGGGTTCAATATCACAATTTCCTCCATCTAGTGCTATAAGGATCCCCAAATCAGCCTTAATTCCTTTATGTTTAAGAACTTAAGAAAATGCCAACTATCTTAATAAATAGTAGGACATAGAAAATAGTAATTTTTTAAAAAGAGAATAGAGGTAGTGGCCTTACACTACAAGATAGGGGGGCATGCTACAGTAACAAAAATGGCGATACTAGAATAAGAAAAAGAGATCAACAGAACAGAATAGAAAGTCTAGAAGCAGAGTCAAGCCAAGTCAAACAATAATTTGGTGTATCAGGAAGGCAGCAATTTCAACTAATAGAGAAAGGATGTCTATTTAACAAAATACAATGGTTCAATTCACTAATCACTTACGGGGAAAAAAATTAAGATTCTTAAAAATATAAAACACAAAATAACCAAAAAAAAAAGAATATTGAGATGGAAAGGCCTACATAAATAAGCTTTGAGAGAACCCCTAAAAAATGAAAGTTTTGACAACATAATAACTAAAATCTTAGGCTAGGTGTGGTGGCTCATGCCTATAATCCCAGTGCATTGGGAGGCCAAGGAGGGAGGATCATTTGAGGCTAGGAGTTCAAGACCAGCCTGGGCAACATAGCAAGACCCTGTCTCTAAAAAGAAAAATATTAGCCAGGCGTGGCAGCATGTGCCTGCAGTCCTAGCTACTCGAGAGGCTGAGACAAGACAATCACCTGAGCCCAGGAGTTTGAGGCTGCAGTAAGCTGTGATTGTGTCACTGCACTCCAGCCTGGGCAGCAGAGTGAGACCATGTCTCTAATTAATTAAAATCTCAAGGACTTCCATTTCAGGGCAGACGGAGTAGCTGTACTTCTCCCTCTTCTTCCCCCTAAATATAACTAAAACCCCAGGACATTATGTATAAAATAGACGTAAGAAGCCCAGGAGTGGTGGCTCACACCTGTAATCCTAGCACTTTGGGAGGCTGAGGTGGGAGGATCACTTGATCTCAAGAGTTCAAAACCAGCCTGAGCAACATAATGAGACTCTGGCTCTATTTCTTAAAAAAAAAAAAGAGAGAGAGAGAGAAAATTAAAATAAGATAAAAAATAAATAAACCTAAGAAGATCCTGAAAGGTGGAGAGAAGAAGGCAAACTGGCTAGGGATTCCAAGATCAAAGGAACAATATGTGGTGAGTTCCCTAGGTTTTCTTTTTGCCTCATATTTCCCAGGCTTGGAGTTGAACAGGCTGGCAACCCAGAAATGACAATGGGTATAAATTTTTCAAAAAGTCCTAACAAAAAGGTCTGCTTTTTTAGACAAAGGGCAAGGAAGGGCAGCCTAGCAACTCAGAAAACTTTTACACGATAATCACTCTAACTATAACCAACCACCAGAGAAAAATCTGTGGTCCTATCTGCACTCAGGCCAGCAAACACCAAGTGGACAGCCTAGACACCCACCCTTGTGAGGCTATAAAATGGCATCCCAACACCCTCACCAGGGTGGTGTCAAAGAAAGCCAAATTCGAAGCCAGGTTTTTCATCCCTGCCAGCAGTTAATGAACTCCATTCTCACCTTGTCAGTAGAAACCATATTGGGGGCAGGAATCCCCACTCCACCTAGCAGTAACTTGGAGATCCTCATTTCTGGTGTCCACTGAGACCACATATGGAAACTGAAGTCCTACTCCCATTCTCCAGTAAAAAGGCAGCATTTTTACTGCCAGAACAATGTCAAATAAAGTCAGCCAAAGCAAAAGGTTTAAATCAGATCCAGAGTCTCATAACATAGTATGAACATATCTAGGTTTCAATTTTAAAATCACAAAGATTTTAAAGAATTCATGTAAAACAAATTCATCAACAAACAATTATAAACACACTTCAAACAAATGAAAAAAACTGCCTCAGCACAAAAAAAGAGAAGAAAGAAAGAGAGAGAGAGACAGAGAGAGAGAGAGAAAGAAGGAAGGAAGGAAGGAAGGAAGGAAGGAAGGAAGGAAGGAAGGAAGGAGAAAGATAAGAAAGAAAGAAAGAAAGAAAGAAAGAAAGAAAGAAAGAAAGAAAGAAAGAAAGAAAGAAAGAGAAAGAAAGAAAGAAAGAAAGAAAGAAAAGAAAGAAAGAAAGAGGGAAGGAGAAAGAGAGAGAGAGAAAGAAAGAAAGAAAAAGAAAAAGAAAGAAAGGAAAGAAAGAAAGAAAGAAGGAAACTCTTGGTAAAGAAAGAGAAGTTATAAAGAACCAAGCAAAAATTTTAGAATGAAAAATTTGTAATAGAAGAAATGCAAAGGTTGGTAGAAGGAACCAGTAGTAGAATAGAAGGAGAGTATAGAAATAAGAATCAATGAACAGGATGATAGAATAATAGAAATTATCCAATCCAAACAACAGGGAAAAATAGACTGAAAAAAAATTAACAGAGCATCAGGTCCTGTTGGACTATAAGCAAGAACTTAACTTTCATGTCATCAAAGACAAGAAGAGAAAGAGGGTAGCGCTAAAAAGTAAATAATAGCTGATAGAAAAAATAGGTGAAAATGTCCCAAATTTGGAAAGAGGCATAAATGAACAGACTCAAGAAGCAGAGCGAACCCAAAAAGGATAAACACAAAGAAATTTACACAAAGACACATAACAATTAAACTTCTGAAAACTAAAGACAAAGAAAAAAACTTGAAAGCAGTAAGAGAAAAATGGCATCTAACCAAGAGAGAAAAGACTATTTGAATGACAAGAGGATTTCTCATCAGAAAGCAGGAAAGCAAGAAAGAAGTAGCCCAATACTTTTCAAGTGCTGAAAGAACTGTTAACTCAGAGCAAACGAAAATATCCTCCAGAAAAAAGAGAGGAAATCAAGGCATTGAGAGATGAAGGAAAGCTCAGAAAATCTGTTGCCAATAGACTACCGTAAAAGTAGTCCCAGCTACTCGGGAGGCTGAGGCAGGAGAATGGCGTGAACCTCGGAGGCACAGCTTGCAGTGAGCCGAGATCGCACCACTGCACTCCAGCCTGGGCGACACAGTGAGACTCCGTCTCAAAAAAAAAAAAAAATGGCTAAAGGAAGTTATTAAAACAGAAAGGAAGTTATAAAAGAAGGAATCTTGGAACCTCGGGAAGTAAAAAACAACAAATAAAAGCAAAAATATGGGTAAATATAATAGGCTTTCCTTCTTACTTTCAGTTTTCTTAATTATGTTTGAAAGCTGAAGCAAAAATTATAAACCTATCTGATATGGCTCTAAATATATGTAGAGGAAATATTTAAGGAAATATTACATTACAAATGGAGAAGGGTTAAGGGACATACAGGGAGGAACAATTTTTAGACTTCACTCAAACTGGTAAAACAGCAATGCCAGTAGACTGTGATAAGATATATATACTGTATATAATATCTAGGGTGACCGTAAAAGCTATACAAAAAGATACTCTCAAAAACACTATAGACAAATCAAAATGGAATTCTAAAAAATGTTCAAATAACCAATAGGAAGGCAGAAATGGAAAACAGGGAAATGAAAATTGTAATTTAAAAAATGACAGACTTAAGCCCTAATACAGCAATACAATAATTATAGTACATGTAAATGGCCTATACATACCAATTAAAAATTGGTACAGGGAATTAAAAACACAACTCAACTATATGTTGTCTGTAAGAAAGTCACTTCAAAAGTAATGATATAGGCAAGTTGAGTAAAAAGATAGGAAAAAAATATACCATGCAACAGTAAACAAAAGAGAATAGGGAGTAGATATATTATTAGCAGACAAAATAGACTTCAGAACAAAGAAAATTACCATAGACAAAGGAGGATATTTACACAATGATAAGAGGGCCAATCCTCTAAAAAGTCTTAGTAATCATATGTGTATGAACCAAACAACAGAGCTTCCAAATATGTAAAGCAAAAACTGATGAAACTTACAGAGAAATTCACTATTACACAGTTAGAGATTTCAATACCCCTATCTTACCAACTGATAGAACTTATCAGAAAATTAGCAAGGATACAGAAGAACTCAAAAGCATCATGAACCTTCAGGATCTAATTGATATTTATAGAACACTTCACCCAACAAAGCAGAATACACATACTTTTTGCTTTTAAAAATCAATTTATTGGGTATATTTAATATATTCAACCTAATGTTATGGGATACATATAAATAATAAAATAGTTACTATAGTTAAGCAAATTAACATACCCATCATCTTACATAATTATCCATTTTTTGTGTAACAGCAAAAATCTACTCAGTTTTGCAGATACTCTTAATACAGCACAATTTTGTTAACTATAATCCTCATGATGTTATATATTAGATCTCTAGACTTGTTCATCCTACATATCTACTACTTTAAAAAAATGTCAATAGCGTTTGGGGTACAAGTGGTTTTTGGTTACATGGATGAATTATATAGTAGTAAAAAAAAAAACACATACTTTTCGAGCTGGGCATGGTGGCTCATTCCTGTAATCCCAGCACTTTGGGAGCCGACGTGGGCAGATCACTTGAGGTCAGGAGTTCGAGACCAGCCTGGCCAATATGGTGAAACCCTGTCTCTACTAAAAATACAAAAATTAGCCGGGCATGGTGGTGCATACCTGTAATCTCAGCCACTTGGGAGGCTGAAGCAGGAGAATCGCTTGAACGTGGGAGGTGGAAGTTGCAGATCATGCCACTGAACTCCAGTCTGGGTGACAGAGCTAGACTCTGTCTCAAAAAACAAAACAAAACAAAAAAAAGAATGCACATACTTTTCAAGTGCCTATGAAAGAAATACCGAGATAGATCATATATTTAGCCATAAAACAAACATCGACAAATTTAAAAGAATTAAAATGATACAGAGTGCATTCTCCAACTACAATTGAATCGAACTAGAAAGATAACAGGAAAATCTTCAAACATTTGGAAACTGAACACTTCTAAATAACACATGGGTCAGAGAGGAAGTCTCAAGAGAAATTTAAAAACACACCAAATTGAATGAAAATGAAAATACAACTTATCAAAATTTGTGAGACACAAAGCAGTACAGACAGGGAAAGTTATAGCATTAAATGCACACATTAGAAAAGAAGAAAAGTCTAATCAATAATTTAAGCTCCCAACGAAAGAACCAAGAAATAAGATAGCAAAATAAGCGCAAAGCAAACAGAAAAAAAGAGCAAAAACTCAGTAAAATTAAAAACGAAAACAATAAAAAAATCAATCGTACAAAGAGCTGATTCTTTTACTTATTTATTTATTTTTATTTATTTATTTATTTTTTTTGAGATGAATTCTGGCTTTGTCACCCAGGCTGGAGGGCAGTGGTGCAATCTCGGCTCACTGCAACCTCTGCCTCCCGGGTTCAAGAAATTCTCCTGCCTCAGTCTCCCAAGTAGCTGGGATTACAGGCGCGCACCACCACACCTGGCTAACTTTTGTATTTTTAGTAGAGACGGTGTTTCGCTATGTTGGCCAGGCTGGTCTTGAACGCCTGACCTCAGGTGATCTGCTCGCCTCAGCCTCCCAAAGTGCTGGGATTACAGACGTGAGCCACTGCACCCGCCCAAGAGCTGATTTTTGGGAAGATCTATAAAATTAACAATTCTAGTAAGACTGACAATAAAAGAGGGAAAACACAGATTACCAATATCAGGAATGAAACAGGGGATATCATGACATACCCGGCAGACATCAAAAGAATACTATGCCCATGAATTTAATAATTTAGAAGAAATGGACCAACTTCTCAAAAAACATAAACTACCACAATTCATCAATATGAGAAACATCATTTGACTGGCCCTATGACAATTAAGGAATTTGAATTCATAAATGTGAAAACTCCCAAAAATCAATCTCCGGGTTGGGATGATTTCATTGGAAAATTCTACCAAACGTTTAAAGAATTTCTTTCAGAAAATAAAACAGGAGAACTCATTTTATGAAGCTAGTATTACTCACTGACCCAAATCATTTTATGAAGCTAGTATTACTCAGTGACCAAAACCAGACAGACAATAGAAAAAAGAAAACTGCAGACCAATATCCTTCATGAACATAAATGCAAGAATTCTTAATGAAATAATAGCAAATATAATTCAACAATATATAAAAGAACTATATACCATGACAAGTGGGGTTTATTTCAGAGATGCAAGGTTGTTAAATATTTAGGGCCAGTTGATGTAATTCACTGTATTAGCGGGATGATGAAAACAAATCACAGGACCATATCAATTGACACAGAAAAAGCATTTGAAAAAATTCAACACCCAGTCATGGTAAAAACTCCCCGCCACCCCACTAAAAAAACTGGAATACAGAGAGGGGAATTTCCTTAACTTGATAAAGAACACCAACAAAAAACTGCAGCTAAGACTATACTTAATAGTGAAAGACTGAATGTTTTCCCCCTAAGATCAATAACAAGGCAACCTTCTCTCACCACTCTTATCCAAAACAGTGCTGGAAGTTCTAGTTATTGCATTAAGGCAAGAAAAAAAAAGGCAACCAGATTGGAAAGGAAGAAATGAAACTATCTATATTTGCAAGTGACATAATTATCTATGTAGAAAAATCATAAGAAATTTACAAAAAATCTCCTAGAATAAATGAGTTCTTCAATGTTTCAGGATACAAGATAGACATACAAAATCGACTGTATTTCTATATACTAGTGATGAAAAGCAAACACAATATCATGTACAATCTCTAAAAAAAAGAGAAATACCTAGGTATAAGTTTAAAAATAGAAAAAAATCACAAACAGCATTCTATCTTTTGTAAAATCATATTATCCACTGACATTACTCAAATCCTCATGCAGAAAGGACCCATATAATACATTGCTATTTTGGATGCTTTTTTTCTCACTAAAAAAAGACATGAACAGATAAGATATACAGATGACAAATAAGCACAGGAAAAGATGCTCAACATAATTAACTATCAGAGAAACTGTAAATTAAAACTATAATTATGATATCACTATCTACAAAAATGGCTAAAATAAAAAATAGTAGTAACACCAAATGATAGTGAAGATACAGAGAAACTAGATGTTGTATACATTGCTGGTGGGTATCTAAAATGGTACCGCTAACATGGAAAAGTTTGGCAGTTTCTTATAAAACTGAATATGCAACTACCATATGACCCAGACATTCCACTCCTGGGTATTTATCCCAGAGTAATGAAGACTTATGTTCATGAAAAAAATCAGTACACAAATGTTCATAGCAGCTTTATTCATAATAGCCAAAAAGTGGAAAAAATACAAATATCTATTCATAGATAATATTTTTTTAAAAACTGTAATACATCCATACAATACAATAGTATGCAACAATAAAAATAAACAAGCAGGTCAGGTACAGTGGCCCATGCCTGTAATCCCAGCACTTTGGAAAGCCAAGGCAGGAGGATTGCTTAAGCTCAAGAGTTCGAGACCATACTGGACAACATGGTGAAACCCCATCCCTACAAATAATAATAATAATAATACAAAAAAATTAGCCAGGTGTGGTGGTGCACGTCTATGGTCCCAGCTACTCAGGAGGCTGAGGTGGAAGAATCACTTGAGCCTGGGAGTTCGAGGCTGCAGTAAGCCATGATGGTGCCACTGCACTCCAGCCAGAGTGAGAGTGAGACCCTGTCTCAATAAGAAAGAAAGAAAGAAAGAAAGAAAGAAAGAAAGAAAGAAAGAAAGAAAGAAAGAAAGAAAGAAAGAAAGAAAGAAAGAAAGAAAGAAAGAAAGAAAGAAAGAAAGAGAGAGAGAAAGAGAGAGGAAGGAAGGAAGGAAGGAAGGAAGGAAGGAAGGAAGGAAGGAAGGAAGGAAGGAAGGAAGGAAGGAAGGGAGGAAGGATACACACAACAATCTGGATGAATCTCCAGAAAATTATGCTGAGTGAAAAAAGGCATTCCCAAGAGATTATATAGTCTATGGTCCAGTGTATATAACATTTTATTAACTGCATTTTGGTTTAGCAAGATCCTGAATGTCTTCTCATTAATGGTGAATACAGGTTAAATGTATTTTACTGAAACCTAATTGGAAACTGGTTACCCACGTATAGTATATAAGATGTCTCTACTAGCCAAAATATTTTAGCAAGAATATACCATTCCCCAATCATGCCATATAACTGACTTATTGCATCACATAATATTCTCTAAAATGTCATACTACCCTAAATATATGCTTTCTTGTTCTATCGTTCCTCCTGATAAATTTCATTTCAGAAGTTTTAAGAGAGGAAGAAAAACAATCACCAGATTGTGAACAAGAAATACTTGTTAAACATAAGCATTAAACAATTGAACAAAACATTTCAGGATAACTCTGATTACTATATGCCAATTTGTCTAGACTACTGGTTCTCAGGAGTTTGTTGCTTTTTCCAAAACAAAGATTGATTGGTTCTAAACCTAAAACTATAGCCAGAAGGGGCACTTTGTATTTAATTTCTGCTATATTCATCAATAACACTAACCTCCAACAAGAGAAGTGAGCACATTTGGATTTGAATCAATCAATTAAGAATCTCAAAATCAATCTTGAATACTGTGCTTCTCCGTTAGAGAGCAGAGTTCAAACCTTACTTGTGGACTGTCTGCCAAGGATGAAAGGAGCTGTTGGTTGTACAGCAGTTGTGCCACTAGATGCCTAAGTAGCAGGAATAAGGGGTAAGTCTACAAACGCTGTTGGCTGAGCTGCATGCCTCATGGAAACAATATTGAGACTGGTGCTCCCAGTCTGAGGTGTGCCTCCACCGATGAATGAAAAATCTGAGTAGCAAAGGAGGGAGCAGAGCCAAAAGCAAAAGGAGTGGATGCTGTCACCTCATGTGACAGGGTATTGCTAGTTACAGCATTAGTAAAGGTGCTGGCACCTACTCCAAAAGTCCCTGTAATCACTGTAGGTTGTGTGGAAGCAGTGTTGCCCAACTTTTTTTTTTTTTTAATTGTTGTGGGTTTAGTAGGTGTATAACTTTACGGTTACATGAGATATTTTAATACAGGCACATTCTAAATAGAAAAAAGGAAACAAAATCAACATAATAGTTATCTGACATATTAAAAGGCAACTACATAACAGATAACACAGCTCCTGTCAAATGAAATTTTAAATGTGAAGGTTTTGTTCTATAGGTTATTTCATCTCAATACAGAAAGATAACCAGATATTAATATAGGAATACATGTACAGAGCTCCATATTTCTCATTCATAGATAAAGGTTACCTAATTTGATCCACCTTAAGGGGAAAAACATTTTAAAATGTTTTAATGGGGAAAGAGTAGTTCAGAAAATTTTGTCTTCTGTGGAGACAAAAGGACTTGTATGGCTGGGCACGGTGGCTCACACCTGTAATCCCAGCACTTTGGGAGGCCAAGGCAGGTGGACCACAAGGTCAGGAGTTTGAGACCAGCCTGGCCAAGATGGTGAAACCCCATCTCTGCTAAAAATACAAAAATTAGCCGGGCACAGTAGCGCATGCCTGTAATCCCAGCTACTCAGGAGGCTGAGGCAGGAGAATCGCTTGAACCCGGGAGGCGCAGGTTGCAGTGATCCAAGATCGCACCACTGCAATCCAGCCTGGCCACAGAGTGAGACCCCATCTCAAAAAAAAAAGGACTTATACTTCCTCTTTCTGCCAGTCCAGCACTTTATTAAACAACATAAGTTTTTGTTTTAGACATTAAATCAAACAACACGCATCTCTTTAAAAGAATTTTTAGAGATTTTTTATATTTTTTTCCACACTAACCAAACTTGAGAAAAGTTTAGAAATTTTTAAATGTATTTCATGACCCATGACAAAATACTTCAATATTTAAATTAATCCTCCTAAGAAAGATTATTTAGCATTCAATTACAAGTTATTAGATAACTATAATAAGATAAAGGAGAATTCCAGGGGTAAATACCCTTGCTTTCACCAGGTTCTCAGGTGCTACTAAAAGACATGAGGCTATCAGTGCTACGAAAAACCAAATGGATTTACCTAAAAAGGCATAAAATGAGTATCTCCTTTAAAATTCTGAGATGCATAAAGGAAAACTATATAATGAGTTCATTACAATGACCAATAGAAAAATATCTCTCTAAAGAGCCACTTACTCAGCAAGTAGCCTAATTTCAAGATGATACATTTCCAAAACTCAGTGAGTACTCTTCCTATGGTTCACATAAAATGAAGGGAGACCACAGATCAGAATTCAGTGTGCCTTGTGCCTCAAATCTGAGATGCCTTCAATTTGGTAGACTACCTTGGGAATGAATAGCATAATTCCAAATAGATTTTTATTTTCGAGACAGCATCTCACTCTGTCAGGCTGGAGTGCAGTGGTGCAATCATGGCTCACTGCAGCCTTGACCTCCCGGGCTCAGGCAACCCTCCCACCTCAACCTGCTGAGTAGCTGGGACTACAGGCACGTTCTACCACACATGGCTAATTTTTTGTAGAGACGGAGTTTTGCCATGTTACCCAGGCTGGTCTCAAACTCCTGTGCTCAAGCAATCCGCCTGCTTCGGCCTCTCAAAGTGCTGGGATTACAAGTGTGAACCACTGTGCCCGGCCACAAATAGTTGATTTAGAAATAACATACCATTTCTTTACCCAGTTTGTCTCTCAGAGACAATTACCTTTGTATCCACTAAAAAAATCAGAAACTGTATTGCTCTTACACTAAGGAAAATCCAGTTGCTACTGGGGCAGGAGTTGACACAACCAGTGTTCCAAAAATGAATCCTGTAGTCTGTGTAGCTGGAGCTGGATGTGAATAAGCCAGTGGAAGATGAAGATGTACTTGTAACTGTTTGGGACAAAACCCTCAAATTGAACCCTCCTATACCAGATGTAGAGAAAATAAACCCTGTAGTGGAAGTAGTCACTGTTGTTTTCGCAGAGCCAAAAAATGAACCCACCTGTAAAGTTCCTCCAAAATTAAACCTGCTCATGACTCCAAACCCTAAAAAAGGATAAGAGAAGAATGGGAAAAAAAAATAGAGCTCTCAATGAGACCTCAAAGAAAAGATGGTGGACAGAAGCCACGCTGGAGTTGCTCCCTCGTACTCCAAACTTCTAGAAATACCAGTTTACTGGAAGCATTTCCCTTGAAAACTGGCATAAGACAGGGATGCCCTCTCTCACCACTCCTATTCAACATAGTGTTGGAAGTTCTGGGCTAGGGCAATCAGGCAAGGGAAAGAAATAAAGGGTATTCGATTAGGAAAAGAGGAAGTCAAATTGTCCCTGTTTGCAGATGACGTGATTGTATATTTAGAAAACCCCATCGTCTCAGCCCAAGATCTCCTTAAGCTGATAAGCAACTTCAGAAAAGTCTCAGGATACAAAATCAATGTGCAAAAGTCACTAGCGTTCTTATACACCAATAACAAACAAACAGAGAGCCAAATCATAAGTGAACTCCCCTTCATAATTGCTACTAAGAGAATAAAATACCTAGGAATATAACTTACAATGGATATGAAGGAACTCTTCAAGGAGAAATACAAACCACTGCTCAATGAAATAAAAGAGGACACAAACAAATGGAAGAACATACCATGCTCATGGACAGGAAGAATCAACATCGTGAAAATGGTCATACTGCCCAAGGTAATTTATAGATTCAATGCCATCCCCATCAAGCTACCAATGACTTTCTTCATAGGATTGGAAAAAACTGCTTTAAACTTCATATGCAACCAAAAAAGAGCCCGCATTGCCAAGACAATCCTAAGTAAAAAGAACAAAGCTTGAGGCGTCACGCTACCTGACTTCAAACTATACTACAAGGCTACAGTAACCAAAACAGCATGGTACTGGTACCAAAACAGAGACATAGACCAATGGAACAGAACAGAGCCCTCAGAAATAATACCACACATCTACAACCATCTGATCTTTGACAAACCTGACAAACACAAGAAATGGGGAAAAGATTCCCTGTTTAATAAATAGTGCTGGGAAAACTGGCTAGCCATAAGTAGAAAGCTGAAACTGGATCCCTTCCTTACACCTTATACAAAAATTAATTCAAGATGGATTAGAGACTTAAATGTTAGACCTAAAACCATAAAAATCCTAGAAGAAAACCTAGGTAATACCATTCAGGACATAGGCATGGGCAGGGACTTCATTTCTAAAACACCAAAAGCAACGGCAACAAAAGCCAAAATTGACAAATGGGATCCAATTAAACTAAAGAGCTTCTGCACAGCAAAAGAAACTACCATCAGAGTGAACAGGCAACCTACAGAATGGGAGAAAATTTTTGCAATCTACTCATCTGACAAAGGGCTAATATCCAGAACCTACAAAGAACTCAAACAAATTGACAAGAAAAAAACAAACAACCCCATCAAAAAGTAGGCAAAGGAAATGAACAGACACTTCTCAAAAGAAGACATTTATGCAGCCAACAGACACATGAAAAAATGCTCATCATCACTAGCCATCAGAGAAATGCAAATCAAAACCACAATGAATACCATCTCACACCAATTAGAATGGCAATCATTAAAAAGTCAGGAAACAACAGATGCTGGAGAGGATGTGGAGAAAAAGGAACATTTTTACACTGTTGGTGGGACTGTAAACTAGTTCAACCATTGTGGAAAACAGTGTGGCGATTCCTCAAGGATCTAGAACTAGAAATACCATTTGACCCAGCCATCCCATTACTGGGTATATACCCAAAAGATTATAAATCATGCTGCTATAAAGACACATGCACATGTATGTTTATTGTGGCACTATTCACAATAGCAAAGACTTGGAACCAACCCAAATGTCCATCAGTGACAGACTGGATTAAGAAAATGTGGCACATATACACCATGGAATACTATGCAGTCATAAAAAAGGACATGAACTCATGTCCTTTGTAGGGACATGGATGCAGCTGGAAACCATCATTCTCAGCAAACTATCACAAGAACAGAAAACCAAACACCACATGTTCTCACTCATCAGTGGGAGTTGAACAATGAGAACACTTGGACACAGGAAGGGGAGCAACATACACTGGGGCCTGTTGTGGGGTGGGGGGGAGAGGGAGGGATAGCATTAGGAGATACACCTAATGTAAATGACGAGTTAATGGGTGCAGCACATCAACATGGCACATGTATACATATGTAACAAACCTGCATGTTGTGTACATGTACCCTAGAACTTAAAGTATAATAAAAAATAAAAAAGAAATACCAGTTTACAATCATTTAATAAAAACTTTTTTTAAAATACAAAGCAAAGTTTTTCCAGAAAGAAGGACAATTTTCCAAGTGTCAGACAGAAAGGGAATTCATACCCATGAGCAGAAGTTAATGTTGCTTAGCCCAAGGTGATACCTTGAATGAGATACACGCCTTAATAGCTGGAAATACAATGCTGAATTTGGGGTATGATTTAAGGCTACCTGGTAAGACCACAGGCTCCTGAATCAGCAGAGACCTAGTGAAGTTTAAATCTGGGAAACATCTACAGGAAGATGGAAAAGACAATAGAGACATGTGAGAATCCCAAACTGCTACAGAAGATATGCATAGATGGCTCAAATTCAATTTATCTTTATTTGTGATATAGAAACTTCGAGATAAGATGTTATCATAAAAACTGGTTAGGAGTTGATAAAACCTTCAAGGTCCAGGCAGGTTGCCTATGACATTACTCAAAAGGGACATCTCCACTTCCTAGGTCACATATAGTCAAAAAAGCCCTCAGAAGATTAACTCACAGACAAGAAATACAAAACATCTAAGTAAATCATCTTTAGACCTAAGAAAATGAGAGAATTCTTATCCAAGAAATTAGAGATAAAAGCACAATCTGAATAGCACATCAAAATATATGTTTGATATGTTCAAAGAGTTCAAGAAAGAAATAGCATCCGTAAAACTAAGTGAATGTGAAAAAGAACCAAGAGGAAATCCAAGAAATGCATATCAGTATTAGAAATAAAAATGCTCAAAAGACAGATTTAAGTAATAGACTACACAGTTGAAGAGAAAAAAATAGCAAATTAGAAGAGAGAACAGAAAAAAAATCTGCCAGTACTAGAGGGCAGATAAAAATAAATAAATAAAAAAGATGGAAAGGGGAAGAGAACTAAGAGATAAGGAGAAAAAGAAGCTCCAATATATATCCAAAAGGAATGGAGAAGGAAAAAATAGAATGGCAGAGGCAGTATTCAAAGAGTTGATAAGTGAATTTCCTAGAAGTGAAGAAAAATTAGTTCTCAGATTAAAAAAGCCACCAAGTACAAGCAGGCAATCCCTCCTCACCACCATACAAACACACATACCCGTTATATACAATATATTGAAACCTTATAGAGAAAAAATTCTCATAGTTATCAGAGAGAAAAAAAATCAAATTTACCTAATAAGGAACAACAACTAGATTGATAGCAAACTCCTCATTAGCAATAATAAACATTAGAAAACAATGGGAAAATATCTTAAAATGTTAAGGGAAAAATCATTGTGAACTTATAATTCTATCCCAGTCAAAATTAATAAAATGAGATGACTAAAAATTAGTTTTTAACACAGTAGCTCTGAAAGGCAATTCTAACAAATCAGTTTCAAAAATATTTCATTAAAGCTAACAGTAGCATTACTTTATGCATCACTAAGAAAGGAAGGGAGAAAAAACACCAACCTGTCATAATTCCTTATTATTTAATTTTTTTTACAGTTTAATCAAACGTTTATTCATAATCATGCAACTCATTATCTATAGGAACATTACCTTTTTTTATTATACTTTAAGTTCTAGGGTACATGTGGATAATGTGCAGGTTTGTTACATATGTATACTTGTGCCATGTTGGCGTGCTGCACCCATCAACTCGTCAGCACCCATCAACTCGTCATTTACATCAGGTATAACTCCCAGTGCAATCCTTCCCCCCTCCCCCCTCCCCGTGATAGGCCCCGGTGTGTGATGTTCCCCTTCCCGAGTCCAAGTGATCTCATTGTTCGGTTCCCACCTATGAATGAGAACATTCAGTGTTTGGTTTTCTGTTCTTGCGATAGTTTGCTGAGAATGATGGTTTCCAGCTGCATCCATGTCCCTACAAAGGACACAAACTCATCCTTTTTTATGGCTGCATAGTATTCCATGGTGTATATGTGCCACATTTTCTTAATCCAGTCTGTCACTGATGGACATTTGGGTTGGTTCCAAGTCTTTGCTATTGTGAATAGTGCCACAATAAACATACGTGTGCATGTGTCTTTATAGCAGCATGATTTATAATCCTTTGGGTATATACCCAGTAATGGGATGGCTGGGTCATATGGTACTTCTAGTTCTAGATCCTTGAGGAATCGCCATACTGTTTTCCATAATGGTTGAACTAGTTTACAGTCCCACCAACAGTGTAAAAGTGTTCCTATTTCTCCACATCCTCTCCAGCACCTGCTGTTTCCTGACTTTTTAATGATTGCCATTCTAACTGGTGTGAGATAGTATCTTATTGTGGTTTTGATTTGCATTTCTCTGGTGGCCAGTGATGATGAGCATTTTTTCATGTGTCTGTTGGCTGTATGAATGTCTTCTTTTGAGAATTGTCTGTTCATATCCTTTGCCCACTTTTCGATGGGTTTGTTTGTTTTTTTCTTGTAAATTTGTTTGAGTTCTTTGTAGGTTCTGGATATTAGCCCTTTGTCAGATGAGTAGATTGCAAAAATTTTCTCCCATTCTGTAGGTTGCCTGTTCACTCTGATGGTAGTTTCTTTTGCTGTGCAGAAGCTCTTTAGTTTAATTGGATCCCATTTGTCAATTTTGGCTTTTGTTGCCGTTGCTTTTGCTGTTTTAGACATGAAGTCCTTGCCCATGCCTATGTCCTGAATGGTATTACCTAGGTTTTCTTCTAGGGTTTTTATGGTATTAGGTCTAACATTTAAGTCTCTAATCCATCTTGAATTAATTTTCGTATAAGGAGTAAGGAAAGGATCCAGTTTCAGCTTTCTACTTATGGCTAGCCAATTTTCCCAGCACCATTTATTAAATAGGGAATGCTTTCCCCATTTCTTGTTTTTCTCAGGTTTGTCAAAGATCAGGTGGCTGTAGATGTGTGGCATTATTTCTGAGGGCTCTGTTCTGTTCCATTGGTCTATAGCTCTGTTTTGGTACCAGTACCATGCTGTTTTGGTTACTGTAGCCTTGTAGTATAGTTTGAAGTCAGGTAGCGTGATGCCTCCAGCTTTGTTCTTT